>NC_086446.1:642179315-642548065 GCF_028390025.1 Pseudophryne corroboree
GTTGACCATTGTCATGACGACCTTTTGACCCTGTCAACCTTTTGGACCTGTTGACCATTTGAACTGTCTACCTTATACATGTCGACCTTTTGCCCCTGCCGACCTAGTGCGTGTTGACCAATAGTGGTCGACCTATTGTCTATAGACATTTTTAGTGTAGATCTATAGACCTGGGACAGGTGTCACATTTCAAAAAGTGCACAAATTATATTTAGACTATTAATTCAGTGTTTAACAAATGTTGACATCTACTGAGCATTGTGAATAGCAACACAAGTGTAACACTGATCGTTTAATAGTTAAATCTATGCAGTTAAGTTTCGCTGGAGAGATTTTTTTTTCCTGTCATACAACATGGAAGCATTTTAAAAGACAATGGTCATGTGTAGGACTTTTGCACTGTCATTTGATCATTTTTATTATCTTGACCATGGTCAGTTTGATTTTAAACAGATGGGGATTTTATGCAATATCATTTGTTTCACTTAACTTAAATACCATGCAGCAGAATGTATGAAGGTTTTTGAAATATGGTGACATAGAGGAGTCTTCCCTCTTTGGGGCGAGAGTATTGTATACAGACATGCATATGTGTCAGCCCTCAGCAGCTGCTGCTGTTAATATCAGAGGATTCAAAGAATTAGCTGTACAAATGTTTTTTTGTAGGGGGACATTAAAAGCAATATTAGCAGATAAGATGGATGTGGAGCTAAGCATATCTACATACAATGTTTACAAAAAGAAGGAAGGATTATGATGCTTAGAAAAAGGGACTTTTTGATGTTAAAACAAACAGCAAACCACCTGCATTTCTTATATGATATATTCACTGCAGTCAGATTTTATAGGTTTTTATGTCTTAATTAGTGTATTAACTGGTATCAGTTTCTGTACAATTTTTAAGTATCTATATTTCTCAATCCAGCGCATCCATCGAAACCCTGGATACAATGTTCTATCCCTGAAGGCATAAACATCAGTTTCAGAACACTGCTAGGGAGTGTATCAAACAAATTAAAAAATAATATCTAAATTGAATCAAGATTTATTAACAGATTTTCGTACAGTTAAGCCTGAAGGCATAATTTTTCAGCACTAGTTACACACAGAAGCATTACTTCATTACGCTCTCCTGTTAACATTTAAATACTTATAGTGAATATGTACTATATTTATGAAGCTGTGAAAAGCCTTTCACCCTCTGTCAACTGTAATTAAGGGATTTTCTCATCTTTGTGAATCAAGAAGGTGGCTATGGCAGAGAAATCTTTAATTACTTTTGCGGTGCCCTGAGTTTTGGATAAATTTGTCACCTATACACTAGTATGAGGAAAATGATCCACCAGAAATTCAGTTTACTGCTTATTGCAGTTTTGGGTATATTTACTAAAGTGTGGTTTTATAGAAGTGGGGGAAAAAAACAGAAGAATGGCTTTTCTGAAATGGAACTTATTTTCTGAGAATATCTCTATTTCTCATTTAACACTTACCCAGGATGTATACCTTTTTAATACAAGTATAAGCTTACAGAGGGAAAATAAAACAATATAAAAATAGTGCAATAAAGTCAATATAAATGTTCACCATTTGTGCAAAAGTAATTTGTGAATCTCTAGGACCTTTTATAGGCCAGTTTATCTTCCTATTGTCCAAAGATGTAGAGATATCAGGTAAGCGTCTTCTAACTAATGGGAATGTCATTAACTTTTAGTTTTTAAATGTTTGAGTATGAGGTGGCAAGAGAACAATAAAGATATTCAGTAACACAGGCTATAAAAGATGATGAAAGATATGCGGCCAGATGTACTAAGCCTTGAAAAGTGATAAATATCACGGTGATAAAGTAGCAGCCAATCGGCTTCTAACTGTCATCTTTCAAACACAGCCAGTGCCATGGCAGTTGGGAGTTGATTGGCTGGCACTTTATCACTGTGAAATTTATCACTTTTCAGGCTTAGTACATCTGGCCCATGGAGACAATAGAGAAATTGTTATATCAATTGCATAGTGATGATACTGAAATGCAAAATAGCTTTTTAATATAGTAGAGGGCCTAGCCCTGAGCCTTGTGATATTCCAGCTACTCCTAAGAGTGTAACTGACAAAGAGGTGAATCCAGAGAAACAAACAATGAAAGAATGGTTTGATAAGTAGAACTGGAATGAGATATCATAGATTCTTGAAGACCTAGGAGAGATAATGTTTGTATGAGAAAAGAGAGTGGTCACAGCATGACATATAGTATATAGTAGAGAGATACAGGAAAGTTAAAAGGAGTAATGTCTTTTAGATTTTGTAGAAATCAATTATTGGCCACCTTAGTCAGTTAGTCTCTCTGGGAGTGTTGGGAATGAAAGCCTGACTGAAGAGAATCCAATAGGTTGTTTGAAGAAAGAAAGTGTGTGAGGTGAGTGTACGCAAGCCGCTCTGTTCTTGACACAAGAAGCAAGATCTTATCATCTTATTGTCATTCATCATTTATCAGATTATCATTATCAGATTTTGCAAACAAATAAACAAATAAATAAATAAATAAATACAGTGTAGTATATCCAAGTGATTCCTTGTTGAGTCTTTATTAGTTATATGAGTCCAGTTACTTTTGCATCCACATGGAATTTTGCCTAATTAAATTATTTTAATTAAGACTGTGAACGGGGAGCATCTACGCTGGCAGTGATTGCTTCGTAGGAGGGTACATAGACATTTCCCTCGACAAAGGAATTACATTTTTGTTTTTCCACCTGTTTTGACATTCTGGAAACTTGCACCTTCAGTTGCACGTGCACATCTTGAGCAAAGTGATACAAAAGCAAACAAACATACAGTACAAAAGACTGTCCTACTGTCTCTCATGATTACTGTAAAACATACAGTATGAAGAGCTAAAATAAGATGGAATTTGGAAGAAATGTTAATATGAATAAAGGAGCTGGTCCTGAAGCATTAGTAGATTGGATTAGAGTAGACGGAAAGTGCTGTTTTGCACTTTCCACTATGTGAATAACATGATTTATTTTCTGAGGGCAATTCCTAAGAGATAGTGTTTGATGATCAACTTAAAAAAACACTAAGCTGACAAGTAGCAATGAGTATTCAACACTTCTGTCATGGTAAGGGAATTTCTTATTATGTAATTTTGCATCTTATATAATATTATACGGAACCATCCTTTTACAGTTGGTTTATTAAGTATAAATGTTATATAAAATAAACATACAGTATTTATGTCTACAGTAATAACTTCAGCGTGGACATTGGTTACAAGAACTGAGTATACAGTATATGTTATTATATTGTAACTATTTACCAAAATGGAATATTCATTTTTACTACTATATATGGAACTGTGCTAAAATTCAACACATTTTACAGATAACAATAACTACAGGCTCTGAAATATGAATTCATTGGTTGTGCTAATGTAAGGGTATCCACTGTGAAAGTTATTAAATTTGACGCTGCTATGTGACTTCGAAATTGAGAGCTTAACTGCAATGATATGCTTAGTGAGTTTAAATTAAACTTACAAAGCCTAATTATGTGGTAGTTCCCTCAGTCCATTGCAAACATGAAATACATAAGTAATATCTTCTTTCCACTGAACTAAATATCCTCTTGTGAGGATAATGCTTAGATTAAATGTTGTATAACATATTTTGTTATTGCTAAACAGTGTTTTTATTAGGAAACATAAGCGCAGGTAATAGTTCTGTATAGACAAGTAAAAGCACACAAAACAGATTATAGTACTATAAACTTTTTATCTACTTTTTAATTTTACACAACAGTTATACAGTAGTTTTGTGCATTAATATTACAGCAGAAAATGTTGAAGCACTCTTAACTGTATCTTTAGCGCTTTTCCAGAGGTGTGATGCAATCAGTTGTGATGAGCTTTTCATACAGTGGCTATAAAATGTATTCACCCCCTTTTGGCTTTTCTCCCATTTTACTGTGTTACAACAAGGATTTAATGGAAATATCTTCCCACTAATCAATACAAAGTGCTTAATAATGTATCAACTAAAAATTGTAATCCAGCCATTTATCAATATTAATTAGGAACAAAAAGTGAAAATAAATTGCTGCAATATTATGCACACCCCCCTTCGACCCAAGAGTTAATGCTTAGTAAAAGCACCTTACGCAGCAATTATAGCTCAAAGTCTCTTAGGGGTTTTGCTTATCTAGACACTGGAATTTGAGCCCTTTCTTGGCAAAATATTATTACACTAGGTGCTTCATCGCGCCCTTCACACCGTCGAAAGGGGCTACGCCCCTTAACCCCAGGCCGCTTTGCTGGGGTTCAATATTTGTATTATATGGAGTATTACCTGCCTTCCTAGGTTTGTTAGTGGTTAAATATTGCACGACGAAAGGGCGTCCGATGGTTAGGGGGGAGTAGTCCCTTGCGATGGCGTGAAGAGTGGCTGCAGGGCACGATGATGAGGCAGGGAGTCTGTAGATGCTGCGGGTGGAGGGGGGGTGGATGCAGGTGGGGGGGGTGCGGGACCCATAACTATGTAATTTTATTGTTAACAATATATAGGACACGGATAAGGATGTATGTGATATAGAAATACCCGCATGAAGAGGTAAATGGTGTCATTAGACACAGAGGGGAGTGCTGCTACAATGTAGAACAGGGGCAGCTGTGTCCTCTCTCTACACCGTACCATCCTTGAGGTGTAGTGATGCGGACATGTTGCGCACGCGAGCCCTCCACGCGGCCGCAGGGCTCAGGTGCACCAGTTTTCCCTTTGCTATGTGCGCGTCTCCCTCAGGTGCAGTAGGAGGAGGGTGCGGAGCCTGGCGCTGCCCCCAGGGCCAATGTCTATGCAGCGCGGTCATGTGCTCGGTGCTGGGCTTGCGCCCTGCGCTTGGTGTGTGAGGGATAAGGATGAGGCGGCAGAGCTGAGCATCACCGATATACCGGTAACTACGGGGGGCACCACAGGGGGTTACGGCTCCTGTTCTCCTGGTGAGGGTTTGCCAGGGGGGTATCCAGGAGCCGGTGGTATGGACCCTGTATGGGCACAGGGGGGTAAGGAGGGGACACAGAGACGTGGGGCGGTAGGGAGGGGATACAGAGACGCTGGGCGGTAGGGAGGGGATACAGACGGGCGGTAGGGAGGGGATACAGAGAGATGCTGGGCGGTAGGGAGGGGACAGAGAGAGGCGGGGCGAAAGGGAGGGGACAGAGAGAGGAGGGGCGGTAGGGAGGGGACAGAGAGAGGTGGGGCGGTAGGGAGGGGATGCAGAGACGCTGGGCGGTACGGAGGGGATACAGAGATGCTGGGCAGTAGGGAGGGGATACAGAGATGCGGGGCGGAAGGGAGGGCATACTGTGATATGGGGCGGTAGGGAGGGCATACAGAGATGCGGGGCGGTAGGGAGGGGATACAGAGATGCAGGGTGGTAGGGAGGGGATACAGAGACGCAGGGCGGGAATACAGAGACGCAGGGCGGTAGGGAGGAGATACAGAGACGCAGGGCGGTAGGGAGGGGACAGAGATACGCGGATCGGTAGGGAGGGGATACAGAGACGTAGGGTGGTAGGGAGGGGATACAGAGACGCAGGGCGGTAGGGAGGGGAAACAGAGATGCAGGGTGGTAATGCAGAGACGCAGGGCGGGAATACAGAGACGCAGGGCGGGAATACAGAAACGCAGGGCAGGAATACAGAGACGCAGGGCGGTAGGGAGGGGATACAGAGACACAGGGTGGTAGGGAGGGGATACAGAGACGCAGGGCAGGAATACAGAGACGCAGGGCGGTAGGGAGGGGATACAGAGACCCAGGGCGGTAGGGGGGTGCGGGACCCATAACTATGTAATTTTATTGTTAACAATATATAGGACACGGATAAGGATGTATGTGATATAGAAATACCCGCATGAAGAGGTAAATGGTGTCATTAGACACAGAGGGGAGTGCTGCTAAAATGCAGAACAGGGGCAGCTGTGTCCTCTCTCTACACCGTACCATCCTTGAGGTGTAGTGATGCGGACATGTTGCACACGCGAGCCCTCCACGCGGCCGCAGGGCTCAGGTGCACCAGTTCCCTCTGCTATGTGCGCGTCTCCCTCAGGTGCAGTAGGAGGAGGGTGCGGAGCCTGGCGCTGCTCCCAGGGCCAATGGCTATGCAGCGCGGTCATGTGCTCGGTGCTGGGCTTGCGCCCTGCGCTTGGTGTGTGAGGGATAAGGATGAGGCGGCAGAGCTGAGCATCACCGATATACCGGTAACTACGGGGGGCACCACAGGGGGTTACGGCTCCTGTTCTCCTGGTGAGGGTTTGTCAGGGGGGTATCCAGGAGCTGGTGGTATGGACCCTGTATGGGCACAGGGGGGTAAGGAGGGGACACAGAGACGTGGGGCGGTAGGGAGGGGATACAGAGACGCTGGGCGGTAGGGAGGGGATACAGAGGGGCGGTAGGGAGGGGATACAGAGAGATGCTGGGCGGTAGGGAGGGGACAGAGAGAGGCGGGGCGAAAGGGAGGGGACAGAGAGAGGAGGGGCGGTAGGGAGGGGACAGAGAGAGGCGGGCGGTAGGGAGGGGATGCAGAGACGCTGGGCGGTACGGAGGGGATACAGAGACGCTGGGCAGTAGGGAGGGGATACAGAGACGCGGGGCGGAAGGGAGGGCATACTGTGATATGGGGCGGTAGGGAGGGCATACAGAGATGCGGGGTGGTAGGGAGGGGATACAGAGACGCAGGGCGGGAATACAGAGACGCAGGGCGGTAGGGAGGAGATACAGAGACGCAGGGCGGTAGGGAGGGGACAGAGAGACGCGGATCGGTAGGGAGGGGATACAGAGACGCAGGGTGGTAGGGAGGGGATACAGAGACGCAGGGCGGTAGGGAGGGGAAACAGAGACGCAGGGTGGTAATGCAGAGACGCAGGGCGGGAATACAGAGACGCAGGGCGAAAATACAGAAACGCAGGGCGGGAATACAGAGACGCAGGGCGGTAGGGAGGGGATACAGAGACACAGGGTGGTAGGGAGGGGATACAGAGACGCAGGGCGGGAATACAGAGACGCAGGGCGGTAGGGAGGGGATACAGAGACCCAGGGCGGTAGGGAGTGGATACAGAGACACAGGGCGGTAGGGAGAGGATACAAAGACACAGGGCGGTAGGGAGGGGATACAGAGATGCAGGGAGGTAATACAGAGACGCAGGGCGGTAGGGAGGGGATACAGAGATGTGGGGCGGCAGGGAGGGGATACAGAGACACAGGGCAGTAGGGAGTGGATACAGAGACACAGGGCTGTAGGGAGGGGATTCAGAGACGCAGGGTGGTAGGGAGGGGATACAGAGACGCAGGGTGGTAGGGAGGGGATACAGAGACGCAGGGCGGTAATACAGAGACGCAGGGCGGTAGGGAGGGGACAGAGAGACGCGGGGCGGTAGGGAGGGGATACAGAGATGCAGGGCGGGAATACAGAGACGCAGGGCGGTAGGGAGGGGATACAGAGACGCTGGCGGGAATACAGAGATGCAGGGTGGTAGGGAGGGGACAGAGACGCGGGGCGGTAGGGAGGGGATACAGAGACACAGGCGGGAATACAGAGACGCAGGGCGGTAGGGAGGGGACAGAGAGATGCGGGGCGGTAGGGAGTGGATACCGAGACGCGGGGCGGGAATACATAGACGCAGGGCGGTAGGGAGGGCATACAGAGACGCAGGCGGGAATACAGAGACGTAGGGTGGTAGGGAGGGGATACAGATATGCAGGCGGGAATACAGAGATGCAGGGCGGTAGGGAGGGAATACAGAGACGCAGGGCGGTAGGGAGGGGACAGAGAGACACGGGGCGGTAGGGAGGGGATACAGAGATGCAGGGCAGTAGGGAGGGGATACAGAGACGCAGGCGGGAATACAGAGACGCAGGGCGGTAGGGAGGGGACAGAGAGATGCGGGCGGTAGGGAGGGGATACAGAGACGCGGGGCGGGAATACAGAGATGCAGGGCGGTACAGAGGGGATACAGAGATGCAGGCGGGAATACAGAGACATTTGTTAAAAGAAAAAGAAAAAAAACACTCGGCGCTGACATAGCAAGGAATCTCCTGTAATAAACCACTAGTTTTCCAGATATGCTGCAGCTCTATCAAGGAGATCACTGAATCTCCCAAAAAGTAATAAAAACCACCAAATAAATATTAAATAAAGCGCTGCATAACCGGAATCACTTCGTGTTTTTTTATTCACACAATATTAAGACAAATGACATACATATAACACACACACATAGACCCGGCCAGTATTAAAATTACCTTAAATTAATAATAATACTCATTAACCCATCAATACCCAACTTCACAACATACCCTTCATTCCAATTAAGACCTATCAATGATGCATCACTGGTATGTTAATCAATTGATAACATGCATATAATTTAACTGAGGGGCCCCTTATGGCTATAACTTAACCCTCAATTGCTTTGCAGTATAAATGCAACTGGACTATAATCGTCCACAATATGTGACATCCAATGTTCAGTCACAGTTGTGTCCATATAAACAGATGAAAAGACTTTAGGCACATGTGCATCCAGATATTTGGGTTAGTTGATTAGTTGATTAGTGTAGCAGCAATGTTCATAACCTAGGTTAATCCACGTTTGGTAAATAAGTCACTATAATCCACCACAATCAACATGGGCATGCAACCATATTTATATACTGCCCTCTAGCTAGGGCTCTCATGATCTGTCCTGGACACTGGTTACTGAGCGGGCTTGTTTAATAGGAATTCTCACCAACCAGCTGATTGTATACTGGATCAGAGTCTCCGCAGCCGACACCTTCTTTGAATCCCGCCACACCTCAGGTCCGTTTGGTATATGTGTCCAGAAATACAGCCAGGTCCATATGCTGTGGACCTCTCTCAACGCGTTTCTCCGCCTGTGAAATCAGCGGCTTCCTCAGGAGAAATATGGTACATACTCCGATTGACCTGTTTAAATAACCCACATGTCATCTATTTCCGGGCGCTATTAGAACGCGCACGCGCACCCAATGCGTGTCGCGTGCGTTCCAGGGTCCAGAGAGTAACTGACTTCCAATTTTCCGAAGAGGCGCGCACGCGCATTAACTGCGTCTCACGTGCGGGTCAAACTCTATGCAGCTCTAATTGTCTCGCTTTTATCATCTCTTCCTCTTACATGTTCTTATATACATCCGCCCCTCATATACATCAGTACTATTACCCAGTCACTACTACCCGAAAACATCCGTAGACCTCATAATTAATTTGGTTAATGGTATTAACAAACCAACACATAATTCATAGAGGCCATCACATAAAATTCATATACATATATAAATTAAAAATATGTATATTATAATCAATATACAAAAATAAAAAATCTTACAAGAAATCCCTATATTACTATAGTGCATAATGTCCACCGCAACCTGCATAACCTACATTATTCATTTACAAACATGCGTAAAAATTTGTATTCTTATCTTCATTAACAGTCTCCAATGTCCCGATTAGATACATATAGAAGATATAACCCGCAAGATAAGAGACAAATCCAATCTCTTATGGGTAGCCCTTTTTAATACTCATATTTCCAACATGACAGAGCATAGACCCACTCAAATATCAACCTAACAATCCCCTTCCACTTATTTCAGGCAAAAAGGTTTCCATACAACTGAATTACCACTATTAAATAAATATACCATAAACATGGCTCACGATCGATACAAGAACCCTTAATCGCCAATAAACTAACCCTTCCCCCCACACACACAGATCATAGACCACATGATGTTACATATCCAATACCCCCAATACATATGCATGCATACTGTATATATACACACTATTAAATGATTGCACATACACGCACGCATACATATATAGAGGAATACCACCATCCCAGTGGAACCCGATGTCCCTATTTTGACCATCTGGGAAACTAAGGACTCAAGAGGGGAATCTATAATTCACAATTCGATCGATCAGATGTCTAATGGATATTGTTCAACTCAACTGTATCGTTTAAACCACCCGGTACCATCGTACCTAAACAAAATATCCAGTAAGCCTCTCTCTTACAGAGGAGCCCATAACGATCACCACCTCTAGCCGTTTTGTTAACCTGTTCAATCCCAAACATCTGGATGTTTTTTACATTTCCCAGTTCACAATTACTGATATGATTATAGAGGCTTTGTTTTCTTGTCCTACTGATGATATTCCTTTTATGTTCCATCAGCCTGTCATGTAACATTCTGGTAGTCCGGCCAATATATTGCTTACCACATCCACAAATAAGTAAATAGATTATGAATGAGGATTTGCAATTAATAAATGCCTTTATAGGGAAAGATTCCCCTGTAATTCTAGAACTAAACATATTGACTTTACGACTAGTGAAGGAACATGTCTGACATCTGATATTTCCACATCTATGAAACCCAGCTGGTTTCACAGGTAACCAACTATGCTTCGGATTTTCTCCTGAGGTGGCACTTTTCATATGGCTGGGTGCCAATCTTAATTTAAGATTATTAGATTTTCTAAAAATCACTCTATTACTGCACCTAGTCCCCGTATTCAGAATTTCGTCCATCTGTAATAGTTGACTATTCTTCTGAATAATGGCCTTAATCTCATTTGCATGAGAATTAAATCTGGTAATGAAGTGCGCTGCACTACCTATATCCTCCTCCCCAATATGACCTTCCTTAGCATTCTTCTCCTTACCTTGTAGTAAGCAACATCTATCCATATTGCATACTTTCCTATAGGCTTTATTAACCACCCTAGGGGGGTATCCCTGCTCTATAAATGAACCCCTCAGTTTTTCTGCCTGTATAGTAAACAATTCAATAGTAGAACTATTTCTTTTTAATCTAATAAATTGGCCCTTAGGCACGTTATCACGCCATTTTTGTAGATGACTACTACCATAAATCAAGAATCGGCTTTGATCCACATCCTTAAAGAATGTGCATGTATTCAATTTGTCTTCCATAGCCTCCAGAGCGATATCCAAATAAGATATAGTGGTTAAACTATAATTATAAGTGAATTTAAGACCAAATTCATTAATATTAAGACCCTCCAAAAAATTCTGCAATGTGACCTCATCACCACCCCAAATGAAAAACAAATAATCAATAAAATGGCAATAGAGGACGAGAGCTTTATTTAATATTTATTTGGGAATACAGAGACGTAGGGAGAGGATACAGAGACGCAGGCGGGAATACAGAGACTCAGGGCGGTAGGAAGGGAATACAAAGACACAGGGCGGTAGGGAGGGGATACAGAGACGTGGGGCGGGAATACAGAGTCGCAGGGCGGTAGGGAAAGGATACAGAGACGCAGGCTGGAATACAGAGACGTACGGAGGGGATACAGAGATGCAGGCGGGAATACAGAGACTCAGGGCAGTAGGGAGGGAATACAGAGATGCAGGGCGGTAGGGAGGGGACAGAGAGACGTGGGGCGGTAGGGAGGGGATACAGAGACACAGGGCGGGAATACAGAGACGCAGGGCGGTAGGGAGGGGACACAGACGCGGGGTGGTAAGGAGGGGAGTCCCCAGAAAGGAAGCTGATGAAGAGAGCATGTTAAGTTGTGGAGGGTGTGGACACCAGAAGGGTGAGACCGTGGTGGCATTGCTCTCTCCTGGCTCCCAGTTTGCCCCCGACACTCACAGCGGTGCACTCTCACCTGTGAAATTGGTGAAGCGTCCAGAGATAACTCCCTCCACAGTAACACGCACTCTGTCCGTTTCATCCCCCGTCTGTGGGCTGTCGGGCCGGCCCTGTGTTGTGAAGTTAGAGCCTCTGGGGATGGAGGGAGGCAGTGTTGGAATGGGAAGTGCGAACGGTCAGCGACTGAATACTTGGGGCACTGTAGAGTGATAGCTGGGGGCCCTCCCCTCCAAAGCACCCTAGCCCCCCTCCTCAACATACATACACATGCGTTTATATATGCATCCCCCCCACTCATGCCGCGTGGCGACCGAAAAGGGGCGTGGCTAAATTCAAAGGGGGGAGTGGCCTCGTGGTTATTTTCTCTCTCGCTCCGGGGGTGTGTCCAGCTTGCCTGAAGATGCTGGCTGCCCCCAGAGACTGGAGAGAGTGTGTGTCGGCTCTTCCCTGTGACAGGAGGTGAGTGCTTATCTCACTTGGCTCCTGTCACAGCAGTACAGCTGGCACTTTGGTGTCCACCCTTCTGACGACATTGACACTCTCCTCGTGTTCGGCGCCAGCGGGAGGCTGGGGCAGAGGTGTGCATACCGCAGCGCTGGCTCAGTGCTGCATGAGCCACTGCATCTGCTGCAGTTCTGGTGGGAAGGGCAGCGGCACGACCGAGCCGAATGTAGTGACAGGCTAAGGTGGGGGGGGGGGGCGGCGGCGGACGGCTGTATACTTCACCCCCGGGACCCCTCTGACCCCCCTGTCGCCGTGCGTGGAGGAGGCGCCGGGTCTGTGTGTGTACGCGGGTCAGGGAGGGCTACGAAAAGGCATCTCCTGCACCACCCGTTCCTCGTAAGTGTGTATGTCAGCGGCAGTGTTGTGCCCCTGGCGCCGCAGCCGGGGAGTCTGACTTGCTGATGGCGGACAGGCAGCAGGACCTAACACTCTGCACAGAGACTTGCTGCACATGTGGGTGGGCTCTGTGACTCCGCCCGCTGCTGTGACTCCGCCCAGAGTTAGAGGGGCAGGCACAGAGTCACAGGGCTATTATATAGGAGATAATATACAGTAAGTAAAGGACATCGGTAATACACATATGCATTACAGTGCGGTTGGGTGCAAAATGACTGTCAATCTCAATATCTGTATATCGTTGGAAGGAAAAAAGGGGGGGCGAGTAATCTGTGCACAAGATAAGCACCCAGGTAGCTGAGCTATATGTAGGTGATTAAAGTGTTATAATAAATTCACAATTTCAGTCAAATCTAGAAAATCATTGTTATTAGACAGAGCATACCTCCCAATATTTTCAATGAAAGAAGTGGGACTCCCTCCCTACATGTGTACGGCCGAAAAGTGGGCGTGGCAGTGCCTCGATCGTGAGCCACGCGTCCGTTTACTGTCACTGAGGGGGCATGCCCAGGGCTCTGTGAGCTGCTGGCATGCCCCCTCTCCCTCTGCCTCCAGTGAATAGATGCTGTGCGCAGGCAGGGCAGCAATGACAGGAGCCTCGCAACTACCCCCCCACAGTGGGACACTGCGTCCCGTGGGTGGGACAGTCCCAAAAAAACGGGACTATCCCTCGAGAATCGAGACAGTTGTGAGGTATGGACAAAGGTCTCTCATGTGGAAGTGCACCCCAGAAACTAATTGTATATCAGTAGCAGGAAAAAAAGATACAAAGGTACTCTCATATTTTGAAGAGCACTCTTAATTCATAAATTAAAACTAAACTTTTATTTTTTTATTTTTATGTGCATGAACATTATATATATATATATATATATATATAGAGAGAGAGAGAGAGAGAGAGAGAGAGACAGACAGAGAGAGAGATATCTCTGCCATCAGGTAGGTGGTGTGGCGGGTAAGCCCAGCTGCCCATAAGGGGCGACATTCGACATTCAGTGATATAAGGGTGCTAAAATATAATGATATCCCCTCCCCAACTAAAACAGTTGTGGCGCCTCTGTTTGCACCCCTTGCATTGGAACGTTTTGTTCCAGATATAAAGTTGCTTGCTCTATTTACTTTGGTACCACCACAAAATCAGTCCTTACAGTATATATCCTGAATTACAAATCCATCTCTGAGCAAATATAGAGGGATCAATTTTCACAATACAAAATGGGTGAGACACGGACAAGATTCTCTTCAGTCTAGCCCAGTGGTAGCCAACCCTGGTCCTTGAGAGCTACCAACAGTTACATTTTTCCAGCTCACCTGGCAGGAGTACATGTGCAGTTATTACTAACTGTCACATTTTAAAATATGAGAACTGGAAAACGTGCACTGTTGGTAGCTCTCGAGGACCAGGGTTGGCTACCCCTGGTCTAGCCTATTAGTCAGTTAATACAGGTGTGGCATATGTAGATGAGTACATTACTATGGCTGGACCTTTCAAAATGTTCTTGCAAAAGCAGAGCAGTGCAAAAATTCTATTTCTTTTTAATTAGCAATTATTATTGAAATGAGAAAAAGGAATGAAAAGTGTGCTTCGTTTGAGTATTAGTTGCTTTGTGAAGAAGTGCACAGAAATTTCTCCCAAAAGGTCTATATTTTTGTTGCACCAGGTCTAAGATGTCAAAGATCTTTGCACCAGCTAAGCAGTTCTACCATACTATTAATGGGGTGTATTTTACATCTTCCAGTCCAAAATTGTCATACAGTATGTACTAAATACAAAGCCCCTTTCTCTAGTGATTAATTGTTAGGGAACTCCAGTGCTATGTGTGTGTGAGAACCCTAGAGCTGGTGAGAGAGTATTCTGCTAATTACAGTGGCTCCTGTTCCCTTAGAGCAGATATACACCTGGACTTAAACTTCTAGTAGTAGAGGCTCACACAATAGGCTGGAGACCACAATGTAATAACCTGGAGTGTAGCAGCAGGATGACTTGACAAGGCTGGGGTAACAGCAAAGACTTTGGTAATGCAGATTAAGCTGTTGTGATTGAAGACAGCAGGACTTGATAATATCTAGATACACAGCAAGGCAGGAGTTAACTGTAAAACAAGCTCAAGCTCATTGTATAGTGGAATCACAGCAAGGCAATGGTTAACTGTGGAAACAATCAGGAGCAGGGTGTGAACTGATCTCAGGCTGAGAGCTAACAGAATGGCAAATAACTGAAGGGTTTTGCTGTATGATTTGTGACTAGGCCGCATCTTATAATAGCATAATACAACAAAGTAGCTAAGCTGTGACTTGAGAACTGGCTCCAGTGTATTAGAAACAGGTAGTAGCAGACTTGATGATACAGGCTAGATGTGCACAGAACCAGGATTAGGTATGACTTGAAATGGCAGGGTGCATCCACAGGAACTTGCTGGATCAGAACATAGACTGAAGGTGACACAGAAGGTAAAGCTCTAGGGTCTTGGCAAGGTTAGGACACAGAGCTGGGATAAACATAGGACACAGGTGCAGGGCAGAATCCAGCAGGGCATTGGAGCAGGACTATTAGGAACAGAATATTGAGGACTGAGGAAGGGTATCAGGATGTAGGACTAGGACATAGACTAAGGGACAGGAACAGAAAGATAGACTGAGAACTGTACAGAGTACAGTGACCATTAGATGAGATCACTAGGTGCAGGAACTAAGGAATATCACCTGCAACAGGAACTGGCTAGGACCCCTAATAAAAGGGAGAAAGACCAATCACAGGAGTCATCAGGATGGAGTCCGGTAACAAGGCATTCCAAACATTTGTGCTGCTGAATGTAGCAGAAAGCATCCTAGTTGCTAGGAGACAGTCAGAATACATACAGGAATGAGCTGCAGTGGCGACTCATAAATATTGTATATGTCACAAATAACTTTAAACAAAACAGCATTTTAGGAGAATTGAAAAACATTTTTTAATGAAAATAATGCTTCTCAAATGGTAGGATATTGGAATTTTGATGGTGTGCTAATACTCTTGCACTGTGCATCTCTTCATATTTGTAAAAAAAAAAATGCAGAGTGATCTCAAGTGAGAGAAGAATAGTAGTGCACAGGGCCATCTTAATAGCAGTGTAGGCACCTCGGCACAGCAATCCACTGGGGCCCCTACCCATCCTCTAGCCTTGGGGTGCTATTGGCCGTGGCAGCTGTGATGTCCCATGGCAGGAGGGAAGGGGTGAGAGTTCTATCTGCTGTAGCCATATCCTCCAGCAGGACAGGTGGGGGATAACTATTGCAGTGGCTGTTCTTCTAATCAGCTTGCGCAGAGCTGTAAATAGACATTTTGATGTCCTGTGCCAGAAAGAGCATTAATGCAACATATCCAGTGTAGATGCAGAGGAGAACCTTGGGGCAGCCCAACATCACTTGCACCGGAGCTACAGACCATTAAAAAACAGTACTGTACTGGCCAAAATGGTACAGTTGGAGGGTCTGATGCATGCCTAATGACCCCTAAGGCAGACCATTGTCTAATTACCCTCCACTCATAATGCAGACCCTTGTCTGATGACACCCACCCTTAATGAAGACCCATATTCAATGACCCCCCTCCCCTAATCCAGACCTCTGTCTAATGACTTCCCTCCCCTAATGCAGACCATAGTCTAATGACCCCTCACCCTTAATGCAGACCTCTGCATTGCGGTTGGGGGTACTTAGACAGGGGTCTAAGGATAAGTATAAGGATATAAAGTCTCATAGTGATCCCAGGCTGAGGCTATTATAGCATAATATTATAGTGCTGCGGTATACAATACAAAAGTATTGGGGCATTATTGCAAACAACAGGGCATTGCACTCAGTAATGACATACAGTAACAGTATATAAAACATGTATGATGGTAGAATATTTAATAATACACTAATGTATAATGATTAATGCAGAGCCAGAGGCACTGCATAATAAGACAGGGCATGGTATTAAAATGTAATATTCTATGGGAAGCCTCTCCCCTGAACCTGGGCGGAATTGCAAGCAAGACACAGCCAGCTCGCAGCCACCAATCACCGCACTGCAACTGAAGACTGCCAGGTCGAAGATCCAATAAAAAGCAAGCCAAGGAAGTAGGCAGGAGTATGAGGCAGCACCACACTGCAAATGCAAGAGGATGCAGCTGGAGCTGGGAGCTCCTTCAGGTTGCTGGAAGAAAGGACTGCTGGTGCAAGGGGTCAATGGCAGGTGGCTGCGGGCCATTGTAACAGTGACGTGATACTGGTTAGAATGAAGGGCCCTTAGCTTGCAGAGGGGTGTATCACCTGTGTCCGCATTCTCCAGCGCTACGGCTTCATATCGATGCAGCTGCCCAGCAGGGGGTGGGAGATAGTTAGCGGCCATGCACCCTTAGAATCCTGTGGCCCCTTGGCAACTGCCCATTAAGCACAATGGAAGAGATGGCCCTGGTAGTGCAACGTGATGTATGATGGCAGGAACATCTTAATGCACTGTTTCGTGTTATGAGGGGGTTATTCAGAGATGGACGCAGATTGTTGCATCACAGAAAGATCCACATCCATCTCTTCACATGCTGTGGCATCATATCATGATGCTTCTGCAATTTAATTGCAGATGCATCGATTTAAGGTCAACACTTACAGCTACAGCCTGGCTGCACTAGCAGGTGGTCTGCTGCCATTTTTTAATTGTGACATTACGCAGCTTACCCGAAAAGCCTTGTGTCAAAGCAGAGGTGTGGCTTTGGAACAGAAATGGGCAGCGGTCCTTGGCGCAAGTTATAAACAGTTTTTTGTATTTTGCCACCCACCGAATGCCCACAGCTGTCAATCACCTTGCGGCCGTAAGGAGAAGGGTTTTTCACACACGCACTGCAGCTGGTGCAAAAGATCAGACAGATGTGGCCACTGCATAAATATCTGTGGCTGTGTCCATCTCTGAATCGCCCTCTGAATCAGGTGCACTTTGTAAATAAGGTACAGCAAAGTTTTTGTCCTTTATACAGCAATGTATCTGCATGTAAAAAAATTGACCAAAATTTTGTTTGGATTATGTTTTAGTGTTACTAAAGTAATTATCTACAACTTTTTGTTGTCTCCAAGACACTGTAAGTGTTGTATAAACAATAAGCTATTAATAGATACTTATGCTTTGCTGGTTCTACATCAGGATATTGATAAACAACATGTTCTCTATGACAGTTTGTGTGTGTTAATTTAGCTGTTAATTAAAACATCCTGTTCTTGAAAGCAATATAGATGTATTCATGTCTCACAAATTCTTGATGCTTTATTTATGTCACCATAATTTTCTGCTCTACATACACAAGACAATGCGTTTTGGATTGTTTTTGCAATTAATTTCCAGATTTTTTAACTGTGAGCAGATGTAAATGGTTTTTATAGTTTTTTAGACATTTTAAATATTTTCTTTCTTTTGTATTTCTAGGTCTGTTTTAAGCAGGTTTGACACCCAGTAAAGCGCAGTCCTGACATAAAAACCACATACCTTTGTCCTTGTGTTTGAAGTGTTATTTCCTAATTGCCTATGCCCCAAGAGTATAGAAAATGCTGATTATTCCCCACAAACTATGCTTTTCTGACCTGGACAGAGATATATTTTTAAATGATCTTATTTTCCAGGACATTTCTGATACTTCAACGCGGATGCAACGCGAGGGCTGCAGAGCAGTCCAACTCTGCCAGAGAGAAGCCCAAAGACACTAACTGACCTTGGATCTTCAAATGCTGCTTCACATTGCTGGGAGTCTGCAGGAATGGTAAGCTAACCGGCAGTGCTGGTTTTAGGTTCGGGCCAACCGACTAATCACATGTGGCGCTGGCCCATGCCCATTGTGAGCAAACTGCTGCGGTATTCTATGCGACCTTGCCGACATCATAGAATACTGTGAAAACGACCTTCCTAAAATGGCCACTGCTGGAGAGAAGACAGTTTTCAAAGATGCTTGAGGAGGCCATTTTGGGAGGGACATTTAATATATGGAATTGCAAAAGGGGTTAGAGAACTCCTGCTACACTAGCGCTAAGTATAGCAGCCTTAGATCACGTGCCTCCCTAAGATGTTACAACACATCAAAACACAATTCAAAATGAAAAACAAAAAGAAAAAACAAAGTGGAAGGTACACAACCCTGGGCACTTAAATTTCGCGAGAATGGAAGTTGTTATATACAATATGTTCCTTTTGGGAAAATTCTCTGGTGTTTTCAAATCCATCAAGTACTTGACTCCCGTTTAAAGTGATGTAGTGCGTATGAAGACAAAAAAATAAAAATAGTGTATTACAGTTTTTAAACACAGTGTTACAGTTCATATAAAAGTTTTCTTTTTCGTGAAGGTGACAAATAAGTGGTTTTTGATGTGATGAAAGTGTACCGAAACTCACACAGTAAACACTGAGGTGTACAAAACACGTTTTGTTTCTACTTGAAATTTTTACAGTACTACTAAACCGATAGAATGAATGGTGTATTTAGACAAAGGGCGTGCCCCACTCACTATAGTTGTGAGGTGAAGAAAGCTCATAAAGGTATCTTTAGCTTCTATAATGAAACAGTAAAGAGCGAACCAATTTACAGTGACATGGAGGATTCGAAGCACATCTTTGAATATCTCATGGAAAAAACGTTAATCCAATTTATTCAACATACCAGCCTCATGTACGTGTGAAAGAAAGGGAGAAAGAAAAAACAACCAATGTGTAGAACTATTTATCCAAGAAAATGTAAAATTATATTTCCAAAAAAACATCAAGTGCTTACTTTTTTGCTTAGGTATTGCCCCTATTGGATAAAGAATTGTATATATTCATTAATTGCAAATATGGTTAGCATACCCCACTCACAGTTTTGGAAAGGTTTTCAAAGCACATCAAGGTATCTTTCACTTTAAATCTTCATATGGTAATTCTCATAATGATTTCAGAATTTGTATGAGGTGCAATAGTCCTGGACGATATGACATCCACAGAAAGATATAAAATCCATAAAAAAATGTATTGTACACAACTCCCCAAACGGAAGGGGCAACATCCAATACACAGGTTAAAAAATCTGATTCTTTAAAAACAAAAACAAAAAAACAAACAAAATCATCCGAAAAAACCTCAAAGGTATTTCTCAAGCAAAGTCCAGAAAAGTGGAGTTTACCTTTTAGGTGGTGAAGATGTTCAGGGTGGTATGCAAAAAAAAGAGCAGAGTTCTGGATGTCCGCACTCCTTCTGTCAATGCATTTCGGTCATCCAGTGACCTTTATCAAGACATAGGTGGAGTGTGGAACACCCAGTACTGTATTTAAATGATGAAAAGCCAATCACAATGAGGGGGAAATGAACTCATACAATGATACTCAAAATATGGATAAAAAACAAACATTCCTTCATGTATAGCAAAAAAAACCATTCCAAAGTATAATAACATATAATCCACAATTATTCAGTGCAGCCAAGAGAAAGATATTTGTGAAAAACAACACATACTGTATAGTCTCTAACCTGGCTCGTTGCCATGGTTACATCCAATGCCGTCGCTGAATGCTTTTATATTTATCCTCATGACCCACTACAAATGTGAGGACATACTGTATGTCCCACTGCATCTTTCTGCTAGGTTGCTAATGACAAATTACAACACTCCTAATCTGTTAATCTATTATGATCCTGCTGTAGATTCCGGAAGTATAAAGGCCCAGAGTGTGTGTTTGTCCATATGTGGAGGAGCGCAGTGACCGGAACTGATTTCCGGATACAGAAGTTGCCATAGGAACTGACCCGGAAATGCGGGCGTCTGAAGTGCATGTTGAACCGCACATCAGGAGGTGCGTCGATCCGGAAGTCACAATGCCGGAAATGATGATACGGCCTTGTTGAATCCCTGTGAAACACAAGCTATGGATGCCCGGAAGCCCTGAGAAACACACATAAGTGTTATATTCATTGGTCCGAGGATTGTAACCCTGGCAACGGTCCAGTTATATTCTTCTTATAAGGATTTATGTTTCTCCAATAATCTCGTATTCCTATAGATTATATAAAATTTTGTTAGTACTAATTTAAAATCCATCAAACTATTTGACATATAAATACATAAATACATTTCATATACATGAAATATAACCAGAATATTTCCATATAGACAATACAGCAGAAAAAAATATAATTCCCTAATGTGGTATGTGTTAAGAAGGACAAATCCAGTTCCAAAATTATACCAAACCAACTGATTCCGGTTGCTACATTACCGCTTCCAGTTGTCATCATGACAAATGGATAAACTCCATTCCAAAAGGGCAATTTAAATGTCTGCAAAGAAATGTTCCAAGGACATTGTGTTCTCCGAACAAGCGAAAGTCATGAGTAACCAATTCCTTGCCAGTGGCTATGACAAAAATAAGATTGAAAAAGCTTTGGAGTCAGCAAAGACAGGGGAACGCGCAAATCCACCAAGGAATCACTTGGGGGGAAAAATGAATAATGATTATGAGTTTGCGTTCATTAGACAATATACCAAGGAACACAAGGAAGTGGAAAATATATTACGGAAGCACTGGCATGTTTTGAAGAAAGACTCTGTCCTTGGACTATTATTGCCAGAAAAAAATATCTGTAGATAGGCCCCCAACCTCAAATCAGAATTGGTATCCAGTATGTATGCACCAACACTACAAGAGTCTACCATTACATCTACTGGTTTTTACCGATATGTAGACTGTATAGGTTGCAAAAATGTCCCAAGTGGGGATTTAAAAAAAATGGAACAAATCAACATCAAATAATGTCATGGAAGTAAAAGTGAAAGAATTTATAACCTGTAATACCAAAAATTTAATATATGCCATTAAGTGCATGTAATAAATTTTATATTGGGAGGACATCATGTCTGTTTAAAATCTGCTTAGGAGAGCACTTTCACAATATTGAGAAAGGCATGGAAACCATTTCCAACCTTACAGACAAACAGTGGCAGTTGCTCGGTTATTCCTAGAGATAATTATATATCAGGTGCTAGAAAGGAGGAGGGGTTACAGACAGACAGCAGACAGAGAGGGGGGGGGGTGATTTATCCCCCCAGCACACTAAAGAAAAACCTGTAACCATAACAGAACCTATCTGGTAATAGAAATTCAGAGAATTTGTCACACATGTTTGCAAATGCATGTTTAGCTGCTGAGCCACTTCACGGCATCTCTGATATCAGGAGTCCTAACACTACATTATAGCAGTGCCCACATAGGGCCATGTGATTTGTCTACAGTAAGGCCTCATGATACCGTGCGTGTGGCTGACCGGGCGGTGAGCGCGACCACTCCAGGGTTGCTGGGCAGTCCCGATTCCCCTTGGGGGTGGGGCGGCGTGTGCGGGCTTGCAGTAGGATATCCAGGCCCAGCACAGTGGTGGCTCCTGCCTGTGGCAGGCGAAAGGGCAGACCACCTCTGGGGGATAGTGAAGGGACTGGGGTGCTGGCCGTTAGCATAGAGGCTAGGGGATCCCAGCATTGCCATGAGAACGATAGTGTGCATGTGGTAGGCATTAGTGATAATGCTTGGGACAGGAGGAGGTTCAGGCACTTACAGGTAAGGCTGAGCATGTCAGAAGGGAACGAGGGCTTTACTGTAGTAGACAGTGAGGCTCGTTGGGGTCTTTGCTTCCTACGGGGGGGTGTATACCTCTCGTCGGGGGCAAAGGTCGCATCCTGCGTTGGAGCGGAGTATACTGGGGGTATCGGACGCGCCTACATTAGACGCTTCAGTATTATCTGCCATTTGTATGGTGGTAGTGTTGGCAGTGGCTCCCTTGCTAACTACCATACCCGGTGGGCAAGGTGCGGGTACGGGTTCCTTGGCTGTTAGCATGTCACAGGCACTTACACCAGTCCTGTCCTCAATTGGCAGGAGCAGAGCCCAGCCTCATTACCCGGTTCGGAGGCGTCGCGTGCTAGTGTGCACGGGAATGATGTTTCTCTTGTCTCCCCAGCTGCGGACAACAGGAGTGAAATGGAAAGAGCATCAACTTCAGGAGGCCATCAGGCAGGAGACAAAGTGACTGGGGCAGCTGACCATGCTGGTGAGTCTTCATCTGACCCTGACTGGTCCAGAGGGAGTGTTGTTAGCCCTGGTAGCGGAGTGGAATCGAGTATACGGTCCTACTCCTCTAGTGAGTGTCGGAGTATGGGTTAGGCTCCAGCAAGTGGAGTAGGAATAGGCGTAGGCCTCGGGGTATGGACTCTTCCCTGGGCTCTACGTCCTCGGAAGGGGTATCCTCTTCCGATGGCGAAGTGCATAGAGTTAAGAGACGAAGGCAGCGTGGACGCAGATATTCCAGCTCATCTTCTTCACAAGTGTCGGCAGAGCCGGACACAGTTCACTGTGCCAACACGGCAGTGAAGTGAGGGTTGAGGCCCCAGGACCGGGACCGGATCCGCAAGGGTCAATATATTAATATTTTTGCGCTGACAAGTGATAATAGGAAGGCGTTGCTTGTGGCTAGAAAGAAAGGACAAGGCAGTGAGGAGTCTTTGCATTCTTACCAAAACTGGGTTCGGTGTATCTTTGTGGCGTGTTACTTGGAGACGCGCCCCGACAAATATATGAGTTTTGTTAATTACCAATTTCTCATTCATATGCTGTACACCAAGTATAAGGGTACAGCTTGACTTCATTATGATGACGACTTCCATAGGAAACAACATGGACGCAAGGTTTATAATTTTGGGAAGAAGAATGTAGATTTGTATGTGGAATTGACGCAAGGCGCTGGCGGTGCTGAGGATGGGAGTAGCACGAGACGATGGGTGAAGCAGTTTGACTCTCAATATTTTGGTTCTCGGGGGGCTCATTGCGCACAGGGCATGGCAAATGCTTTGCCTTTAATAATGGTCAATGTGTGTTGGGTTGGAAGTGTTGTTTTCGACACTTCTGTATTAGATGTGGGGGAAGCCATGCAATTAAGGACTGCAGCAAACATGTGGCAAGGTGCGCTGCAACGCCAATGACTCAGCAAGGCCGCGGTCCAGCGGCCCCAGTCGTTGGGCAGAGCCCCCTACCCAATTAAACTGCATGCGCTATTACCCTGACTGCAGAGATATCCACGTCGGATGGACGCAGAGTTTTTGCAGTCGGGGTTTGCGTATGGGTTTCCTTTGCCTATTTTTGGACCTGCTAGTGGCAGTTCAGGGAAGAACTTGCATTTCGCGCGGGAGTTTCTGGATATTCTAAGGCAGAAAGTTCTGACCGAGGTTGAGTTGGGTAGGATGATAGGGCCTTTTGAGGATGCCCCTGTGCCGGATTTAGTGTTGTCGCCGGTCGGAGTGGTCCCGAAGAAGACTGCAGTTAAGTTTCGGCTCATACAGCATCTTTCTTGCCCAGCTTGGGCGTCAGTGAACGATGTCAGTCCTGAAGAGCATTGTAGGGTCATTTACTTATCTTTTGGATTGGCCTTGGACATAGTTAGATCATATGGTAGAGGGGCTTTAATGTGTAAGTTAGACGTTGAGTCTGCTTTTTGTCTCCTACCGTTGCACCCTTCTGCTTTTCGGTTCATGGATTTTAGATTGGACTACGGGTTTTATGTGGATAGGTGCCTTCCTATGGGTTGCTTGATCTCTTGTGCGTATTTCGAACACGTTAGTTCATTCCTCCATTGGTGTTTGCAAGAGGCTACAGGGGAGAGTGGGATTACGCACTAATTAGATGATTTCTTGTTGATTGGTTCCCCAAAGTCAGATCGTTGCTTGAGGTTGCTTCAGGGAGCTTTAGAGTTATTTGGATGACTTTTCCAACACATCTTTGGAACTTTTTATGGATGCCGCAGGTGCGTCTGGTTTTGGTGCTTATTTTGCGTGCCGATGGTGCACGGCATGCTGGCCAGATGAATGGGTGAGCGGTCGGTTGACGGGAAACATGTTGCTGCTGGAAATCTTTCTTATTATGGTGGTTTTAGAGTTATGGTGCCATAGCCTGCGAAATAACGAAGTAATTTTCTGGTGTGACAATTTGGGTGTGGTTTTTGCCATCAATAAACAAAAATCATTACCAGTCCTTCGGGTCATCGTGCAGATAGTGCTGATATGCTTGGTGAACAACATTACGGTGTGAGCCAAGCATGTCCTGGGAGTGTGGAACGAAATTTCTGATGCCCTTTCTTGTGGTGAATGGGAACGTTTTAGGCGGTTGGCCCCTGTAGCACGTATTTTGGGTGATGTATGTCCTGATTATGTGTGGCAGGTTATCCATCAGGATTGGAGGACCTACCTCACAGGTCCTTGGCTTCGCTGTTTATTTGTCTGCATGGGAGTGGTGGAATAGCTTTCTTCTGGAGCTATGACCACTCATGATTTGATTTTGGATTTTGTGTGGATGTTTTATGTCGACTGGAAGTCATGAGCATATGTCAGTTGGGTGCTTGCGGGCATATCATATTTTCTACAACTTCGGGGGGAAAGGGATTTTACAAAGTCCTTTTTCCTCAGGTGGGTGTTGAAAGGATGGGCAAGGACGGTCCCACATTTGCCTGACAAACATCGTCGGATCAATGGAGCTTTGTTGAGGCGAATTTTAGGGTCGCTGAGAAGGATTTGCTCATCATGATATGAAGTTCGCCTCTTCAAGATGGCCTTTATGATGGCCTATCACGGAGCGTTCAGGGTGGGCGAGCTGGTGTCGGCCTCTTGGACAACAGTTTTGCCCATGCTGGCGAACCAAGTCGTCGTACGCCCCGACGGTTTGTGGTGCAAGATACAGCGCTCTAAGACTGATGTAGCGGGTAAGTGGCTGTGGGTCCGAATGGGTCGGGCTCATGACCGGGACATTTGTCTAGTGGTCGTGGCCAGGGCTTATTTGGGTTTACGGCCTCAATCGCCTACCAGGTGGCTTGTCCATATAGACAGTTCCCCATTGACTCGTTATCAGTTCAGGTCAGATTTGAAGCATTGTATATGGGACCTGGGTCTATCTCCGGGTGACTATGGGACTCACTCTTTCCGCATCAGCACTGCTTCAGCGGCCGCTTTGCGGGTTCGTCTGAAGTCGATATCCGAGCACTGGGTAGGTTGAGGTCTGGTGCAGTCATGTGCTATATCAGGCCTTCTCCTGGCAGTGCGCCCATTTGAGGACTAGCCGCTCGTCACAGTTGCATTTTGCGATTGTGGGGGCCTTGAGGAATTTTTGTTTTACCGTTGGTTTTAAATACGGCTTCTGCCAGTTAACGAAAGTTTTATGTTTTTGCCTTAAGTCAAATTGGGCGACCCACTCACCCTCCCCTCCCCTCACGTTAGGTTTGCCGGTTAGGCATTTTCCCTCATGATTACAATAATTCAATTTTATTAATCTTATTTACACAATTCTTTTGCAGGAAGGCGGTTAGGTACCCAAGTTATGTGGGCCATTCATATATTTATTGGTTGTTGATTTCTCCCATGGCCAATGATGTAGTTAGGTTCCCGGAGCTACAGATCATGTGCTTGTTAGGGTGCAGGGGCCTCCGGTGGGATGGTTTACGGGATTGGCTGTTGTCAGCGGTTTAGTGGTTTGGATATCCATTATTTCTTGTGTTGCATGTGGGAGGCAACGATTTGATGCACCGGTCTGGTCTGGATATCCGTTTTGAGATCAGACATCAACTTTTGCATTTGATGACCGACTGGCCATTTTGTGTTGTCTTCTGGTCGGACATCGTGCATCGGAGAGTGTGCCGAGGAGCCTTTAACCCTGGGGCGATTGATCTGGTGCAGAGATTGGTGAATTCTATGGTCGATCGGGCCATCATGACACACAGGAGGACCATAGGCGTGTGCAGACACTGACAGGCGGGTGCCACTCCGGACTTCCCCCCCTCCACGGCATTATAGTGTTCTATCACCTCCCCTGTCCTGGATATAGACTGCTTACCTGGGCTGCCCGGGTGAGCAGTCTATATCCAGGACAGGGGAGGTGAGAGAACACTATAATGCCCTGGAGGGGGGGAAGTCCGGAGCGGCACAGTCCTGTCAGTGTCTGCGCACGCCTATGGGGAGGACTTCCTTCGGGGATTCGGCACTGTACTGGTTAGATGGGGTGCACTTGTCGTCAGAAGGTCTGAGGCCCTCTTCCCTCATGTGCTTATTCTTTCTCTTACTTTAATAATCTTCAACTGCATCAACTCCAGCATTCCTCTGCCACCTGATACTTATTTCAGTGTTATCTGCTGATGTAGCTATGTTTATTTACCCTGTACTTGTCCTATATTGTCTTCAACTGTAAGTTGCTGTTTTCCTGTTTTGATTATTTGTTTATGTACTCTGTAATTGGGTGCTGCGGAACCCTTGTGGCGCCATATAAATAAAGGATAATAATAAAAATAATAATAATATGTGGATATTTGGGCCAGTGGCCCAATTTTTTATTCCGTAGGGGCGGAGTTGCTCTCCGTCCTTACAAATGGTGTTGTAGTCAGAGGTAGTGGCAGGAGGTTGACCCCTGGCCATGGAAGGGCAGATGGCCCATGGTGGAGTTGGATCGATGGTCAGGGATGGAGGCAGACAGCCGATCCCTGAACATCTGGGACAGAAGGCCCTCCAACATATACGTTGTTATTATTTATTTAGTTAGATATAATTTATTGTCAGGAGCTATCTGCCTATATTATGTTTATTAATGATTTACCGTTCTTCTCCCTGCCACCTTAGTTAGAGAGGGAATTCTTCATTTGAGTTTAGATTTAATAGGCCTTCCTCTCAGTTAAATAAAAAGCTGACCCCTTTCACGCTACATTACAGTTGTCAGCGTCTTTATTTATTTAGATAAGTGGGCTTGAGTGATGTGCGAATGCATCTGGACGTGAGACGTTTAAGACTGTGTAGGGCATCAGATGTGCCTGAGCAGCATAAACTCACCGTACTGGGCAGTTCAACATGTCACTCAATGTATCACTGTGGCTTGGCAGGGGTTAAGGTTTTTGGGGGAGGATCGTTGTGAATGTGCTGCTGGCATAGGATTGGTTGTGCTTGAGATAGGGGCTGTGCTGAGTTAGATATGGGATCCCTGTGTAGAATATTTTGTCTCTTCCAGTTTATCTTTGCCCACCCTACCACCTTGGGAGATGTATGTTTAGTTTGGACTTTGTATTGTGTCGGCTTTTAGTGGCTGGTTCAGAATGTTTAGTTACATTTTGGATTTATGAGGTTTAATGTTATTAAGTTACGGGTGTGAACTTTTGGTCAATTTTATATTTTATTTATGAGCACCATCATACCAGGTGGGCCCATATGCTAAAATTGGTAAGCATATGTGTATATTGGGGCTGGTGGCCCAATTTTTTTTTCCGTGAGTCAGAGTTTAGCTCCGTCCTTACAAGTGGTGTTGTGGTCAGGGGCAGTGGCAGTAGGTCGACCCCTAGCCATGGAGGGGCAGATGGCTCATGGTGGAGTTGGAGTATCGATGGTCAGGGATGGAGGCAGAAGGCCGATCCCTGAACATCTGTGGCAGAAGGCCCTCCAACATATACGTTGTTATTATTTATTTAGTTAGATATAATTTATTTTCAGGAGCTGTCTGCCTATATTATGTTTATTAATGCTTAACCGTTCTTCTCCCCGCCACCTTAGTTAGAGAGGGAATTCTTCATTTGCGTTTAGATTTAATAGGCCTTCCTCTCAGTTAAATAAAAAGCTGACCCCTTTCACGCTACATTACAGTTGTCAGCGTCTTTATTTATTTAGATAAGTGGGCTTGAGTGATGTGCGAATGCATCTGGACGTGTGAAGTTTATGTTTGGTTTTTATCCATGTTTTGAGAATCATTATATGAGGTCATTTTCCCCTCATTGTGATTGGCTGTTCATCATTTAAATACTGGGAGTTCCACTCTCCACCTATATCTTGATAAAGGTCACTGGATAACTGAAATGCATTGACAGAAGGAGTGTGGACAGCCAGATCTCTCCTCTTTTTTTGCATACCATCCTGAACATCTTCACCTCCTAAAAGGTAAACTCCACTATTCTGGACTTGCTTGAGAAATACCTTTGAGGTTTATTCGGCTGGTGTTGTTGTTGTTTTTTGTTTATAAAGAATCAGATTTTTTAATCTGTTTATTTGATGTTTCCCCTTCAGTTTGGGGAGTTGTGTACAATAAAAAAATGTTATGGATTTTATCTTTCTGTGGATCTCATATCGTCCTGGACTATTGCACCTCATACAAAAACTGAAATCACTGTGAGAATTACCATATGAAGATTTAAAGTGAAAAATACTGTACCATGATGTGCTTTGAAAACCTTTCCAAAACTGTGAGTGGGGTGTGCTTACCATATTTGCAATTAATGAATATATAAAAAGAAACCTTGATGTGCCTATAATCCACCTAATAACAGTAAGTGGGGTACGCCTATACTTTATCCAATAGGGGCAATACCTAAGCAAAAAAGTAAGCACTTGATGTTTTTTTGGGAATATAATTTTAAATTTTCTTGGATAAATAGTTCTACACATTGGTTGTTTTTTCTTTCTCCCTTTCTTTCACACGTACACGAGACGGGTATGTTGAATGAATCGGATTAACGGTTTTTCCATGAGATATTCAAAGATACATTGATGTGCTTCGAATCCTCCATGTCACTGTGGGTGGGGTACACTCTTTCCTGTTTCATCATAGAAGCTAAAGATACCTTTATGAGCTTTCTTCACCTTACAACTATAGTGAGTAGGGTATGCCCTTTGTCTAAATACACCATTCATTCTAACGGTTTAGAAGTACTGTGCATTGGCGTTTCTATAAAGGGTGCAATGCGTGCGGTGCACACAGGCCCCTGGGTCCAGGGGGGGCACAAACCGCACACATTGCACCCATTTAAATACTTACCTAACCAGAGTCCATCAGCGGGCGCAGCATCCGCGGCAGAAATCGACACCAAAATGGCCACCGTGCATGCGCGGTTGCCAAATTGGACTCTGGATCATGGCGGGCGCCATGTTTACGGAGACCTGCGCATGTGCAGTAGACTCCGGCACATTGCCGGAGTCTACAGCGCCGTTCAGAGGAGGGGGCTCACCCGGAGGTGCACACGGGCCCCCTCCTCTGTAGAAACACCCCTGGTACTGTGAATATTTCAAGTATAAAGAAACCGTGTTTTGTACACCTCAGTGTTTACTGTGCGAGTTTCGGTACATTTTCATCACATCAAACACCACTTATTTGTTACCTGTAACACTGTGTTTAAAAACTGTATTACACTATTTGTATTTTTATTTTTTTGTATTCATACACACTATGGGGTATATTTACTAAAATTCGTATTTTTCCGAAGGAGGTTAAAGTTCAATCACGAATGACATCGAAAGTGTAAAATTGCAACTTTTTGAATTTATTACGACTAATTTACTAAGCTGTCGTATTCTGCATTTTCGTATTTACCGATGTCGATGTCATTCGTACTTTTTGGCAGTGTTTTACGGGAGTGAATTGTAAAACACTGCTGACTTTAACACAATGAATCTCGGCCGGATCTGTGAGATCCGTGCTGGGCTTCATTGTGCACCTTTCGTAAAAAATAAAACATTGTTAAAATTTAAAAAAAAATGCGTGGGGTCCCCCCTCCTAAGCAAAACCAGCCTTGGGCTCTTTGAGCCGGTCCTGGTTGAAAAAATATGGGGAAAAAATTGACCGGGGTTCCCCCATATTTAATCAACCAGCACCGGGCTCTGCGCATGGTCCTGGTTCCAAAAATACGAGGGACAAAAAGCGTAGGGGTCCCCCGTATTTCTGAAACCAGCACCGGGGTCCACTAGCCAGATACATAATGCCACAGCCGGGGACACTTTTATATTGGTCCCTGCGGCCCTGGCATTACATACGCAACCAGTCACTCCTGGCTGGGGTACCCTGGAGGAGTGGGGGCCCCTTCAATCAAGGGGTCCCCCCCTCCAGCCACCCAAGGGCCAGGGGTGAAGCCCGAGGCTGTCCCCCCCATCCAAGGGCGGCGGATGGGGGGCTGATAGCCTTTTTGACAAAATTTTAATATTGTTTTTAGTAGCAGTACTACAAGTCCCAGCAAGCCTCCCCCGCAAGCTGGTACTTGGAGAACCACAAGTACCAGCATGCGGTGGAAAACCGGGCCCGCTGGTACCTGTAGTACTACTACTAAAAAAATACCCCAATAAAAACAGAAGACACACACCTTGAAAGTAAAAGTTTAATTCATACATCCACACCTCCAAACATACATACTTACCTATGTTCACACGAGGGTCGGTCCTCTTCTCCATGTAGAATCCATGGGGTACCTGTTGGAAAAATTATACTCACATAATCCAGTGTAGATTGGTCCTCTTCTGTTCTTTTTGTAATCCACGTACTTTGCAAAATAAAAAAACGGACACCCGACCACGCACTGAAAGGGGCCCCATGTTTTCACATGGGACCCCTTTCCCCGACTGCCAGGAACTCCCCCTAACTTCTGTCTAAGAGGGTTCCTTCAGCCAATCAGGGAGCCCCACGTCGTGGCACCCTCCTGATTGGCTGTGTGCTCCTGTAGTGTATGTCAGGCAGCACACGGCAGTGACACAATGTAGCGCCTATGCGCTCCATTGTAAACAATGGTGGGAACTTTGTGGTTAGTGGTGAGGTTACTTTCGGTCAACCGCTGACCACAAAGTTCCCACCATTGGTTACAATGGAGCACATAGGCGCTACATTGTATCACTGCCGTGTGCTGCCTGACATACACTACAGGAGCACACAGCCAATCAGGAGGGTGCCACGACGTGGCGCTCCCTGATTGGCTGAAGGAACCCTCTTAGACAGAAGTCAGGAAGGGTTCCTGGCAGTCGGGGAAAGGGGTCCCATGTGAAAACATGGGCCCCTTTCAGTGCGTGGTCGGGTGTCCGTTTTTTTATTTTGCAAAGTACGTGGATTACAAATAGAACAGAAGAGGACCGATCTACACTGGATTATGTGAGTATAATATTTCCAACAGGTACCCCATGGATTCTACATGGAGAAGAGGACCGACCCTCGTGTGAACATAGGTAAGTATGTATGTTTGGAGGTGTGGATGTATGAATTAAACTTTTACTTTCAAGGTGTGTGTCTTCTGTTTTTATTGGGGTATTTTTTTAGTAGTAGTACTACAGGTACCAGCAGGCCCGGTTTTCCACCGCATGCTGGTACTTGTGGTTCTCCAAGTACCAGCTTGCGGGGGAGGCTTGCTGGGACTTGTAGTACTGCTACTAAAAACAATATTAAAATTTTGTCAAAAAGGCTATCAGCCCCCCATCCGCCGCCCTTGGATGGGGAGGACAGCCTCGGGCTTCACCCCTGGCCCTTGGGTGGCTGGAGGGGGGGGGGACCCCTTGATTGAAGGGGCCCCCACTCCTCCAGGGTACCCCAGCCAGGGGTGACTAGTTGGGTATGTAATGCCAGGGCCGCAGGGACCAATATAAAAGTGTCCCCCGGCTGTGGCATTATGTATCTGGCTAGTGGAGCCTGGTGCTGGTTTCAGAAATACGGGGGACCCCTACGCTTTTTGTCCCCCGTATTTTTGGAACCAGGACCAGGCGCAGAGCCCGGTGCTGGTTGATTAAATATGGGGGATCCCCGGTCAATTTTTCCCCCATATTTTTTCAACCAGGACCGGCTCAATGAGCCCGGGGCTGGTTTTGCTTAGGTGGGGGGACCCTACGCATTTTTTTTTTGCCAATTTAACACTTTCCCACCCCTTCCCACTGATAAACATGCACGGATCTCATGGATCCGTGCATGCCTATCAGAACACGGTAAAAAAAAAGCAGGTCTGTTTTATTTTAGCACTTTTTCACGATTGGTATTTTTCCACGGCAGTGTTTGGCTATTGTCGGCAGTGTTTGTGAATTACACTTTTTAGTAAATGACCGAGTTCTACCAAATTACAGGCGTATTTGACCGATGGTGTATTCATTCGTATTTTTTTTCTTGGACTTCCAAAAAAATACGAATGCCCTCATCACTGCCTTGATTTGAGTTTAGTAAATTCCCGAGATGACACTTTGAAGAAAAAACACCATCTCGGTCAAAATGAGGACCTTAGTAAATATACCCCTATGTCACTTTAAACGGGAGTCAAGTATTTGATGGATTTGAAGACGGACACCAGAAAATTTTCCTAAAAGAAACGTATTTTATATTACAATTTCTATTCTCACGAAATTTAAGCACCCAGGGTTGTGTACCGCCCACTTAAGTTTTTCATTTTATATATGGACCCCGGAGGGAGCCGGAGGAAGCAGAAAACGGCACAGCAGTGAAGGGGATGCGGTGGCGGCACCATTGTTAGTGGAGGGAGCAGGCCAGCAGCATAAAACAACTACTTGCCAGCAAACAGGTACAGTGCATTTTTAAATGAGGCATGGTGATAGGGGGTGTTACTGTGTGAGACATAATAAGGTGCAATGGGCATTACTGTGTGGGGAATAATAAAGTGCAAGGGGTATTACTGCGTGGGCCATAATATGGTGCTAGGGTCATTACTGTTTGGGGTATAATGTGGTATAAGGTAGTATTTTCCTGCAAGACCAGAGGCGAAACTAGCATTGGTGCAGCAGGTGCATTGCACCGGGGCCCCTGAAGACTAGGGGGGCCACTGCTGCCCAAACTTTGCCCCCTGCAGACCATTTTAAGCAATGTTGGATGAATGGCCCAGTGCAGAAAGCAGGGTTGGCATCACTTCCTAAGGTATCTGTCCCTTACCTTTGGGAAACAGGGCTGACCTTGTGTGTGCAAGATTGAGAGAGGAGTTTTACCACCTATCAGTGCTGATGATCACAGCCAAATACTGCCTCTAATTAACAGACAGCTGTACATTATTCTCATTCACTTCTGTCTGTGAATTAAAAGCAGCTCACACCCGCTGAGTCTGTCTGACCGAGCACCAAATTAATGAAAGCACAAGGAGCAGGGGGCCATGTCGTAGACAGAGCAGAGGCCGCTGTGTTCCTGACACCACCAAGGCAGAAGCCCATGTTCTTTACACCTCACAGGACATTGTGCTTATACCCGTCACACACTGCTTCCCCCAAGTCACCCTCTGCCTCCCCCTGCCTACTGCTGTCACCCTCTGCCTCCCCCTGCATTCCACTGTTATCCTTGGCTTCTTTATGTCAACCTCTGCCTCTCCCTGCCTTACGCTGTCACCCTCTGCCTGTCCCTGTCACCCATTGCCATGTGGAATATTGTGAACATGGGTTGAGGTGGAGGAGGAGGGGCCTAAATCATATTTTTGCATCTGGGCCCACCACTCACAAGTTCCGCCACTGAGCAAGACCACACCCATTTCTGCAAAGCTATGTCCATATTCTGCTAGACCACGCCCTTTTTCTGGGGGGGGGCGACTTTTGCATGTGCATCCCCCCCCCCCCCATAAGTATGGGGGGGGGCATTTTTTGTTCGTCGTACTGGGATACAAATCGACTAGAAACAGCCCTGATCACTGGAGATTAACTAGGTGTATAACACATGCAGTTTTACCAAGTTTACCTGCTTTCTTTGACTTGGGACAGCAGGGGCACCTGGGTGCACTACAACAGATGACACTGTCCACAGCAGGCAGAGTTTTGTTAGGGGATTAATAACATTAAGTGGGAGCCACTGGTAGACTCCAGGAAGGTGCTGATGCCTCTACTACATATAAAGTTGAGTCTTAAGAAACAATTTGTTAGATAAGGATTCAGCTGCCTTCAAGTACCTTCAAAACTTTTTCCTAAGTTGTCTTAGGAAAAGGTCAAAGCTGATGTTTTTGTGAGACCACAGATTAGGAAGATCCCACAGTGCAGTGAGTTCCCAAAGATGATCACTCAGAATGAGGAATCTGTTTGGACCAGTTTTAGCACAGTGGTTCGGAGATTCATGGGCAATCACAAGGCCAAAAGCTATGTGCAGTTGGTTGAGACTTTGGTGAAGTATTTTGTCACAATAGGGTGCAGGATGTCCCTCAAAGTCCATTTTCTTGATGCTCATCTTGAGAAATTCAAGGAGTACATGGGAGCATACTTGGAGGAGCTAGGCAAGTACTTCCACCAGGATATACTGGAGATTGAATGCTGCTATCAAGGAAAGTATAAAGAGAACATGATATGATGGGAGACTACATCTGGGTGCTGATTCGTAAAATAGTGATGTACTGTATAATCATAAATCTTGAAAAGCTACTCAATTATAATTATTTTGTAGTTATGTTCGTACAACTTTATATGTTCATTTTCATACATATGTTTATTTTTTTTCACATTGTATTAAAGAAAATGCAAATTTGCCCTTTTCTCGTCTGAAATAGGTAATTTTCAAAGTATTAAATGTCCTGGTTCCAAAAGCAAAGTTTGCGAGGAATAAATATAATTTTCTGTACTTTTGAGACATACAGTAAGTAATTAAGAAACAGCATTTGCTACCCAAGGACAAAAATGTTGTTAAATAGTGTTATTGAAATCACTGCTATTTTGAAGAAAATGCTTCTATATTGATTGTTAACAACCATTTTTGGACATATATTTTTATGAAAATAATAATTGCTCATTTTATTATTTATCAAAATGTGACCTACCATGAATTGTTACTAAAATAGATTATTATAGGGCGGTGTGGTATGATATGTCAACATTCATCACGTTGACATGGTCATAATATCGATATTGACCATGTCGACATTCAACAGACAGTGATGAAATGTTGACGTTAGAACACTGACACTTTGTCCCTGGTGGTTCAGCGGTGACTTACCTGCTCCCAAACGCTGCCAGCTCCAGCAGCACCTTCCAAGTCCCAGCGGTCACGTGACTGTGGGATCTATTTACTAAGCATTGGATGGAGATGAAGTGGATGGAGCTAAAGTACCAATCAGTCAGCTCCTAAATGTCATTTTTCAAACCCAGCCTGTAACATGGCAGTTAGATGCTGATTGGGTCATGCTTTATCTCTGTCCACTTTGTCTCCATCCAAGGCTAAGTAAATAGACCCCTTTGCCTTCTGGGTCAGACCTCTAACATGCTCTACCGCTATCTCTCCCTCTAGTGTCCTCTAGCCCTAAACCACCATCTGCAGCCTAACCCTAACTTTCCCCTAGTGCCTAACCCTAATGGTCACATTCTGACAATGCTGTCTTTTCACATCTTAACATTCTGGCAATGTTGACATATTGCCTGTTGAAATTTTAATAATGTTGACTTCATAACTGTTGACATTGTGGTGTCCACATTATGAATATCATCATTGTCACTGCCAACCTTTTCACTACATCCCTTAAAGAGTGTTCTCCCTTCATGTTTAATAAGTAATTTGAAAATAGAACAAGGCATATAAGCCCACAATACAAAGTAATTCTTCCAGCAATAAATTATGAACACCTAGTGGAGAAGTTATTTATTTCCTATGGAAAACCATTGGTGATGGGAGAGCAGCAATAGATATATTATTTTTTATTATGGTATACCTTATGCAAGGCTGTAACTAGTGTGGTGCGACTGGTGCTTGATGCTCTGGGAGTGGAACTGGCCACCAACGCAATGTTCATTAGCTGGGCATCCGCTAGAATGGGTAGTGGATAAGTAGAATAGCCTCCCATCAGAGGTGGTAGAGGCTAAGACTGTAGAGCAATTTAAACATGCTTGGGATAGACATATGAATATCCTTACAAAGAATTAAGGTTCAAAAAGGGTTGAGATTACCTAAAGGATAAAAAAGGGGTAGATTAGATGGGCCAAGTAGTTCTTATCTGCCATCAAATTCTATGTTTCTATGTAAAATTGTTACTAGTGGTGCACGTGGCAGCTCATTCCCAGCACTCCATAGGCTAGAAGTTACTCCTGAGCTCCACCTTCCAGTGTGTGTAGGGAGAGATGTCATGACATTTCTCCCATAAGGCCTAGAGCACTGAGTTGGGTGTCAGGTGCAGCAGGACAGCATATTGTTTTTGTAGTTGGGGAAGCCAGATAACCAGGACTAGCAGTCAGTAAGATACAGTGAGAGATTGGTGGACAGGTGAGTGCTGTCACTGTGCATCACCCTATGGAAGAGGGCATTACTGTGTGGCATAATATGTAAGGGTCATTACTGTGTGTAAAATATGTAAGGGGCCCTATTGCATGGCATCATGTAAATAAAGGGCTCTACTGTGTGGCTTAATGTGTATAAGGGTGCTACTCTGTAGCGTAACTTGACTAAGAGGACACTACTGTGTGGTGTGTTTTGAATAAGTGATACTACTGTGCAGTGTAAAGTGAATAAGGTTGCACTACTGTGTGTCATCCACTGTACCTATTTAAAATATGGGGGGGATAACGCACGCCCACGCTATTTCTGGAATAGGGCATTTGTTTTAGTTTTGGCTCTGACATTATTCATGAAGGTATTTTTACTAGGGATGGGCAGGTTCAGATCTCAGAGATCCGAACCCCCAGACATCAGGATCCAACTCCAGATCCGAGTCATGCTCAGGACTTCCCACCAGTCTCGAATCCCAGATTGAGACAAAACGTCACCACCCTGAAGTCGGATCTTGCAGGTTTTGGATTCCATGTTAGGAGCCGCTTGTCATCACCATTTTCACTCTGGACTTGAAGAGTGAAGGAGACAGAACTCTGTCTTTCTGTGGGTGGTGGCGTACAAGGATCAGGCTCGCTGTCAAGGGGGAATGGTGGGTACTCCAGGCCTGGGCCCGGACTGAGATGGGGCCCAGGTGCTTGTAGTCAAGTTCAGGGATGCACATCAGCTGCCTACCTGTGCATCGGCAGGCAGGCACGGAGGTACAGAAGCAGAGCCGCTGGCAAATGGCAGCTCCTGATTGGCTGCCATTCTGTGAGCTCCGATTGGCTCATGGACGGCTCTGTATTGAGAATATGGACACAAGTCGTGGCTCTGCTTCTGTCCCTCCGTGCCTGCCCCTCCGATGCACTCTGTCCCCCCGTGGCTGCCTGCCCCCTGATCCTGACTACAACCATCCAGGCCCACTCAAAAGGTCAAGTTTGGGGAATGCAGGGAAGGGGGGGAGTGGACAGTGTATCTGGTGGGTGTGGGTGGTGGTGGGGGGCTGCATTGTTAGGGTCAGTTCCGGACCCAGTCATTTCTGATGGCAGCCCCGACAAGGATGCTGCTGTCCTGTGCTGTTAGGGGTGCTGCTGTCCTGTGCTGTAAAGGGATGCTGTCCTGTGGTGTCCTGTGCTGTTAGGGCCGCTGCTGTCCTGTGCTGTTTGGAGTGCTGTTCTGGGGTGGTGACCTGTGCTCTTTGGGGAGCTGTACAAGGGTGCTGCAGTCCTGTGCTGTACAGGGTCACTGTTCTGTGTGCTGTAAAAATAGAGGGGCACCGTTCTGTGTGTTGTAAACAGAGAGAGGTGCTGTAAAAATAAAGGGACCCTTTCTGTGTGCTCTAAAAATAAAGGGGTGCTGTAAAAATAAAGGGGCAATTCTGTGTGCTGTAAAAGTAAAGGTGTGCTGTTGCCCTGTCCTGTGTGCTGTAAAAATAAAGGGGCACTGTTCTGTGTGCTGTAAAAATAAAGGGGTGCTGTAAAAATAAAGAGGCACTGTTCTGTGTGCTGTAAAAATTAAGGGGTGCTGTCGCCTTGTCCTGTGTGCTCTAAAAATAAAGGAGCACTGTTCTGTGTATGGTAAAAATGAAGGTGTGCTGTGGCCCTGTCCTGTGTGTTGTAAAAATAAAGGGGCACTGTTCTGTGTGCTGTAAAAATAAAAGGGGTGTTTTAAAAATAAAGAGGCACTGTTCTGTGTGCTGTAAAAATAAAGGGGTGCTGTGGCCCTGTCATGTGTGCTGTAAAAATATAGGGACATTGTTCTGTGTGCTGTAAAAATAAAGGGGTGCTATAAAAATAAAGGAGCACTGTTCTGTGTGCTGTAAAAATAAAGGAGTGCTGTAAAAATAAAGGGGTACTGTTCTGTGTGCTGTAAAAATAAAGGGGTGCTGTAAATATAAAGGGGCACAGTTTTTTGGGCTGTAAAAATAAATGGGTGCTGAGGCCCTGTTCTGTGTGCTATAAAATAAAGAGGTACTGTAAAAATTAAGTGGCACTGTTCTATGTGCTGTCAAAATAAAGGGGTGCTGTCAATATAAAGGGGCACAGTTTTGTGTACTGTAAAAAGAAATGGATCCTGTCCTATATGCTATAAAAAAAGTAAAGTGGCACTGTTCTATGTGCTGTAAAAATTAAGGGCTGCTGTGGCCCTGTCCTGTGTGCAGTAAAAATAAAGGGGCACTGTTCTATGTGCTGTCAAAATAAAGGGGTGCTGTAAATATAAAGGGGCACAGTTTTGTGTGCGGTAAAAAAAAATGGGTTCTGTCCTATATGCTGTAAAAATAAAGGGGCCCTGTTCTGTGTGCTGTAAAATAAAGGGGTGCTGTAAAAATAAAGTGGCACTGTTCTATGTGCTGTCAAAATTAAGGGGTGCTGTGGCCCTGTCCTGTGTGCAGTAAAAATAAAGGGGCACTGTTCTATGTGCTGTAAAAATAAAGGGGTGTTGTAAAAAAAAAGGGTCACGGTTCTGTGTACTGTAAAAATAAAGGGGTGCTGTGGCCCTGTTCTGTGTTCTGTAAAATAAAGGGGTGCTATAAAAATAAAGGGGCACTGTTCTGTGTGCTGTAAATATAACGGGGCACTGTCCTGTGTGCTGTAAAAATACAGATGTGCTGTAAAAATAAAGGGGCACTGTTCTGTGTACCAAAAAAAACCAAGTGGCGCTTAACAATCATGTAATATAAAATATTTAATAAAAATACAGATATAATACAATGCAAACAACCTCCCGGGGGTGTAATACAATTATTAAAACATCACAATAATGTTGTAAGGCAGTGTGATAAATCAGAACACCTGATATTTGATTAGAACACCGGTTGGAGACGTAAAAGTGACCACTGCTAACGCAAGAGTCTCGGATTTAAACAAGAAACAATAAGTACACACTTAAATGTGCAGCTACAGGATATTTTCCGAATGTGTAGCTCACAGTGGCGTGCCCACAGGTTATTACCCGTGACCCGGGTTGGAGTGTGTTTGTTCAGCGAATGTGAGCAATGTGGACAGATGTTAGAAAAAGTAGAAATAAAAATAAAAATAAATGAACCTGTTACCGCTGGGCAGGAGTTTTCGATTCCTGCTCCCTGGTGCTGTCCCGTTGGCCAGGGAGATATTGTGCACCAGAGCCTCAGCGGGATGTAGAGTGGTGTTTTAGTGCACAGGAAACTCGACTCTGGCGTCTTCACCAAGATGCTGCCGCATACGGGAGCTCCGTGTCCCCTTTCACATAAGCCGTCTGCCAGTGGAGCCGGAGTGGCAGCAGGGGCCCGGCCAGAAGCACTGACCAGCAGCCCGTCTGACGCTCGTGTTACCAGGCAGTGTGGCGGCGGCTGTAGCTGGAAGCCGTGTGGGGTGGAAGCTGCGAACTGGGGTGCCTGAGCCGCAGCCGTCAGTCTGGTTTCCTGTGCACGGCTCTGATGGGAGATAGATGTACACAGCGGTACCGATCCTCATAAGATGTCCTGTATTCCTTAACGCATTTCAACGCCAGCAGGGCGACTTCCTCAAAAGGCAGGTATGCCTTTTGAGGAAGATGCCCTGCTGGCGTTGAAACGCGTTAAGGAATACAGGACATCTTATGAGGATCGGTACCGCTGTGTACATCTATCTCCCATCAGAGCCGTGCACGGGAAACCAGATTGACGGCTGCGGCTCAAGCACCCCAGTCCGCAGCTTCCACCCCACACGGCTTCCAGCTACAGCCGCCGCCACACTGCCTGGTAACACGAGCGTCAGACGGGCTGCTGGTCAGTGCTTCTGGCCGGGCCCCTGCTGCCACTCCGGCTCCACTGGCAGACGGCTTATGTGAAAGGGGACACGGAGCTCCCGTATGCGGCAGCATCTCGGTGAAGATGCCAGAGTCGAGTTTCCTGTGCACTAAAACACCGCTCTACATCCCGCTGAGGCTCTGGTGCACAAAATCTCCCTGGCCAACGGGACAGCACCAGGGAGCAGGAATCGAAAGCTCCTGCCCAGCGGTAACAGGTTCATTTATTTTTATTTTTATTTCTACTTTTTCTAACATCTGTCCACATTGCTCACATTCGCTGAACAAACACACTCCAACCCGGGTCACGGGTAATAACCTGTGGGCACGCCACTGTGAGCTACACATTCGGAAAATATCCTGTAGCTGCACATTTAAGTGTGTACTTATTGTTTCTTGTTTAAATCCGAGACTCTTACGTTAGCAGTGGTCACTTTTACGTCTCCAACCGGTGTTCTAATCAAATATCAGGTGTTCTGATTTATCACACTGCCTTACAACATTATTGTGATGTTTTAATAATTGTATTACACCCCCGGGAGGTTGTTTTCATTGTATTATATCTGTATTTTTATTAAATATTTTATATTACATGATTGTTAAGTGCCACTTGGTTTTTTTTGGTACTTTTGTGGATTAAGGGATTGGCAATTCCCTTGTACAAGAGGCGGCTGACGATCATATTGCAGTCTCACTCACCTAAGCGCTTAGTGTATTTCTTGTTTTCTTTATACGCACTGTTCTGTGTGCTGTAAAAATAAAAGGGTGCTGTGGCCCTGTTCTGTGTGCTGTAAAATAAAAGGGTGCTGTAAAAATAAAGTGGCACTGTTCTGTGTGCTGTAAAAATAAATGGGCCCTGTCCTTTATGTTGTAAAAATAAAGAGGCAAAGTACTATGTGCTTAAAAATAAAGATGTGCTATGGCCCTATCCTGTGTTCTGTAAAAAATAAGGGGGTGCTGTAAAAATAAAGTGGCACTATTCTGTGTGCTGAAAAAATAAAGGGGTGCTGAGGCCCTGTTCTGTGTGCTGTAAAATAAAGGGGTGCCATAAAAATAAAGGGGCAGTGTTTTGTGTGCTGTAAATATAAAGGGGCACTGTCCTGCATGTTGTAAAAATAAAGGGGTGCTGTAAAAATAAAGGGGCACTCTTCTGTGTGCTGTAAACATAAAGGGGTGCTGTTGCCCTGTTCTGTGTGCTGTAAAGTAAAGGGGTGCTGTAAAAATAAAGAGGCATTGTTCTGTGTGCTGTAAGAATAAAGAGTCCCTGTCCTGTATGCTGTAAAAATAAAGGGGCACTGTTCTGTGTGCTAAAAAATAAAGGGACACTGTGGTGCAAAAATAAAGGGGTGCTGTGGCCCTGTCCTGGGTGCTGTAAAGATAAAGGGGCACTATTCTGTGTGCTGTAAAAATAAAAGGCTGCTATAAAAATAAAGGGGCACTGTTCTTTGTGCTGTAAAATAAAGGGGTGCTGTGGCCCTGCCTGTGGGCTGTAAAAATAAAGGAGCACTGTTTTATTTGCTGAAAAAATAAAAGGCTGCTGTAAATATAAAGGGGCACTGTTCTATGAAATGGAGAACAAAATTTGGGAGAAAAAAATAGTGAAAGATCAGGAACCACTAGTTCCTAGTACTAGTGCTGAAGCTGTTGCCACCAATCATGACATTGACAAAACAATTCCATCAATGTCATCTGCTAAGGCCGATGCCCAATGTCATAGAGAGCATGTAAAATCCAAAAAGCAAAAATGAATAACCAAAAAACAAAGAAATTATCTGATGAGAAATGTAAAATTGACAATATGTCATTCACAACATGAAGTGGCAAGGAAAGGCTAAGGCCTTGGACTATGTTCATGACTGGTAGTTCAGCTTCTCATGAAGATTGAAGCCCTCCTCCTCTTGAAAAAATAAATTAAAAATAAAGCTTGTTAAAGCACAGGAAAAAAACAACTGTGCATTCAGAGATATTACAAATCCCCAAGGAGAGTCTATGTGTGTCCGCTGTTGCAATGTCGTCTATGCCTGACCGTCACAACACTGTATGGGAAGAGGAGGCTCTTACCACCATGTGCATGCCCACTGCAAGTGATGGGAGGAGCACCACAAGTCCAGTTGCTGATATTGAGATTGAGGATGTCACTGTAGAAGTACACCAGGATGAGGAGGGTATTGGTGTAGCTGGCGCTGAGGAGGAAGTTGACGATGAGGATTCTGAAGGTGATGTGGTTTGTTTGAATAAGGCACCAGTGGAGACAGTTGTTGGCAATGGGATGAAAAAGCCTTTTGTTATGCATTGGGCAAAATGCCAAAAACTCCACCTCTTTGGTGTGGGTTTATTTCTCTGTTAGCATGAGTATGAGGATGTAAACACTGAAGGGGGTGGGGAATTGGAGGATGAGGACAGGATGAGGACAACATCTTGCCTCTGTAGATCTAGTTTGTGCAAGAAGAGATTAGTTACTTTTTTTGTCGGGCTCAAGCAAACCACTCATATAAGCCACAGTCATGTGGCAGACTCTGTCGCTGAAATGATGGGTTTGTTAAAGTATGCATGTCCTGTTTATACAACACAAGGTTTGGTGGGTGGGAGGGCCAAAGGACAACTCAAACTTGCACATCTTTTCTTTGTATGCCATATCATTCCAGAGGTGCTGCCCTATATGGGGTGCTGCCCCTCTGCCCTATCAGTCCAGGGGTGCTACTCCACTGCCGTTTAAGTCCAGGGGTGATGCTGCCTGTCTGTTGTGCTGTGTAATTCTCGGGGGTGCTGACTATGCTGTATAAGTCCAGAGGCGCTGCTGTATAATTCCAGGGGTGCTGCTGTATTTGATCCTAGGTTTAAACTAAAGCCTAGAACAGAATATGAAACAAACTTCAACATCACAACCAGATTTGTGAATACATATAGCTGCAAACAGGGTTGGACTGGCCCACAGGGGTACTGGGGATACCTCTGGTGGGCCCTACTGCCCGCGGGCCCTACTCCTCATCTAGAGATCAGGTTCCAGACTATGCACTTGAATTATACATTAGAAATATGTTACCTTATATTGCACAGGACTATGATGTATTTTCTACAGTGCCTTTCTGATACAGTATCATGCATGCACTAGTAGTTTTTAATGTATATATTTATCAAGGTGCCCAGCCGATGCACTCTCTACTGGTTAGGTAAACCAAGATGGTAGTTTGACACACCCCCTCTAGAGATCAGCCATACCCCTAAACATGGGCCCCTAACACTTCATTACCCGGTGGACCCCTCATGCCCCAGTCCGACACTGGCTGCAAAGGTTGAAATGGAAATTCCAAGTTTGATGAAGTGTTTTCCAATAAAGTGGGGAGAGACCACATTTGTGGCCAAAGTCAGTCAAACTCAGAAGAGACAGATTCATAATCCAGCTGAATGTGACATGGCAACATCTCCTACTTCATTTTCTCTATCTACTGCCGGAGAAAACTAGATTTTCCATATAATTCCAGGGGTGAAGTTGTAAGCTCCACTAGGGCAGGAGCTGAATAACAAAAAAAAAAATCACTGCACAGTTCACCATAGTACTGTACCAAAACCACCCGAACTCAACTTGCCCAAACCATGGCTGCTGTGGGGGCTCATGAGGGGCTGCTAAAACATCTAAAGGGCTGCTTTATTTAAAAATGAAATATGAATAAAAGAAACAAGACCAACAGGTATGCTCTTATGCGTGTAAATGGGACATACAAATACGCTCACATGCATGTAACTGGGAGTTGTGAAAAACAAATATAAGGCATCTGCAAAAAAATACAGTATGTAAAAAAAATGCAATAAAAAAAATGGAAAACAAGAAACCCACAAGTTTTCACAAAATAAGTCTCCAGACTACATGGAGGGGAAAATATCCAATTTTAATCCTGTGGTATAAACCAGTTTATTTGCATCCCAGCATTAAATCCGAGATTATTGTAAACCCTGAAAATGCTGAAGGAGGTACAAACTCAGAGGCTTTGGACCCTAGTTTTTCAGTTTGTCCAGAAATGTGGCAATAATAGATTTTCTTGGGACAATTTCATCTTGCACCTATTTTGTCTTTGCATCATCTGCTTTTTGGGGCCTAGTTTTTAAAACTGCCATCCTGTCTGCCACTGCAGTGCCACTCCTAGATAGGCCACGTGTTTTTGCCACCCACTGGTCTCACTTAGTTTAGTCATCCCGCTGACTCGATGCAACCTTTTGTCCTAAAAACTATATTGTGCGGTGTGAGGTTTTCAGAATAGACTGGAAATGAGTTGAAATTAATGTTATTTTTTATTTTATAAATTTCTTTATTTGCATGAAACATCATTAAAATCACAAACACAATTGTACAGACTCAAGATATACAATACAAAAATTAGAAACCGGTTGCTGTATTAAACCGCAAGCTTTGAATATGTTTCTTGTATGGCACTTTCTACATATTGACTGCATGACTGCTGGGGACTTCGTTGGATCAAACCCATTGGCTCCTTCATCCACCCCTTTCTCCTACCCTACCCCCCCTCCTGCTCACACCATTTCTTTAAAACATTCTTGAATGCCACACTGAATAGATGGGGATAGCATTGTTATAAGTTCACCTCAATCCCCAAAAAACTTCCCCTTTCTATCCTTCTGGAAGTATGTCTCTACGCAGTCCATTCCAAAAATAAGTATACTGTAGCTTTTCTAGGAAAAGTGACATTGGGGGGATTGAGGGCTGAGTCCACAGTTGTAGTATTGATTTTCTTGCCACTGCCAAAACAGCCAATAATATTTTCCTTCTACCATCTAAACTCCTTCCTCCTGGAGGGATTATACTGAAAATCGTCCATTCTGGTGTAGTATGAAAACTTCCTTTCACCAGAGTTCCTATACAACCCCTTATTCTCCTCCAGAATCTCTTTATGAAAGGGTAGTCCCAAAAGCAATGGAACAAGTCTGTTCTAAATGCTCCACATTTTAAACACTTTGAAGATATTGATAGTCCCATTTCCCAACGTCTCTGTGGAGACACATATGCTCTGTGGAAGATTTTGAAAAACATTTCCCCATACGTTGAGGCTGGAAGAGTTCTTACTGCAATTTTTAATGCATTCACCAAAGATTCCACTGAGACGCTAGGACATCTTTCCCTCCATTTCCCCAATCCTGTGTGTTGTTCATTATAATCCACCAAATTTCTTAACAATCACCCCTCTGCTACACCCCTGCCCCCTCTATCCCTCCCCTCCATCTATCCCACCCTGTCCTCCTTCCATCCGACTTCAGAAAAGGAAGTCCACTCCCTCATCTTATCCTCCCCCCCCACCACCTGCCCCCTGGACCCCCTCCCCTCCCGTCTTCTCCGCTCCCTCTCCCCCACTGCCTGCTCCCACCTTGCTCACCTCTTTAACCTGTCCCTCTCCACCGGCATCTTCCCCTCACCATTCAAACATGCTCTGGTCTCACCTATTCTCAAAAAACCCAACCTCGACCCTTCATCACCCACTAACTACCGCCCCATCTCTCTTCTCCCTTTCGCCTCCAAATTACTTGAACGACTAGTTTACAGCCGTCTCACAAGCTACCTCTCTGACAACTCCATCCTCGATCCACTACAATCTGGCTTTCGCCCACTCCACTCAACTGAGACTGCCCTGGTAAAAGTCACCAATGACCTGCTTTCGGCCAAATCCAGGGGCCACTTCTCTCTGCTCATCCTTCTGGACCTCTCTGCTGCCTTTGATACCGTAGATCATCCTCTCCTCATCGGCACACTCCAAAACGCTGGCCTCTCTAGCACTGTCCTTGACTGGTTTTCTTCTTACCTCACTAACCGCTCCTTCTCTGTGTCTGCCTCAAGCACCACCTCACACCCTTCCATCCTTCCTGTTGGTGTCCCTCAGGGTTCTGTCCTTGGACCCCTTCTGTTCTCCCTGTATACCTCTTCCCTGGGTGCGCTCATTAACTCATTTGGCCTTCAATACCACCTCTATGCTGATGACACACAACTCTACCTCTCATCTCCTGATCTGTCCCCCTCTGTCCTCTCTCAGGTTTCGAGCTGCCTCTCTGCAATCTCCTCCTGGATGTCTGAACGCTCTCTAAAGCTCAACACGGACAAAACGGAACTCATCATCTTCCCCCCATCCAGAGCAACACCCCCGACCAATATCTCCATCATTGTTGACAACACCACCATCTCCCCCGTTCCCCAACTCCGCTGCCTGGGCGTCACTCTTGACTCCTCCCTCTCCTTTGCACCCCACATCCAAGCTCTGGCACAATCCTGTCGTTTCCAGCTACGCAACATTGCTCGTATCAGGCCATATCTCTCCCAGAGTGCAACTAAACTCATCATCCACTCACTGGTCATCTCACGACTTGACTACTGCAATGTCCTCCTCACTGGCCTCGCTTGCTCCCATCTTGCTCCCCTCCAATCTGTCCTGAACTCCGCAGCTAGGCTCATCTTTCTCTCACGCCGCACCACATCTGCCACTCCCCTTCAACAAAATCTACACTGGCTCCCATTCCCCTACAGAATCCTCTTCAAACTCCTCACCCTCACATACAAGGCCATCTCTAATTCCACTGCTCCCTACATCTCCAACCTCCTTTCCCTTCATACTCCCTCCCGCCCCCTACGGTCAGGATTTTGCCCGTGCTGCACCCCTTCAGTGGAACGCACTCCCCCGCTCCATTAGACTCTCCCCAACCTTGCAAAGCTTCAAACGGGCACTAAAAACCCACCTATTCATCAAAGCGTACCCTTCTGATGCATAACCCAGAGCTGAAACCGCGCCTCCACCCCCCCTGCCTCATGCCGTGAACATCTCAGCTTTGCTTGCATACTGCCGTCAGGCTACCTCCCACTTGCCTGCACCTCTTGTCATCTGTCTGTCGCCCCTCCCCAATAGATTGTTAGCTCTTCAGAGCAGGGCCCTCTTTCCTCTTGTTATCTAAGCCCTCGTCTCAACACATTTCACTCACAGCTCTCCCCTACTCAACGACCATCTTTATCCTGCTAGTAAAGGCTCATCTCCATCTATGACCACCAGCCTCTAGTAGTACGATGATCACTCCCTCAATACTTACATCTTAGCTGTACTATGTCTTGAGAATGTGTGGTGCTCTGTTACCTCTACTCTATTTCTGTTATTTATTTACTGTAATGCAATGTTTTGTCCCCTGTACTGTCCTTTGTACGGCACTGCGAAACACATGTGGCGCCTTATAAATAAAATGTAATAATAATAATAATAACAACAATGAGTTATGTATCGATATCGCCTTTCTATTTGGATTTCTCTGAGATACTACAGAGTCCAGTCTGTTACCCGAGTTATTTGCCCCTAACACTTTACTAACACTGCTCACATAATGCTGTGCCTGAATAAATGTCAAGTTAAGAGGAATATTTAGGCCAAATTCCTACAAATTTGTCTATGAGATTTAGGCTTACCTTTTCTGGACATCCAAAAATAGCCCCACCCTACTCAGTCCTACCACCTTCCATTCATAGAAGGAGAAGGCCGCTGTACCATTTTGGAAATTTGGATTGTCCAGAAAGGAAAGGTGGACTGATTCGTAGCACATTCTGAGCCATACTCTCCTTGTGGACATCAGTAATGGGTTTTGTGAAATTTCGTGACCTATTGCTCAGTCTGAAGCATGTTAAAATGCTATCAATCCCATTTTGGGGAGGAGAGAGTCTTCCATAGACGTGTGTGCATAATTGTCGATCCCTGACAACCAATTGCGGATATAGCAGAGATGAATGTTATTGAGGTTAACAATACTGTGGGAACAAAAAAAAATAATTCTGTGATTTTAATTGTTTTTATGTTTTCAAAAAAATCCAGATCCAAAACCAAACCCGAAAAGGGTGATTTTGGCAAAACCAATTCAGATCGAAAACACGAAAGGAGATCCAGATCCAAAACCAAAACATAAAACCCAAAAAGTGTCCAGTGAGCATCTCTAATTTTTACTAATGTTAAATCAAAAGAAAGGACAACTGTGAATTTAGCTGGTGCACTTTAACGTATATTACAATATAACTTTTATTTAAAGATTAATTATAATATAGTCCCATATGTTGATTAAATTAAAAGGAATGAAAAAACAGTGAAAAGACAAAAGAATGGAAATGTGATAGGGGATGAAAATGTGTATTTAAAACTTGCGTTCCTGTATGAATTATTGTGTATTAATAATGAAAGGAAAATGAAAGTACCTCAGAGTCACTTTGAGTTTACTTTGCATTTATTTGATTAATTATAGTTTATTTTGTAGTTCTCCAGATATCTGAAAAGTCAGTCTTGTGTAGGTTGAAAATTAATTATTAGATGGAAGTTTGTTTCTGAGAGTAGCTACATAGTAATGATTTCATAAGGGACAAGGCTTTTGTATCTTTAGAAAAATGAAACACGCTTTGTTATCTTAAACCAACACTACCTCACTGCTGTATTAATAATCTATGTATACAGTGGTGCTTGAAAATTTGTAAGATCTTCTGATTTTCTAAATTTCTGCAGAAATTTGGCCCCAAACTACCTCAGATTGTCACACAAGTTGTAAAAATAAAGAGAACCAAATCAAACAAATGAGACAAAACAATTAGATGCGCTCATTTTTATTTATTTTTTTGAGGAAAATGATCTAAAATCACATATCTCTGGTCAAAGTAGTGATGTGCACAGGAAATTTTTCGGGTTTTGTGTTTTGGTTTTGGATTCGGTTCCGAGGCCGTGTTTTGGATTCGGACGCGTTTTGACAAAACCTCCCTGAAAATTTTTTGTCGGATTCGGGTGTGTTTTGGATTCGGGTGTTTTTTTACAAAAAACTCTCAAAAACAGCTTAAATCATAGAATTTGGGGGACATTTTGATCCCATAGTATTATTAACCTCAATAACCATAATTTCCACTAATTTTCAGTCTATTCTGAACACCTCACACCTCACAATATTATTTTTAGTCCTAAAATTTGCACCGAGGTTGCTGGACGACTAAGCTAACCGACCCAAGTGGCCGACACAAACACCTGGCCCATCTAGGAGTGGCACTGCAGTGTCAGACAGGATGTCAGATTTAAAAAATAGTCCCCAAACAGCACATGATGCAAAGAAAAAAAGAGGTGCACCAAGGTCGCTGGATGGCTAAGCTAAGCGACACAAGTGGCCGACACAAACACCTGGCCCATCTAAGACTGGCACTGCAGTGTCAGGCAGGATGGCACTTTAAAAAAATAGTCCCCAAACTGCACATGATGCAAAGAAAAATGAAAGAAAAAAGAGGTGCAAGATGGAATTGTCCTTGGGCCCTCCCACCCACCCTTATGTTGTATAAACAGGACATGCACACTTTAACGAACCCATCATTTCAGCGACGGTCTTCCACATGACTGTGACTGAAATGACTGGTTGGTTTGGGCCCCCACCAAAAAAGAAGCAATCAATCTCTCCTTGCACAAACTGGCTCTACAGAGGCAAGATGTCCACCTCTTCCTCATTGTCCGATTCCTCACCCCTTTCACTGTGTACATCCCCCTCCTCACAGATTATTAATTTGTCCCCACTGGAATCCACCATCTCAGGTCCCTGTGTACTTTCTGGAGGCAATTGCTGGTGAATGTCTCCACCGAGGAATTGATTATAATTCATTTTGATGAACATCATCTTCTCCACATTTTCTGGAAGTAACCTCGTACGCCGATTGCTGACAAGGTGAGCGGCTGCACTAAACACTCTTTCGGAGTACACACTGGAGGGGGGGCAACTTAGGTAAAATAAAGCCAGTTTGTGCAAGGGCCTCCAGATTGCCTCTTTTTCCTGCCAGTATACGTACGGACTGTCTGACGTGCCTACTTGGATGTGGTCACTCATATAATCCTCCACCATTCTTTCAATGGTGACAGAATCATATGCAGTGACAGTAGACGACATGTCAGTAATCATTGGCAGGTCCTTCAGTCCGGACCAGATGTCAGCACTCGCTCCAACCTGCCCTGCATCACCGCCAGTGGGTGGGCTCAGAATTCTTAGCCTTTTCCTCGCTGCCCCAGTAGCGGGAGAATGTGAAGGAGGAGCTGTTGACGGGTCACGTTCCGCTTGACTTGACAATTTTCTTACCAATAGGTCTTTGAACCTCTGCAGTTTGTGTCTGCCGGAAAGAGAGATACAACGTAGGTTTTAAATCTAGGATCGAGCACGGTGGCCAAAATGTAGTGCTCTGATTTCAACAGATTGACCACCCATGAATCCTGGTTAAGCAAATTAAGGGCTCCACTCACAAGTCCCACATGCCTAGCGGAATCGCTCTGTTTTAGCTCCTCATTCAATCTCTCCAGCTTCTTCTGCAAAAGCCTGATGAGGGGAATGACCCGACTCAGGCTGGCAGTGTCTGAACTGACTTCACATGTGGCAAGTTCAAAGGGTTGCAGAACCTTGCACAACGTTGAAATCATTCTCCACTGCGCTTGAGTCAGGTGCATTCCCCCTCCTTTGCCTATATCGTAGGCAGATGTATAGGCTTGAATGGCCTTTTGCTGCTCCTCCATCCTCTGAAGCATATAGAGGGTTGAATTCCACCTCGTTACCACCTCTTGCTTCAGATGATGGCAGGGCAGGTTAAGTACTGTTTGCTGGTGCTCCAGTCTTCGGCACGCGGTGGCTGAATGCCGAAAGTGGCCCGCAATTCTTCAGGCTACCGACAGCATCACTTGCACGCCCCTGGCATTTTTTAAATAATTCTGCACTACCAAATTCAATGTATGTGCAAAACATGGGACGTGCTGGAATTTGCCCAGATGTAATGCACGCACAATATTGGTGGCGTTGTCTGATGTCACAAATCCCCAGGAGAGTCCAATTGGGGTAAGCCATTCTGCGATGATCTTCCTCAGTTTCCGTAAGAGGTTGTCAGCTGTGTGCATCTTATGGAAAGCGGTGATACAAAGCGTAGCCTGCCTAGGAACGAGTTGGCGTTTGCGAGATGCTGCTACTGGTGCCGCTGCTGCTGTTCTTGCTGCGGGAGGCAATACATCTACCCAGTGGGCTGTCACAGTCATATAGTCCTGAGTCTGCCCTGCTCCACTTGTCCACATGTCTGTAGTTAAGTGGACATTGGGTACAACTGCATTTTTTAGTACACTGGTGACTCTTTTTCTGACGTCTGTGTACATTTTCGGTATCGCCTGCCTAGAGAAATGGAACCTAGATGGTATTTGGTACCGGGTACACAGTACCTCAATCAAGTCTCTAGTTCCCTGTGAATTAACGGTGGATACCGGAAACACGTTTCTCACCACCCAGGCTGCCAAGGCCTGAGTTATCCGCTTTGCAGCAGGATGACTGCTGTGATATTACATCTTCCTCGCAAAGGACTGTTGGACAGTCAATTGCTTACTGGAAGTAGTACAAGTGGTCTTCCGACTACCCCTCTGGGATGACGATCGACTCCCAGCAGCAACAACAGCAGCGCCAGCAGCAGTAGACGTTACACTCAAAGATGCATCGGAGGAATCCCAGGCAGGAGAGGACTCGTCAGACTTGACAGTGACAGGGCCTGCAGGACTATTGGCTTTCCTGTCTAAGGAGGAAATTGACACTGAGGGAGTTGGTAGTGTGGTTTGCAGGAGCTTGGTTACAAAAGGAAGGGATTTAGTGGTCAGTGGACTGCTTCCGCTTTCATCCAAAGTTTTTGAACTTGTCACTGACTTCTGATGAATGCGGTCCAGGTGACGTATAAGGGAGGATGTTCCTAGGTGGTTAACGTCCTTACCCCTACTTATTACAGCTTGACAAAGGAAACACACAGCTTGACACTAGTTGTCCGCATTTCTGTTGAAATAATTCCACACCGAAGAGGTGATTTGTTTTGTATTTTGACCAGGCATGTCAATGGCCGTATTCGTCCCACGGACAACAGGTGTCTCCCCGGGTGCCTGACTTAAACAAACCACCTCACCATCAGAATCCTCCTTATCAATTTCCTCCCCAGCGCCTGCAACACCCATATCCTCATCCTGGTGTACTTCAACAGTGACATCTTCAATTTGACTATCAGGAACTGGACTGCGGGTGCTCCTTCCAGCACTTGCAGGGGGCGTGCAAATGGTGGAAGGCGCAACCTCTTCCCGTCCAGTGTTGGGAAGGTCAGGCATCGCAACCGACACAATTGGACTCTCCTTGGGTATTTGTGATTTCGAAGAACGCACAGTTCTTTGCTGTGCTTTTGCCATCTTAACTCTTTTAAGTTTTCTAGCAGGAGGATGAGTGCTTCCATCCTCAGGTGAAGCTGAACCACTAGCCTTGAACATAGGCCATGGCCTCAGCCGTTCCTTGCCACTCTGTGTTGTAAATGGCACATTGGCAAGTTTACGCTTCTCCTCAGACGATTTTGATTTAGATTTTTGAATCATTTTACTGAGCTTTATTTTTTTGGATTTTACATGCTCTCTACTATGACATTGGGCATCGGCCTTGGCAGACGACGTTGATGGCATTTCATCGTCTCGGCCATGACTAGTGGCAGAAGCTTCAGCACGAGGTGGAAGTGGATCTTGATCTTTCCCTATTTTACCTTCCACATTTTTGTTCTCCATTTCTTTATGTGTGGAATTATATGCCAGTAATATATCAATAGCAATGGCCTAAGACTATATATACTGCGCACAACTGAAATGCACCACAGGTATGGATGGATAGTATACTTGACGACACAGAGGTAGGTAGAGCAGTGGCCTACTGTACCGTACTGCTATATAGTATATACTGGTGGTCAGCAAACTGTGCAAAACTGAAATGCACCACAGGTATGGATGGATAGTATACTTGATGACACAGAGGTAGGTAGAGCAGTGGCCTACTGTACCGTACAGCTATATAGTATATACTGGTGGTCAGCAAACTGTGCAAAACTGAAATGCACCACAGGTATGGATGGATAGTATACTTGACGACACAGAGGTAGGTAGAGCAGTGGCTACTGTACCGTACTGCTATATAGTATATACCGGTGGTCAGCAAACTGTGCAAAACTGAAATGCACCACAGGTATGGATGGATAGCATACTTGACGACACAGAGGTAGGTAGATCAGTGGCCTACTGTACCGTACTGCTATATATTATATACTGGTGGACAGCAAACTGTGCAAAACTGAAATGCACCACAGGTATGGATGGATAGTATACTTGACGACACAGAGGTAGGTAGAGCAGTGGCCTACTGTACCGTACTGCTATATAGTATATACTGGTGGTCAGAAAACTGTGCAAAACTGAAATGCACCACAGGTATGGATGGATAGTATACTTGACGACACAGAGGTAGGTAGAGCAGTGGCCTACTGTACCGTACTGCTATATAGTATATACTGGTGGTCAGCAAACTGTGCAAAACTGAAATGCACCACAGGTATGGATGGAGAGTATACTTGACGACACAGAGGTAGGTAGAGCAGTGGTCTACTGTACCGTACTGCTATATAGTTGATACTGGTGGTCAGCAACCTGTGCAAAACTGAAATGCACCACAGGTATGGATGGATGGTATACTTGACAACACAAAGGTAGGTAGAGCAGTGGCCTACTGTACCGTACTGCTATATATTATATAGTGGTGGGCAGCAAACTGTGCAAAACTGAAATGCACCACAGGTATGGATGGATAGTATACTTGACGACACAGAGGTAGGTAGAGCAGTGGCCTACTGTACCGTACTGCTATATATTATATACTGGTGGACAGCAAACTGTGCAAAACTGAAATGCACCACAGGTATGGATGGATAGTATACTTGACGACACAGAGGTAGGTAGAGCAGTGGCCTACTGTACCGTACTGCTATATAGTATATACTGGTGGTCAGCAAACTGTGCAAAACTGAAATGCACCACATGTATGGATGGACAGTATACTTGACGACACAGAGGTAGGTAGAGCAGTGGCCTACTGTACCGTACTGCTATATATTATATAATGGTGGACAGCAAACTGTGCAAAACTGAAATGCACCGCAGGTATGGATGGATAGTATACTTGACGACACAGAGGTAGGTAGAGCAGTGGCCTACTGTACCGTACTGCTATATAGTATATACTGGTGGTCAGCAAACTGTGCAAAACTGAAATGCACCACAGGTATGGATGGATAGTATACTTGACGACACAGAGGTAGGTAGAGCAGTGGCCTACTGTACAGTACTGCTATATAGTTTATACTGGTGGTCAGCAACCTGTGCAAAACTGAAATGCACCACAGGTATGGATGGATAGTATACTTTACAACACAGAGGTAGGTAGAGCAGTGGCCTACTGTACCGTACTGCTATATATTATATAGTGGTGGGCAGCAAACTGTGCAAAACTGAAATGCACCACAGGTATGGATGGATAGTATACTTGACGACACAGAGGTAGGTAGAGCAGTGGCCTACTGTACCGTACTGCTATATAGTATATACTGGTGGTCAGCAAACTGTGCAAAACTGAAATGCACCACAGGTATGGATGGATAGTATACTTGATGACACAGAGGTAGGTAGAGCAGTGGCCTACTGTACCGTACTGCTATATAGTATATACTGGTGGTCAGCAAACTGTGCAAAACTGAAATGCACCACAGGTATGGATGGATAGTATACTTGACGACACAGAGGTAGGTAGAGCAGTGGCCTACTGTACCGTACTGCTATATAGTATATACCGGTGGTCAGCAAACTGTGCAAAACTGAAATGCACCACAGGTATGGATGGATAGCATACTTGACGACACAGAGGTAGGTAGATCAGTGGCCTACTGTACCGTACTGCTATATATTATATACTGGTGGACAGCAAACTGTGCAAAACTGAAATGCACCACAGGTATGGATGGATAGTATACTTGACGACACAGAGGTAGGTAGAGCAGTGGCCTACTGTACCGTACTGCTATATAGTATATACTGGTGGTCAGCAAACTGTGCAAAACTGAAATGCACCACAGGTATGGATGGATAGTATACTTGACGACACAGAGGTAGGTAGAGCAGTGGCCTACTGTACCGTACTGCTATATAGTATATACTGGTGGTCAGCAAACTGTGCAAAACTGAAATGCACCACAGGTATGGATGGATAGTATACTTGACGACACAGAGGTAGGTAGAGCAGTGGCCTACTGTACTGTACTGCTATATAGTTGATACTGGTGGTCAGCAACCTGTGCAAAACTGAAATGCACCACAGGTATGGATGGATAGTATACTTTACAACACAGAGGTAGGTAGAGCAGTGGCCTACTGTACCGTACTGCTATATATTATATAGTGGTGGGCAGCAAACTGTGCAAAACTGAAATGCACCACAGGTATGGATGGATAGTATACTTGACGACACAGAGGTAGGTAGAGCAGTGGCCTACTGTACCGTACTGCTATATATTATATACTGGTGGACAGCAAACTGTGCAAAACTGAAATGCAACACAGGTATAGATGGATAGTATACTTGACGACACAGAGGTAGGTAGAGCAGTGGCCTACTGTACCGTACTGATATATAGTATATACTGGTGGTCAGCAAACTGTGCAAAACTGAAATGCACCACAGGTATGGATGGATAGTATACTTGACGACACAGAGGTAGGAAGAGCAGTTGCCTACTGTACCGTACTGCTATATATTATATACTGGTGGTCAGCAACCTGTGCAAAACTGAAATGCACCACAGGTATGGATGGATAGTATACTTGACAACACAAAGGTAGGTAGAGCAGTGGTCTACTGTACCGTACTGCTATATATTATATAGTGGTGGGCAGCAAACTGTGCAAAACTGAAATGCACCACAGGTATGGATGGATAGTATACTTGACGACACAGAGGTAGGTAGAGCAGTGGCCTACTGTACCGTACTGCTATATATTATATACTGGTGGACAGCAAACTGTGCAAAACTGAAATGCACCACAGGTATGGATGGATAGTATACTTGACGACACAGAGGTAGGTAGAGCAGTGGCCTACTGTACCGTACTGCTATATAGTATATACTGGTGGTCAGCAAACTGTGCAAAACTGAAATGCACCACAGGTATGGATGGACAGTATACTTGACGACACAGAGGTAGGTAGAGCAGTGGCCTACTGTACCGTACTGCTATATATTATATAATGGTGGACAGCAAACTGTGCAAAACTGAAATGCACCACAGGTATGGATGGATAGTATACTTGACGACACAGAGGTAGGTAGAGCAGTGGCCTACTGTACCGTACTGCTATATAGTATATAATGGTGGTCAGCAAACTGTGCAAAACTGAAATGCACCACAGGTATGGATGGATAGTATACTTGACGACACAGAGGTAGGTAGAGCAGTGGCCTACTGTACAGTACTGCTATATAGTTTATACTGGTGGTCAGCAACCTGTGCAAAACTGAAATGCACCACAGGTATGGATGGATAGTATACTTTACAACACAGAGGTAGGTAGAGCAGTGGCCTACTGTACCGTACTGCTATATATTATATAGTGGTGGGCAGCAAACTGTGCAAAACTGAAATGCACCACAGGTATGGATGGATAGTATACTTGACGACACTGAGGTAGGTAGAGCAGTGGCCTACTGTACCGTACTGCTATATATTATATACTGGTGGACAGCAAACTGTGCAAAACTGAAATGCACCACAGGTATAGATGGATAGTATACTTGACGACACAGAGGTAGGTAGAGCAGTGGCCTACTGTACCGTACTGCTATATAGTATATACTGGTGGTCAGCAAACTGTGCAAAACTGAAATGCACCACAGGTATGGATGGATAGTATACTTGACGACACAGAGGTAGGTAGAGCAGTTGCCTACTGTACCGTACTGCTATATATTATATACTGGTAGACAGCAAACTGTGCAAAACTGAAATGCACCACAGGTATGGATGGATAGTATACTTGACAACACAGAGGTAGGTAGAGCAGTGGCCTACTGTACCGTACTGCTATATAGCATATACTGGTGGTCAGCAAACTGTGCAAAACTGAAATGCACCACAGGTATGGATGGACAGTATACTTGACGACACAGAGGTAGGTAGAGCAGTGGCCTACTGTACCGTACTGCTATATATTATATACTGGTGGACAGCAAACTGTGCAAAACTGAAATGGACCCCAGGTATGGATGGATAGTATACTTGACGACACAGAGGTAGGTAGAGCAGTGGCCTACTGTACCGTACTGCTATATATTATATTCTGGTGGACAGCAAACTGTGCAAAACTGAAATGCACCACAGGTATGGATGGACAGTATACTTGACGACACAGAGGTAGGTAGAGCAGTGGCCTACTGTACCGTACTGATATATATTATATACTGGTGGACCGCAAACTGTGCAAAACTGAAATGCACCACAGGTATGGATGGATAGTATACTTGACGACACAGAGGTAGGTAGAGCAGTGGCCTACTGTACCGTACTGCTATATAGTATATACTGGTGGTCAGCAAACTGTGCAAAACTGAAATGCACCACAGGTATGGATGGATAGTATACTTAACGACACAGAGGTAGGTAGAGCAGTGGCCTTCTGTACCGTACTACTATATAGTATATACTGGTGGTCAGCAAACTCTGCAAAACTGAAATGCACCACAGGTATGGATGGATAGTATACTTGACGACACAGAGGTAGGTAGAGCAGTGGACTACTGTACCGTACTGCTATATATATAGTTATACTGGTGGTAAAACAGTGCAAAATTCTGCACTGTCCTCCTACTATATACTACAATGAAGCACAGATATGGAGCGTTTTTCAGGCAGAAAACATATAATACTGGTGGTCACTGGTCACTGGTCAGCAAAACTCTGCACTGTCCTCCTACTATATAATACTGCTGGTCCCCAGTCCGCACAATAAAGAAATTAGCACACTGAGCACAGATATTTGCAGCACACTGAGCACAGTCAGATATGGAGCGTTTTTCAGGCAGAGAACGTAGATATTTGCTCTTGCAGCACACTGAGCACAGATATTTACAGCACAGTTTGCAGCCCACTGAACATAGAAACTGAGAGATCGCCATCCACGTCCTCTTACGATCATCTCCAATGCACGAGTGAATAATGGCAGCGACGCGCGGCTCCTTATATAGAATACGAATCTCGCAAGAATCCGACCGCCGGATGATGACATTCGGGCGCGCTCGGGTTAACCGAGCAAGGCGGGAGGATCCGAGTTGCTCGGACCCGTGAAAAAAAATGTGAAGTTCGGGCGGGTTCGGATCCCGAGGATCCGAACCCGCTCATCACTAGGTCAAAGTATGTGAACTTTTGCTTTCAGTATCTGGTATGACCCCATTGTGTAGCAATAACTGCATGTGTTTCTGGTAATTGTTGATTAGTCCTGAACATCGGCTTGGAGAAATTTTGCCGCTTTCCTCTGTGCAAAACAGCATCAACTCTGTTATGTTGGTGAGTTTCCTTCCATGAACTGCTCGCTTCACGTCCTTTCACAATATTTTGTTTGGATTAACGTCAGGACTTTGACTTGGCCTTTCCAAAACTTTTAATGTATTCTTCTCTAACTATTATTTGTGCTTTGGGTCGTTATCTTGCTGCATGACCCATGTTCTCTTGAGATGCAGCTCATGGAAAGATGTCCTGACATTTTCCTTTAAAATATTCTGGTATAGGGGCTAATTCAGTAAGGATAGAAAATTCTGCTAATTAGCAGAATTTGCTATCCTTTTTCCTGCATGCTGGGAGCTGCCCGGCGCTGGGCAAGGACGCCCAGCATGCTGACCGGCGCATCCCCCCCTTCAGTAAGCAGAATTGCGATCACTTCGCAAATTATGCTTGTCAGCAGAAACTAAGGGTGACTCCCGCTGGCGCAGCTTAGCTGCGGCTGCAGGAGTCCCAGCATCATTTTACCTGTCACAACAGCTGCGTGTGACATCACGCAGCTGCTGCGACCATGCCCCCATTCGCGCCGCACAGCCCACCATTTGGGTCGCCCCATCCCTACAACGCTCCATCTCCTCTGTGAAAATGGAGCATTGACAGGCAGAGGCAATCGTTTTTTCTGCGGCTCCCCCACAGAAAGTGCAGGCGCTTGTGCAGGACAGGCGCTGCGCATGCGCCTGCAGGGCCATCGTAAAAATTCTGCGATTTGCGATCCAACCTGAATTAGCCCCATAATTCAGAATTCATTGTCCCATCAATGGTGGCAAGTCATCATGGGCCAGATGCAGCAAAACAGGCACAAGCCATGGTACCACCACCGTGTTTCACAGATTTATGGGGATTTTGTTGGAATGCAGGGCCATTTCACACAAAAAGAGGACAAATGCAGTAAAAAAAATTATTTGTTTCAAAATTAATTTTCTGTGTCCCACAAATTAGGTCACAGATGGAGCAACATTAATCATAAATATAATGTTGGTATCTACATTATTAAGTAGAGAGAACAATATGTAAAGCTAGCAATGTTATAAAGAAGAAAATGTTGATGAGGGATGCAATTTAATGTTTTGAGTTTCCCACATTGCAAATGGGAGTTCCACAATTTATCAGTAGGTGGTGTTACTATTAGTATATGTTGGTTGACCAAATGTGTTCACATGCAAGAGCAATCCGTGTTTAAACCTGAATACTGAAGGCTAACATCACTATAAGTAACTTGTAACGTGAGATACAAAACATGAATACGTTTATTCAGCTTTGTAAGATGTGTCATTTTTAGATTCTATATGGTTTATGAGGATTCTGGACATCTAACCAATACATCAATGTCCATTGATGGCCATGAAATAAAATAGCTTATCTTCTAAATGGTAATTAGCATTACATGTGTATTTATGTCAATATCATACACTAAATAAATGTTATTATTTAATACTTTTAGAAACTACTAGGGAAAAGCAAATAGTGTGTTAAAATTAGAGATGAGCGGGTTCGGTTTTACTTGGTTTTACTCGGATTTACTCGGTTCTCAAAACGGCATCTTATTGGCTCACGGGTGTCACGTGTTTTGGATAGCCAATAGAAAAAATCCGGATAAAACCGAACTGGCGTTAATTCTGGCGTTAAATCCGAACCCGCTCATCTCTAGTTAAAATACAACAGGCTCTAGAAAATTGTAGTTCATTATTTTAAATGAAATTCTGAAATTTTAACTTATACAAAACGTGGAAGCATTGGTAGGATGATGATCATTTGAGAGAAAGGAATGGGGACCCCTTTGGACATTTTCTTGCGCTTTAAATTTTTCATTTGTTTGCCAAGATAGAGCAAGTAATAGCTGGAGGACCTCATGCATGAAACATGGGCTTCTGCTGCATTTTACAGATATACCCCATGCTGTATGTTTAAGTTATTGGTGCTGTGGTGTGAGCTGCCTGCGTTTCTCACTACTTGACTCCCAGGATAACATTGCTCTGCGACAGACTGTGTGCTAAGGGTCATGCTGGTGTGAGCTGCCTGCGTTTCTCACTACTTGACTCCCAGGATAACATTGCTCTGCGACAGACTGTGTGCTAAGGGTCATGCTGCAGCGTCAGTGACCATTAGTGGAGGAGAAAGGGGCTTATAAGGAGTGAGTCATCACCCAGTACATCTCGACAGTTATATAGTAGGATAATATTTTGGGTTCAATTTCAGAACATGGAACCCCCTGGATTAAATTAACTAAACTGCTTCAGATCATTACATTTGTTTAGAACATTAAAGGTTGACAGGGTGAAAAGGTTGATGCGACAGCAATCGACACGGGAATGGTTGACAGAAAAATTGTTGAATTACAGTAAGGTTTTTTTGGGCCAATTATTGTATAATGCATGGTATATGACTAACATAAGTACAAATGCACCCAGTACCCAAGAAGTTGAATTTAAGTGCCTTATTCAGTAGCAGTTGCTACTGCAATGCAATCGCACCTGGACAAATTTTGCGCAGCCCAGGAGATGTGATCACATGACATTTATGCATGCACCTCTGCCTACATGATAGGCAGAGGCGTTCACGGGACAGTCGGTGGCGGCGGCTCAGCATTGCAGGGGCATGGTGACAGAAACGTGAACGGGTCCAGGCTTTTTACGAGGTGATATCATATGCGGGAGCACATGCAACCACTGCAAAACAAAACATGACCACCCTACGTCTGCCTTCACAACCAGGCTACGCAGGCAGGGGGCTACCTTTGTTTTGTGGGGTCAGCAATGCAATTGTAATGGAAATGAATTAGCAAAACTGCAACTGTTATTGAATTAGGTCACAGTTCCCCCTGTGAACTATTTTATAGTAGTGAAGTATCCCACAGTTAAAGGGGATCACAAATTTTACATTGGAAACACTGTAAGTATCAGTAATGTCAACTTACTTACTGTACAGTACTTGAAAAGGCAGCCTGGTTTTACAGGAGTATTATGTTTTACCTGAGAAAGATAACATTGACATCATAAGCACAGATTTAGTGCCATGTATTATTGCAGAGCCAGGTAAATTGCGTGGCAAACATTATTTCTTTGATTTGCCATGTAATATTAAGTTTTGTTAAATATTATTGTTATACTGTACAGGGTATAATATATATTCTTTGTGTAACAGTTATAATAGAGTTAAGTGTTTGTCCCAAATATTCTTGTACTTGAGTTGAGCCTGTTCCTCTTTCGCAATCTGATGCAAATTTAGAGATGAGCGCCTGAAATTTTTCGGGTTTTGTGTTTTGGTTTTGGGTTCGGTTCCGCGGCCGTGTTTTGGGTTCGAACGCGTTTTGGCAAAACCTCACCGAATTTTTTTTGTCGGATTCGGGTGTGTTTTGGATTCGGGTGTTTTTTTCAAAAAACACTAAAAAACAGCTTAAATCATAGAATTTGGGGGTCATTTTGATCCCAAAGTATTATTAACCTCAAAAACCATAATTTACACTCATTTTCAGTCTATTCTGAATACCTCACACCTCACAATATTATTTTTAGTCCTAAAATTTGCACCGAGGTCGCTGTGTGAGTAAGATAAGCGACCCTAGTGGCCGACACAAACACCGGGCCCATCTAGGAGTGGCACTGCAGTGTCACGCAGGATGTCCCTTCCAAAAAACCCTCCCCAAACAGCACATGACGCAAAGAAAAAAAGAGGCGCAATGAGGTAGCTGTGTGAGTAAGATTAGCGACCCTAGTGGCCGACACAAACACCGGGCCCATCTAGGAGTGGCACTGCAGTGTCACGCAGGATGTCCCTTCCAAAAAACCCTCCCCAAACAGCACATGACGCAAAGAAAAAAAGAGGCGCAATGAGGTAGCTGTGTGAGTAAGATTAGCGACCCTAGTGGCCGACACAAACACCGGGCCCATCTAGGAGTGGCACTGCAGTGTCACGCAGGATGTCCCTTCCAAAAAACCCTCCCCAAACAGCACATGACGCAAAGAAAAAAAGAGGCGCAATGAGGTAGCTGTGTGAGTAAGATTAGCGACCCTAGTGGCCGACACAAACACCGGGCCCATCTAGGAGTGGCACTGCAGTGTCACGCAGGATGTCCCTTCCAAAAAACCCTCCCCAAACAGCACATGACGCAAAGAAAAAAAGAGGCGCAATGAGGTAGCTGACTGTGTGAGTAAGATTAGCGACCCTAGTGGCCGACACAAACACCGGGCCCATCTAGGAGTGGCACTGCAGTGTCACGCAGGATGTCCCTTCCAAAAAAACCCTCCCCAATCAGCACATGATGCAAAGAAAAAGAAAAGAAAAAAGAGGTGCAAGATGGAATTGTCCTTGGGCCCTCCCACCCACCCTTATGTTGTATAAACAAAACAGGACATGCACACTTTAACCAACCCATCATTTCAGTGACAGGGTCTGCCACACGACTGTGACTGATATGACGGGTTGGTTTGGACCCCCCCCAAAAAAGAAGCAATTAATCTCTCCTTGCACAAACTGGCTCTACAGAGGCAAGATGTCCACCTCATCTTCACCCTCCGATATATCACCGTGTACATCCCCCTCCTCACAGATTATCAATTCGTCCCCACTGGAATCCACCATCTCAGCTCCCTGTGTACTTTGTGGAGGCAATTGCTGCTGGTCAATGTCTCCGCGGAGGAATTGATTATAATTCATTTTAATGAACATCATCTTCTCCACATTTTCTGGATGTAACCTCGTACGCCGATTGCTGACAAGGTGAGCGGCGGCACTAAACACTCTTTCGGAGTACACACTTGTGGGAGGGCAACTTAGGTAGAATAAAGCCAGTTTGTGCAAGGGCCTCCAAATTGCCTCTTTTTCCTGCCAGTATAAGTACGGACTGTGTGACGTGCCTACTTGGATGCGGTCACTCATATAATCCTCCACCATTCTATCAATGATGAGAGAATCATATGCAGTGACAGTAGACGACATGTCCGTAATCGTTGTCAGGTCCTTCAGTCCGGACCAGATGTCAGCATCAGCAGTCGCTCCAGACTGCCCTGCATCACCGCCAGCGGGTGGGCTCGGAATTCTGAGCCTTTTCCTCGCACCCCCAGTTGCGGGAGAATGTGAAGGAGGAGATGTTGACAGGTCGCGTTCCGCTTGACTTGACAATTTTGTCACCAGCAGGTCTTTCAACCCCAGCAGACCTGTGTCTGCCGGAAAGAGAGATCCAAGGTAGGCTTTAAATCTAGGATCGAGCACGGTGGCCAAAATGTAGTGCTCTGATTTCAACAGATTGACCACCCGTGAATCCTTGTTAAGCGAATTAAGGGCTGCATCCACAAGTCCCACATGCCTAGCGGAATCGCTCCCTTTTAGCTCCTTCTTCAATGCCTCCAGCTTCTTCTGAAAAAGCCTGATGAGGGGAATGACCTGACTCAGGCTGGCAGTGTCTGAACTGACTTCACGTGTGGCAAGTTCAAAGGGCATCAGAACCTTGCACAACGTTGAAATCATTCTCCACTGCACTTGAGACAGGTGCATTCCACCTACTATATCGTGCTCAATTGTATAGGCTTGAATGGCCTTTTGCTGCTCCTCCAACCTCTGAAGCATATAGAGGGTTGAATTCCACCTCGTTACCACTTCTTGCTTCAGATGATGGCAGGGCAGGTTCAGTAGTTTTTGGTGGTGCTCCAGTCTTCTGTACGTGGTGCCTGTACGCCGAAAGTGTCCCGCAATTTTTCTGGCCACCGACAGCATCTCTTGCACGCCCCTGTCGTTTTTTAAAAAATTCTGCACCACCAAATTCAAGGTATGTGCAAAACATGGGACGTGCTGGAATTTGCCCATATTTAATGCACACACAATATTGCTGGCATTGTCCGATGCCACAAATCCACAGGAGAGTCCAATTGGGGTAAGCCATTCCGCGATGATCTTCCTCAGTTGCCGTAAGAGGTTTTCAGCTGTGTGTGTATTCTGGAAAGCGGTGATACAAAGCGTAGCCTGCCTAGGAAAGAGTTGGCGTTTGCGAGATGCTGCTACTGGTGCCGCCGCTGCTGTTCTTGCGGCGGGAGTCCATACATCTACCCAGTGGGCTGTCACAGTCATATAGTCCTGACCCTGCCCTGCTCCACTTGTCCACATGTCCGTGGTTAAGTGGACATTGGGTACAACTGCATTTTTTAGGAGACTGGTGAGTCTTTTTCTGACGTCCGGGTACATTCTCGGTATCGCCTGCCTAGAGAAGTGGAACCTAGATGGTATTTGGTAACGGGGGCACACTGCCTCAATAAATTGTCTAGTTCCCTGTGAACTAACGGCGGATACCGGACGCACGTCTAACACCAACATAGTTGTCAAGGACTCAGTTATCCGCTTTGCAGTAGGATGACTGCTGTGATATTTCATCTTCCTCGCAAAGGACTGTTGAACAGTCAATTGCTTACTGGAAGTAGTACAAGTGGGCTTACGACTTCCCCTCTGGGATGACCATCGACTCCCAGCGGCAACAACAGCAGCGCCAGCAGCAGTAGGCGTTACACGCAAGGATGCATCGGAGGAATCCCAGGCAGGAGAGGACTCGTCAGACTTGCCAGTGACATGGCCTGCAGGACTATTGGCATTCCTGGGGAAGGAGGAAATTGACACTGAGGGAGTTGGTGGGGTGGTTTGCGTGAGCTTGGTTACAAGAGGAAGGGATTTACTGGTCAGTGGACTGCTTCCGCTGTCACCCAAAGTTTTTGAACTTGTCACTGACTTATTATGAATGCGCTGCAGGTGACGTATAAGGGAGGATGTTCCGAGGTGGTTAACGTCCTTACCCCTACTTATTACAGCTTGACAAAGGGAACACACGGCTTGACACCTGTTGTCCGCATTTCTGGTGAAATACCTCCACACCGAAGAGCTGATTTTTTTGGTATTTTCACCTGGCATGTCAACGGCCATATTCCTCCCACGGACAACAGGTGTCTCCCCGGGTGCCTGACTTAAACAAACCACCTCACCATCAGAATCCTCCTGGTCAATTTCCTCCCCAGCGCCAGCAACACCCATATCCTCCTCATCCTGGTGTACTTCAACACTGACATCTTCAATCTGACTATCAGGAACTGGACTGCGGGTGCTCCTTCCAGCACATGCAGGGGGCGTGCAAATGGTGGAAGGCGCATGCTCTTCACGTCCAGTGTTGGGAAGGTCAGGCATCGCAACCGACACAATTGGACTCTCCTTGTGGATTTGGGATTTCAAAGAACGCACAGTTCTTTGCGGTGCTTTGCCTTTTGCCAGCTTGAGTCTTTTCAGTTTTCTAGCGAGAGGCTGAGTGCTTCCATCCTCATGTGAAGCTGAACCACTAGCCATGAACATAGGCCAGGGCCTCAGCCGTTCCTTGCCACTCCGTGTGGTAAATGGCATATTGGCAAGTTTACGCTTCTCCTCCGACAATTTTATTTTAGGTTTTGGAGTCCTTTTTTTACTGATATTTGGTGTTTTGGTTTTGACATGCTCTGTACTATGCCATTGGGCATCGGCCTTGGCAGACGACGTTGCTGGCATTTCATCGTCTCGGCCATGACTAGTGGCAGCAGCTTCAGCACGAGGTGGAAGTGGATCTTGATCTTTCCCTAATTTTGGAACCTCAACATTTTTGTTCTCCATATTTTAATAGGCACAACTAAAAGGCACCTCAGGTAAACAATGGAGATGGATGGATTGGATACTAGTATACAATTATGGACGGGCTGCCGAGTGCCGACACAGAGGTAGCCACAGCCGTGAACTACCGCACTGTACTGTGTCTGCTGCTAATATAGACTGGTTGATAAAGAGATAGTATACTCGTAACTAGTATGTATGTATAAAGAAAGAAAAAAAAAACACGGTTAGGTGGTATATACAATTATGGATGGGCTGCCGAGTGCCGACACAGAGGTAGCCACAGCCGTGAACTACCGCACTGTACTGTGTCTGCTGCTAATATATAGACTGGTTGATAAAGAGATAGTATACTCGTAACTAGTATGTATGTATAAAGAAAGAAAAAAAAACCACGGTTAGGTGGTATATACAATTATGGACGGGCTGCCGAGTGCCGACACAGAGGTAGCCACAGCCGTGAACTACCGCACTGTACTGTGTCTGCTGCTAATATATAGACTGGTTGATAAAGAGATAGTATACTCGTAACTAGTATGTATGTATAAAGAAAGAAAAAAAAACCACGGTTAGGTGGTATATACAATTATGGACGGGCTGCCGAGTGCCGACACAGAGGTAGCCACAGCCGTGAACTACCGCACTGTACTGTGTCTGCTGCTAATATATAGACTGGTTGATAAAGAGATAGTATACTCGTAACTAGTATGTATGTATAAAGAAAGAAAAAAAAACCACGGTTAGGTGGTATATACAATTATGGACGGGCTGCCGAGTGCCGACACAGAGGTAGCCACAGCCGTGAACTACCGCACTGTACTGTGTCTGCTGCTAATATATAGACTGGTTGATAAAGAGATAGTATACTCGTAACTAGTATGTATGTATAAAGAAAGAAAAAAAAACCACGGTTAGGTGGTATATACAATTATGGACGGGCTGCCGAGTGCCGACACAGAGGTAGCCACAGCCGTGAACTACCGCACTGTACTGTGTTTGCTGCTAATATATAGACTGGTTGATAAAGAGATAGTATACTCGTAACTAGTATGTATGTATAAAGAAAGAAAAAAAAACCACGGTTAGGTGGTATATACAATTATGGACGGGCTGCCGAGTGCCGACACAGAGGTAGCCACAGCCGTGAACTACCGCACTGTACTGTGTCTGCTGCTAATATATAGACTGGTTGATAAAGAGATAGTATACTCGTAACTAGTATGTATGTATAAAGAAAGAAAAAAAAACCACGGTTAGGTGGTATATACAATTATGGACGGGCTGCCGAGTGCCGACACAGAGGTAGCCACAGCCGTGAACTACCGCACTGTACTGTGTCTGCTGCTAATATATAGACTGGTTGATAAAGAGATAGTATACTCGTAACTAGTATGTATGTATAAAGAAAGAAAAAAAAACCACGGTTAGGTGGTATATACAATTATGGACGGGCTGCCGAGTGCCGACACAGAGGTAGCCACAGCCGTGAACTACCGCACTGTACTGTGTCTGCTGCTAATATATAGACTGGTTGATAAAGAGATAGTATACTCGTAACTAGTATGTATGTATAAAGAAAGAAAAAAAAACCACGGTTAGGTGGTATATACAATTATGGACGGGCTGCCGGGTGCCGACACAGAGGTAGCCACAGCCGTGAACTACCGCACTGTACTGTGTCTGCTGCTAATATATAGACTGGTTGATAAAGAGATAGTATACTCGTAACTAGTATGTATGTATAAAGAAAGAAAAAAAAACCACGGTTAGGTGGTATATACAATTATGGACGGGCTGCCGAGTGCCGACACAGAGGTAGCCACAGCCGTGAACTACCGCACTGTACTGTGTCTGCTGCTAATATATAGACTGGTTGATAAAGATATAGTATACTCGTAACTAGTATGTATGTATAAAGAAAGAAAAAAAAACCACGGTTAGGTGGTATATACAATTATGGACGGGCTGCCGAGTGCCGACACAGAGGTAGCCACAGCCGTGAACTACCGCACTGTACTGTGTCTGCTGCTAATATATAGACTGGTTGATAAAGAGATAGTATACTCGTAACTAGTATGTATGTATAAAGAAAGAAAAAAAAACCACGGTTAGGTGGTATATACAATTATGGACGGGCTGCCGAGTGCCGACACAGAGGTAGCCACAGCCGTGAACTACCGCACTGTACTGTGTCTGCTGCTAATATATAGACTGGTTGATAAAGAGATAGTATACTCGTAACTAGTATGTATGTATAAAGAAAGAAAAAAAAACCACGGTTAGGTGGTATATACAATTATGGACGGGCTGCCGAGTGCCGACACAGAGGTAGCCACAGCCGTGAACTACCGCACTGTACTGTGTCTGCTGCTAATATAGACTGGTTGATAAAGAGATAGTATACTACTAATATTATATACTGGTGGTCAGGTCACTGGTCACTAGTCACACTGGCAGTGGCACTCCTGCAGCAAAAGTGTGCACTGTTTAATTTTAATATAATATTATGTACTCCTGGCTCCTGCTATAACCTATAACTGGCACTGCAGTAGTGCTCCCCAGTCTCCCCCACAATTATAAGCTGTGTGAGCTGAGCAGTCAGACAGATATATAATATATATAGATGATGCAGCACACTGGCCTGAGCCTGAGCAGTGCACACAGATATGGTATGTGACTGACTGAGTCACTGTGTGTATCGCTTTTTTCAGGCAGAGAACGGATATATTAAATAAACTGCACTGTGTGTCTGGTGGTCACTCACTATATAATATATTATGTACTCCTGGCTCCTGCTATAACCTATAACTGGCACTGCAGTAGTGCTCCCCAGTCTCCCCCACAATTATAAGCTGTGTGAGCTGAGCAGTCAGACAGATATATATAATATTATATATAGATAATAGATGATGCAGCACACTGGCCTGAGCCTGAGCAGTGCACACAGATATGGTATGTGACTGAGTCACTGTGTGCTGTGTATCGCTTTTTTCAGGCAGAGAACGGATTATAAATAAAAGTGGTGGTCACTGGTCACTATCAGCAAAACTCTGCACTGTACACTACTGAGTACTCCTAATGCTCCCCAAAATTAGTAAATCAAGTGTCTCTCTAATCTATTCTAATTCTAAACGGAGAGGACGCCAGCCACGTCCTCTCCCTATCAATCTCAATGCACGTGTGAAAATGGCGGCGACGCGCGGCTCCTTATATAGAATCCGAGTCTCGCGATAGAATCCGAGCCTCGCGAGAATCCGACAGCGTCATGATGACGTTCGGGCGCGCTCGGGTTAACCGAGCAAGGCGGGAAGATCCGAGTCGCTCGGACCCGTGAAAAAAAACATGAAGTTCTGGCGGGTTCGGATTCAGAGAAACCGAACCCGCTCATCTCTAGATGCAATTAGACCATTCACATTCAAGATGCTAAGTGAATCTCAAAAAAAGAGAGGAGACATAGTGCAACATTGCAACAAACAAGATTTATTTTAACATTAAACTCACAGTGGATAAACAATTAAAAGCATGTAACCATGGAAGGTGTCAATCAGGAGTTTTAAAAAAGGAACGCTGTTGTTATCTAGTTTCCATCCCAGATAGACATGGGCATAGGAACGAGGTCCGGACTGCTCCTTCTAGGCACGAGATAACCAAAATGTCTAGCAATTCTCCTGTGTAACATTCAACAGCTTGAAGCTTTTTGGATAGATATCCTTCATCAGAGGCATGGTGATCTATTGTAAAGGTCCTCATATTTATACCTATTCTAATTAAAAAATCATATCAAGCTGTTTTCAAATTGATCCACGATGTCCCAGTCCGTTTCCGAATGTAACAGAAACTGTAAGTGACATTTTCACAGGAGACCGGATATGCGTTTTTCATTCCACCTTGTGTTCAAAAGTGGCCGCAACGGGAAATTGATGTCAAATGATCAGAAAAAGTTTCTGTAAGCGTTCCAGCATATATTAAGACATTATAACCTCCTTAATTTAAATTATAATTAGGGATGAGCGTGTTTGGTTCTCGGAACTGAACATTGCGATCCGAGCCAGGATCTGATTCCGGCTCGGGACTTCCTGCCTTACTCGGATCCCAAAGCGAGGACGGACGTCATCTTCCCGCTGTTGGCTTCTCGCGTATTTTGGATTCTATATAAGTCCCCGTGCATCAGCGCCATCTAAACCCCAGCTGTGGAGAGTGTACTGGATTAATGTGTCCATCTCCAGTACTGTGTTGTCTGGTGTGGCGTGGAGCAGGTGCTCTGCCTGCTGTATCTGAAAAGGGTGCTCTCTCTGTCTGCTGTAGCTAAAAAAAGGGGTGCTCTCTCTGTCTGCTGTATTTGAAAAAGGGGTGCTCTCTATTTCTGCTGTATCTGAAAGGGGTGCTCTCTTTGCTGTATCTGAGAAAGGGGTGCTCTCTCTGTTTGCTGTATCCAAAAAAGGGGTGAGTCTCTGTCTGCTGTATCTGTAAAAGTGGTGCTCTTTCTGTCTGCTGTATCTGAAAGGGGTGCTCTCTCTGTCTGCTGTATCTGAAAAAAGGTGCTTTGTCTGCTGTGTCTGGGGTGATCTGTCCATCCATCTAGGGTCTCCGCCCCAGTGTAAAATTTAAATAACAAAAGCTAAAAAGTAAAAGCCTAAAATTATAATTATAAAAAATATATATATTTTTTGTTTCTACTGAACCCCAGTGTACTATACAATTTTTATTTTATTTTCATAAGTACTGTGACACTGCCGGTCAGACTGCAGTATATTATTTCTTACTAATACACGTATTGCGTGATGCTGTCGGTGAAGGTCAACCTCAGTGTGTAATTATATATATTTTTGACTCACTTGTGCGACACTGTAACTGCCGGTATGTGATATAAAAATACTTCTACATATTTCTGACTCATTTGAGTGATGCTATCGGTGAAGGTCAACCGCAGTGTGCAATTATATATATTTCGGACTCATTTGTGTGACACTGTTGCTGTACCCCACTTCATGTTAATAGAGATGAAGGCCAAACAATTGAAAGATCAGGAACCACTTCCTACTACTAGCACTAAAGCTCTGACACTAGTCATGTATTTTTACAGTGATAAATACAAAAAAATTTAAAGTTAGCTGATGAGAAATTTAAAATTGGCAATATGCCATTCACTACATGACATGGCAAGGAAAGACCTTGGCCTGTGTTTATGACTATGGTTCTGCATCTCATAATGATGATGTAAGCCCTCCTCCCTGTAGAAGAGTTAAAAAAATTAAACTTGTTAAGGCAAAGGAACCAAATTTGCATTCAGAAATATCACCAATCCCCAAGGAGAGTCCAAGTGTGTCCACGGTTGTGATGTATAAGCCTGACCTTTCAAATACTGTACGGGTAGAGGAAGCTCCTTTCACCATTTGCATGCCCTCTGCAAGTGTTGGGAGGAGCAGCACCAGTCAACGTGCTGACATTGAGATTAAGAATGTCACTGCAGAAGTACACCAGGATGAGATTTTGATGATGTGGATGTGGTTAGATTAAATAAGGCACCAGTGGAGACAGTTGTTGCCCATGCTATTAAAAAGCCCATTATCTTCATACCTGTGCAAAAGACCATCAAATCCACCTCTTCTGTGAGTGGTATTATTATTCCCCACAATCGGACAATTACTGTAGCCGTTGAAAGTAGAGGTAGGGATCATAACCACCTATGAACCACCTCCCTGTTATGCCACTTGAAGCGCATGCATCACAAGTTGTTGACACATTGATAAACTTCAACTAAGAACATAACCAGTCCAGCAACACCTAGCTCCTCTTCATCTGTTGGATCCAAGCACCTGCATTACCCACCACCAACACCCTCATTGTCAATTTCCTCCTCAATCAGGATCGTAAGTAGTCCTGTATCGAATTCCTCCAGAGGATCCTTGAGTGCTATGCCTAGTGCTGCTGTTGTCGCTGCTGGGAGTCAATCTTCATCCCAGAAGTGGACCAGGAAGATTACTTGTAGTTTAACAAAACAATTGACTGTTCAACAGTCCTTTGCAAGGAAGATGAGGTATGACAGCAGTCACCCAGTAGCAAAGTGGATTACTGAGAGCATAACAACTATGCTGGTGTTATATGTGCATCCAGTAGCCGCCATTAGTGCAGTGGGATTTATACAGTTGATTGACGTACTGTGTCCCTGGTACCAAATCCTGTCTAGATTCCACTTAACTAGACAAGTAATTCCCAGCTTGTACATGGACATTAAAAAAAGTGTTATTAGTGTCCTCAGAAATGCCGTTGTATCCAATGTCCACTTAACCATGGATATGTGGACAAGTGGAACAGGGCAAACTAAAGACTATATGATTGTGACAGCCTACTGAGTAGATGTATTGACTTCCGCAGCACCAAGAGCAACAGCAGCACCAGCAGCTTCTCACAAGTGCCAACCCAGTCAGAGGCAGGCTACTCTGTTTATCATCGGTTTCAATATGAGGCACATCGCTGAGAACCTCTTAGAAAAACTTAGGGAAATCATTGCACAATGGCTTACCCCACTTGGACTCTCATCTGGATTTGACAATGTCACCAATATTGTGAGAGATTACATCAGGGCGAATTCTAACATGTTCTATGTTTTGCTCACACAATTAATTTGGTGGTGCAGAATGTTTTTAAAAAATGACAGGGGCATTCAGCAACTGCATCTCGAAGACAGGAGCACCAGTAAACACTCTTGAATTTGCCTTGCCATCATCTGAAGCAAGAGATAGTAATGAGGTGGAATTCTACCCTATTTATGCTTCAGCAGATGGAGGAGCAGCAAAAGGCCATTTGAGCCTACACATTCACCTATGACATAGGGAAAGGAGCGGGAATGCACCTGAGTCAAGCGCAGTGGAGTGTTGTGCAAGGTTCTCAAACCCTTCAAAATTGTCACATGTGAAGTTAGTTTGGACACTGCCAGCTCGAGTCAGGTCATTACCCTCATCAGGCTGGAGAAAGTGAAGGAGGAGCTGAAATGGAGCAATTCTGCTAAGTATGATGGACTTGTAGACAAAACCCTTTATTCGATTTGCCAGGATTCAGGGGTCGTCAATCTCTTGAAATCAGATCACTATATTTTCTTGACCGTACTTTGTCCTAGGTTTAAGTAATACTTTGTGTCTTTCTTTCTTTCCAATGGGGAGAAATTTCCAGAGATGCAAAGAGCTGTTGGTGAGAAAATTGTCAGCTCAAGTAGAACATGACAGGCAACATCTCCTCTTTCATTTTCTCCTGCAACTGAAGCTGCAACGAAAAAACTAAATTTTCCAAAGAGACCTGCTGGTGATGATGCAGATCAGTCAGGAACAAGTTTTGACATCTGGTTAGGACTGAAGGAGCTGCCTACAATTACTGACATGTCTACTGTCACTGCATATGATGCTGTCACCATTGAAAGAATAGTTGATGACTATTTCAGTGATAGCATCCAAATAGACATGTCAGACAGTCCATTTTGATACTGTCAGGAAAAAGAGGCAAATTGGAGGTCCTTGCACAAGCTGGCTTTGTTTTACTTAAGTTGCCCACCCTCCAGTGTGTACTCAGAAAGTTTTTAGCCCAGCCAGGAACCTTGTCAGCGATCGACATACGGCGGAGGTTACTTCCCCAAAATGTGGAAAAGAGGATGTTCATTAAAATGAATTAAAAATGATACGAGGAAGACCTTTACCAGCAATTACCTCCAAAAAGTACAGAGGGACCTGTGATGGTGGATTCCAGTAGGGACAAATTAATAGTCTGTGAAGAAGAGGATGTACACACTGATGGGGGTGAGGAATCGGATGCTGATTATGACATCGCTCCTATTTAAAGTACTAGAGCCGGTTTGTGCTCTGCCCATTGCCAGCTTGTTTTGTGGGTTTCCAAACAAACCAATCATTTCAGCCACAAGTGACAGTCCCTGTCGCTGAAATGACTGGTTTGTTAAAATTTGCATGTCCTGTTTACTATACAACATAAGGGTGGGTGGGAGGGCACCAAGGACAATTATATCTTGCACCTCTTTTCTTTGCATTTTGTGCTCTTTGGAGCATTTGTTTGGCATAGTTTATAAAACTGATATCCTGTCTACCACTGCAGTGCCACTCCTAGATATGCCATGTGTTTGTGTCGCACTTTTGTCACTTATCTTAGTCATCCAGCTACCTCAGTGCAACCTTTTGGCCTAAACTGGATGAAAACAATATTGACTGGAAATGAGTGGAAATGAATGTTATTTAGGTTAATAATACTGCAGGAACAAAAACACCCCCAAATTCTATTATTTTAGCTGTTTTTATGTTTGTTTGTTTGTTTGTTTGTTTGTTTGTTTTTAAATACAGACCCAAAACCAAAACCTGCAAGGGTGGTTTTGGCAAAACCAATACAGATCCAAAAGACGAAGGAGACACAGATCCAAAACAAAAAATGGCCCAGCATACACCCCTAAGTATAATTGTCCATTCTCAATGAGGGCCACAGTGAAGTCTATAGATAAAGTACATATTAGTCATAAAAAAAGAGAAAAATAAAATATATCAATTAAAAAGAGCATGAATAATATAAAGTGACAAATTGAAGGAAAATGTTATGATAAAAACACAAATTAAAACATCATATTAAGGATAGAATTATAAAAAAAAACAAGTTAATACAAAGTCCCTATTCAATACATTGGTGACCAAAGTTTTTAGCTTATAAATCTATTGCATCTCAGCTTTTGATAGTCTAAAGGTGCATACACACGGAGAGATTTTGGCTATGAGAGATTTTGACTAACTTTTCCCTTGAACTGGCAGTAGGAGATTTTGACTAACTTTACCAGAGATTTTGTCTAACTATGCAAGAGATTTTGGCTATGGGAGATTTTGACTATCTCATTTAAATAAGGGGATGAGTGTCATATATAGGATGAATTTACAGGGTGGCTGGTATTTAAATAGCTAAAAGTTTTAAAAAAAAATTTGCGTGGGGTCCCCCCTCCTATGTAAAACCAGCCTCGGGCTCTTTGAGCCAGTCCTGGTTGTTAAAATACAGAGGAAAAAATGAGTAGGGTTCCCCCATATTTAGACAACCAGCACCGGGCTCTGCGTCCGGTCCTGGTTTAAAAAATAGGGGGGACAAAAGACATAGGGGTCCCCCGTATTTTTAAAACCAGCACCGGGCTCCACTAGCCAGGGAGATAATGCCACACCCGGGGGACACTTTTATATTGGTCCCTGCGGCCGTGCCATTACCCCCCCAACTAGTCACCCCTGGCCGGGGTACACTGGAGTGAGGACCCCTTAAATCAAGGGGTCCCCCCCTCCAGCCACCCAAGGGCCAGGGGTGAAGCCCGAGGCTGTCCCCCCCATCCGTGGGCCGGTGGATGGGAGGCTGATAGCCTTTCAATAGTAATATTGTTCTTTACAGAAGGCCTATAGATCCCAGCAAGCCTGCCCCAGCATGCTGGCACTTGGAGAACCACAAGTGCCAGCATGCCCGGACATAAAGGGCCCGCTGGCACCTGTAGTCCACCTGTAAAGAAAATATTTAAAAAAAAACACAACACATTCTTTTAAAAATCCTTTATTAAACTGGGTCTTCACCTGGGGGCGGCGGCCTTTAAGCTCTTTTGCATGGCCGCCGCCTTCCCAGGGCTTCCGGCGTCTTCACCTGGGGGGGCGCCACCTCCCCAGGGCTTCTGGGGTCTTGCTCCGGCGTCTTCACCTGGTGGGCGGCGGCTGCTAAGCTCTTTTGCATAGCCGCCGCCCATCCAGGACTTCCACGGCGTCTTCAGGAGCACTTCTCCGCTCCTCCTCCGCCGTCGGACTGAAAGCCGCTGCCTCGCGCTGACTTATATAAGTCAGCGGGAGGGGGCGGGGCGATGACGCGGCGAGCCGTGATTGGCTCGCGGCGGCCATCTTGAATTTCAAAAATGACGCTGAGGCGCCATTTTTGAAACTGGTACCGCTCCGCTGCCAAACTCTGCAAGAGAAAGGTAAATTTCCGCCGCCCGCACCGCTGCCGCAACCCGCCGCCGCCCACACCGCCACCCGCACCGCCGCCGCCCGCACCGCCGCCGCAACCCGCCGCCGCCCACACCGCCACCGCAACCCGCCGCCGCCCGCACCGCCGCCACAACCCGCCGCCGCCCGCACCACCGCCGCCTGCAACATCGCTATCGCTGGGAAAAATCGCTGGCCTCTAGCGATTTTAACTAACTTTACCAGCGACATAGCCAAAATTGACTTGCCGGCACTGACTATTTTTCCCAGCGATAGCGACTTAGCGGGGACGCGCATCGCTATCGCTGCCTGTATACACACGGAGCGATCTGCACTAACTTTCTGAGCGATTTTGACTATATAGTCAAAATCGCTCAGTTATATCGCTCCGTGTGTATGCACCTTAACATCCAGATCCCCATGTAAGTGAGACCACAATTACACTCTAATGCAGGGCTGGCCAAACCAGTCCTCGAGATCTACCAACAGTTCACATTTTCCAGACCACCTAGCTGATGCACAGGTGTAGTAATTACTAATTAAGATGTGCTGCATTCATTTCTAACTGACAATTCTACAGATCTCCAGGAGGCCTGGAAAACATGAACTGTTGGTAGATCTCGAGGACCGGTTTGGCCAGCCCTGCTCTAATGCATATATAACATTTTTAGAGTAACAAATAATGAAGTCACAAATTGAATAAGTGGCTTCATTGACTTTAAATTCTTTAATTTTACTTTGACCTTTTGTGGTTTGACACATCACACGCAATCCACATCTGTGGAACCCATGACTTCTAGTACTAGTTATTTTTGTATTATCTAAAGCACTATGAACCAATTTATCTTTAATATTGGCCGACCCATGATATACAAAGGAAGGTTTACTGGGCATCTTATTTCCGATGATTTTATCTTCCTTTAAAATGTTCCAACGTTTAATAAAAGACATTCCAATTTCTTTATACTGAGAGCTAAAATCACAAATAAAAGACCACTGATGGTTATTAGTTTTCTTCTCAGAATGTCTCCCTTTTAAAAGTGTACTGCGTTCAAGATCTTTAACTTTTTCTGTATTTTCTTATCATCATAACCTTTATCTATAAGGTGATTCCCCATTTCAGTCAATTGTTGATTACATACCAACTTTTCAGTACAATTGAGTTTAACTCATAAAAACTGACTGCTGAACACTATCTAGCCAATTACTATGATGAAGACTACTCTTCTAAAGGTAACTATTTGAATCAATACTTTTTCTAAGTAATTTAATGTGCAATTTACCATCTTTAATATAAAGTGCAAGATCAAGGAAAGACATTTCTGAATGGCTAATAGAAAATGTAAAAATAACATTATAATCATTGGAATTTTATAAGACATAAAAAGAATTTGGAATGCAAGGTAGAACACAAAATGTATTTCCGCTTCCGGTTTCAGGTCAGAACGTCACTTCCAGTTCCTGTTACATTTGGAAACAGACTTGGACATCGTAGATCAGTATGGACCCAGCTTGATATGATTTTTTTTAGGTATAAATATGAGGACCTTTGCACTCGATCCCCAATGACCCTGATGAAGGACATCTGTCCAAAAAGCTTCAGGCTGGTGCATGTTACACAGGAGAATCGCTGGACATTTAGTTATCTGGTGCCTAGAAGGAACAGTCCGGACCTCTTTCCTACTCACATATCTATCTGGGATGGTAACTAGACAACAACAGCGTTTCTTTTGAAAACTCCAGATTGACACCTACTGTGGTAACATGCTTTTAATTGTTTATCCATTGTGAGCCGTCCAGCTACCTGCATAAAAACAATATTGTGAGCTTTAAGGTGTTCAGAATAGTCTGGAAATGAGTGGAAATGAATGATATTGAACTTAATTATACTGTAGGAACGAAAACACCCCCAAATTCTATGATTGATTTAAAAAAAAAAATCCAGATCCAAAACCAAAACCTGCAAGAGTGGTTTTGGCAAAACCAGTTCAGATCGAAAACCAAAACACAAACCCGGCCAAGTGCACACCCCTAGTATTACATATTAGCATAATTGGCCCTATGCTGTGGGCGGGATCCGGTCTGAAGATCGACAGTGTCTAGGTCGACAATGTTTAGGTCGACCACTATAGGTCGACAGTCACTAGGTCGACATGGATGGAAGGTCGACAGGGTTTCTAGGTCGACATGTGCTAGGTCGACAGGTCTAAAGGTCGACATGAGTTTTTCACATTTTTTTTCTTTTTTTGAATTTTTTTCATACTTAACGATCCACGTGGACTACGATTGGAATGGTAAAGTGTGCCGAGCGAAGCGGTAGCGGAGCGAAGGCACCATGCTCGAAGCATGGCGAGCGAAGCGAGCCATGCGATGGCACGCGGTGCACTAATTTGGGATCCCGGTCACTTTACGAAGAAAACAACACCCAAAAAAAAATCCTCATGTCGACCTTTAGTCTGTCGACCTAGCACATGTCGACCTAGAAACCCTGTCGACCTTCCATCCATGTCGACCTAGTGACTGTCGACCTTTAGTGGTCGACCTAAACATTGTCGACCTAGACACTGTCGATTTGATGAACCACACCCGCTGTGGGCACCTTATCTAGCAATTTTTCAACAACTACAGTAACTTATTCAATTTTTGGTGCATACTTTGGAAGATTTAAAATAAAAGCTTCCAGAATCAATAGTAGGTGACATATCCATATTTAAGGAATCATTATACGTACTCACCTGCCTATATGCATCCCCAATTGGTAATTGTATCCTTACCAATACTTAAATGTGTAATTTCATATTAATATTAATTAAAAGTTACATTTTAGCAAATGTAATAAGTGTGCACCAAGGTACAGTCTTTCTTTTTTCTTTTTCTTTTGCTTACTATTAATACTGACTCTTGGAGCACCACCAACTGAAAATATTATCTATACCCCATTGGGGTCTTATGATTCCTATCTATTGTTCATCTTTTCTTGACAACAGCTCTAAGGAGAAGCTTTGCCATCTTTTTCAGGTCCTGATCCAACCCCGTAACAGTTACCTAATAGCTATACCGCGGTACATTATTTTTTTCAAGTTCCTCCTGCATTGCTTGCTTTTTACTGCAGTTCTCTAGTTTTTCCAGCCAATCCCAACATGGAAGCATCTCTTTATCTTGCTGACAAAAACTGCAGCCTCCTGATTTGTGGCAATGTTTCCAGTCTTACTCACTCTGAGGTTCAGATGTGTTCACATATACCTTTCTTATATCCTGCCATATATGGCATGGCTTGGAATGCCATAGACTCATAGTTTTAGCCATGCTTTGTAATTTTTCTTAATTTGCTTCTTTAATATGCTACTTTATACATATTCTATTATGGCAAATAAAAATGTAAAAACAAAGAAAAAAGCTTTGCCGTGCTATGCATGGAGTGCCAAATTGAGCAAAATGGAAAACGTGTATGTAGACACATCTAACATCTCTCTGTGTATAACATTGGTCCTTGGGGGTCATTCCGACCTGTTTGCACGCTGCCAATTTTCGCAGCGCAGCAATCTGGTCACGACTGCGCATGCGTATGCACCGCAATACGCAGGCGTGTCGTACGGGTACAAAGCGGATCGTTGCTGAGCAATGGATTTAATGAAGAATCCATTCGCACAGCCAATCGCAAGGAGATTGACAGGAAGAAGTCGTTTATGGGTGTCAACTGACCATATTCTGGGAGTGTTTGGGAAAACACAGGCGTGTCCAAGCATTTGCAGGGCGGGTGTCTGCCATTAATTCCAGGACCGGACAGGCTGAAGTGATCGCAAGGGCTGAGTAAGTTCAGACCTACTCAGAAACTGCCAAAATATTTTTGCAGAGCTCAGCTGCACAGGCGTTCACACACTTGGAAAGCGAAAATACACTCCCCTATAGGCGGTGACTATCTGATTGCAGCGCTGCAAAAAGTAGCTAGCGAGCGATCAACTCGGAATGACCCCCCTTGTTCCTATTTCCAGCATACAATCCTTCTGGAACTTGTCTTGCACTGGCTTTTCTACTATAAGCTTCCATAACAGTTTAAATTTACCCCCCCCGCGCGCACCCCCTCACCCCCCGCCCCTTCCCATCCACACAAACACACACTGCCTGATGGATACCGGTTACTGGGGTCTATGTACTAAGCCCGGGGGAGAGATAAAGTGGATAGAGATAAAGTAACAGTAATTCAGCTCAGCTAACTGTCATTTTTTAAACACATCTTGTAACATGACCATGGCCGGTTCTAAGACTTGTGGCGCCCCGGGCAAAATATGGGGGCGTGGCTTCAATTGGGGGCGTGGTCACGATGCTGAAAGAAAATAAATAAATAAATAAAAAGTATACTTACCATCCCCGTTCCTGATCCAGACCCCCTCCGCCGGCGGCGCCGCTCTTCCCCTCTCCCCTCTTCTCTTCGATCTATGGGAGAGACGTTATTACGTCTCTCCCATAGAACAGCATAGACACTAGAGGTCAATTATGACCCCTAGTGTCTGTGCCACTATGCTGTGCGGTGCGCGATGACGTCATCGCGCATCGCACAGCAAAGGTCCTCTACACGAAGGGGAACTAGACAGTAGCGTCTAGTTTCCCTTCATGGAGAGGACCTTTGCTGTGCGGTGCGCGATGATGTCATCACGCACCGCACAACTAAGGTCCTCTCAATGAAGGGAAACTAGACGCTACGCGTCTGGTTCCCTTCAAAGCGGGGAGCACAGCAGGGCACTGCGGGGGGCACAGTGGCGGATCTTGCCCTGGTGCGGCGCCCTCCGGATGGCGCCGGCGCCCTCCGGAAGGCGGTGCCCCGAGCAAAAGTACCGCTTGCCCGTGGCAAGAACCGCCACTGAACATGACAGTTTGGAGCTGATTGGCTGGTACTTTATCTCAGTCCACTTTATCTCCATCCAAGGCTTAGTAAATAGCCCATACAGTTGGATAAGGAGTTAATACATCTGCTATAAAAACACTGCATATGCTTATGATGCAGATGCGTACATGCCTTTTGAGCTCTACATATGTATGTAAATACTCTATTTTTGCCATTGTCAAAGCTGGATGTACAGTATCTGGGCATATGGATGACAGTGTGCTACTTTTGCATGCACTTTTTTCATAAATTATTTTCATTTTACTCAACATCAGCTGTTTCGTGGCTTTCATTCCTTCTCCAGTATTTCTATAATTATCTAACAGATATTTTTACTTTGTGACGTGTTATCACAGTGAGACAGAATAATCTAATGTGATTTATCCTTAGATGCTCAGGAACACTAATGTAATATAATAAATCTTTAAATGAAACAATACAGTTTTATAATTACAAAAGTATGATATAAATCTTGAAGTATTTAGTGAAACACATCTTCTTCACCATTTGTCTAAACGATCATATTCATTTATGAATCTGGGATTTATATTCAATAAACAATTCTAGGTATACGTAGTCTAAAGGAAACAAATCAGTTTATTTTCATATTCCCTTTTTCATGTAATGGGGGGATGTATCAAAGCTTGGAGAGAGATAAAGCACAAAACAATCAGCTCCTAGTTGTTATTTTTTTTAAACACAGCCTGTAACATGGCAGTTAGTAGCTGATTGGTACCTTATCTATCTCAACGTTACTCTCCTAGCTTTGATACATCTTCCCAATAGTATTGTTTGTCACCTACAGTATAAATGAAATAATTATTTGTAAATGAATCATGGAGTGGTTCAGTGATGTTACTTCTTACTACTGATTTGATAGGCCACACCTCTTTTGTGAGGTTGCTTTCCCATCAGAAAACCATAGGGGAAATGTAACAAGCGGTGGAGAAGATTCCTGTTCATAGCATCCAATTAGCTTCTTCCTATCAGTTTATAGAATGTACTTGATAAATGCTACATGAAATATGATATGCCAATTTGTCGGGATATGGTTAATTTACCGGCAGTCAGGAAACCGGCTGCCGGCACTGGAATTCCGAAATGGTCAGGAGACTGATGTCAGAATTACAACTGTTGGAATCCCGACCATACTAACTATAGCATCACGGTTAGGGGTGGTCTTCAGTATGCCGGCTCTTGGTATCCCGGCGCACAGTATACCGGCGCCGGAATCCCGACAGCAGACATACCGACAATTATTCTCCCTCGTGGGGGTCCACGACCCCCCTGGAGGGAGAATAAAATAGTGTGTCGCGCGTAGCGCGCCACTGTGCCCGCAGCGTGGTGAGCGCAGCGAGCCCGCAAGGGGCTCATTTGCGCTCGCCACACTGTCGGTATGCCGGCGGTCGGGCTCCCGGCGCCGGTATGCTGGTCGCCGGGAGCCCGACCGCCGGCATACCATACTACACCCACGGTTAGATATAGGGCCAGAGAAAGGGGTTATTTTAGGCACCCCCCAGCATTCACGGCGGTGGAGGACAGCCTATGGTGGAGTAGAGGGGCAGCAGCAGCACCTCCACCAATTACACAGCGCTGCAGCAGCTCCAGCCTCCTTCTCCCCCGTAGCCGCTGCGTTCCTCTCCTCGGCGGGCGGCTGTGTGCTGCGGGCGGCAGTGGCACACAGCACACAGCGGCATGTAATGAGTCAGTTTGACTCATTACATGTCACGCTGCTTTTGGGCCCCTTGACAGTGGTGGGCCCCAGTGCAAGGCACTGCTTGCACTGGTGGTAGTTCCACCACTGATTCCCAGCATGGGCCGGAACTTGCCGCCCGCTTGTCACACTAAGTGCTCAGGTGCCCTCCAAGATGATCTCCCAGTAGATACATGGCACAAGAATGGGTGTTACTCACGCGACTGAACATGGCGGAATCAATAGACACCATACAGGGGTGACTCCTGTGTCCATAGATTTCCACCTATGACAGTCCCGTGAGTGCCACTGATATGTATATATATATATATATATATATATATATATATATTGGGGTGATGGCTGTGAGCATGTAGTGGTGGACATGTCATGTTCAATCAGTCTCAAAAAAGATTTACTACTAGCATTAGAGGTTTGAGGGTCAAAGGTGCTAGGTCGATTAAGATTGAATTCGGTATTAGGGAAAGATTCCTTATCTTTACATGCACCAATATGAGAACATATTTATAGTACCAAAGTATAGTGATAAAATATTGTATTTTGGGCGATACATTGACGATTTGTTTTTTGTGTGGGGCGACACTGAGATTGAGTTCATAGCAATGGTCGAGTCTTTGAATGCACTACCTAGCCCGATACGTTTTATGTATCAGATTAGTTAATTTTCACTTAATTTTTTAGATGTAACTGTTTCATTTGGAGGCAACCACTTGATATCAACTCTTTACAGAAAAGAAACAGATCAAAATGCACTGCTACATGCTTGCAGCCATCACCCGAATAAGCTTAAGGACAGTTTGCCTATCTCGCAGTTTATGCGGGTATTGTGTTATAATACATCATCCACTAATACGGAGGTACAGATCCAAGATATGACAGAGAGGTTCATTGACAGAAGCTACTCACGTCAAACTAGGTTCATTGACAGAAGCTACTCACGTCAAACTATCAGCAGATGCCTCACCAAGGCCAGATGCAAATATGCACAACAGGTGGATAACTCACAAATAACTACCAATACAGGTAGAATGATCTTCACTTCCACTTATGATACTAAATCTGTTTATTCTGCAAAGATCATTAGGCGACACTGGCTGATCATTTCTACAGATCCTGTGTTTAAAGCACTCAATGCACAACCGCCTATGTGTGCATATTGACGAGGGGTGAATTTGAACCAATTATTGATGAGACCGACTGTGCAACCTAGTGGAGCCTCTGCGAGTTGGTTGCCAACCAGATGGAAGGGTTGTTTCAGGTGTCCAGATTGCACCACATGCAGATCTCTGCAGACTGGGACATATTTCATTCACCCCCATAGTGGGAAAAGAATTAACATCCGACATTGACTCCAGTGCAATCTATATAGTCATCTGCCCATGCGGCTTGTATAATGTCGGCATGACAGCACGTCGCTTTCGGGACAGAATGGCAAATCATCGCTACTCAATCCGTTCAGCATTGGCCACCAAAGAGATGGATAAGCCAGTGGGCAAGCATTTTCTAGCAATGGGCCATTCGGTCTCAAGCTTGAAATGTATGTTAATTGACCATATTCCCATGCCTCTACATGGTGACGACCGCGATAAGCTGCAGCTACAGCGCGAGTCATGTTGGATATATCAACTGGACACTCTGTTCCTCATGGTCTAAACGAACATAACCCTTATAATATTTTTCTCCGCTACGGGCAGGTAGGGACTCGAGGAAATCCAATTTGTAGAAAATATAAATTAAAAATATATATATTTTTTTACTATATATATTTTTTATTATATTTTTTATCATATTTGTAATTTGTTAGGGAATTTTTTGTTATGGTAGTACATCTGTTGTATTGGGCGCAGCTCTATAGGGGTCAGACTTTGTTTGTCCCTTGTATGCTGTTCTCAGTATTTTTGTTATTTAATGTTTTTATGTGGTGTCTGTCTCCAGGTTCCTGTTTGTAGTTGAGGCTGCAGCACTGAGCACTCTATCAGTAAGTGCCAGCTAGATTAGTGCTTACACTTAGCGTGTCACTATATGTGATACATCAGGCTATAGCCTTGTATTTCCATATACTTCCCATTTGGTTACTATGGTGACGCATTTGTATTTACTACCTTGGTGGGCGGAGCATAGATTGTGGAGCGCGCGCCGTTCTCCACTCTGCCTGTGATGTGACAAAGAGATTAGACGCGTATTGCGCCACTTCCGGTTCCTGCCGGGATGCGTTCCACGGCCTGTGGAACGCATGTAATTTCCGGTCGCGGACGTGTTTTGTCTGGCTTTATATTGTTTATGATGTTTTTCTTTGAGGTATCAACACACTGCTCGGCCTATATAATGTCCGTCCATAGAAGGTATTGATCCTTATCTGTATAGTTGTTTATTTGTTGAATTTAATACTATTTGAGGTACTTCCTGTGGTAATTGCTGGTTGGGAGTGGCTTAGGCCTGCCTCTGCTACATAAGGGAATCCTGTGTGACATGTGGTGAATGGTGTTGCACTGGACAGTTGCCCTTCTGATGTCCTTGTATGATGTCCTGAAGAAGGTCATGTGATGACCGAAACGTCGACACACCGTCTATATGTCTTTGTGAGTTATCATTAAAAATACCTGTTGGAATTTATTGGTGAGTGCCTGCAACTCCAATATATTATATATATATATATATAGAGTGTAAAGATTGGTGGCACTCAAGCAGGCTTGGTAAATGCAGAAAAAAGTTTCTTTATTTGCCTACATGTTTCGGGGAAAAGCACCCCGTCCTCAGGGCTGAACAACAGTAAGAAGATACACATACAACACTTAAATACACCACAGAAAAAGACATTAATGCAAGGATTGTACTCACCTGTCCTCACAGCGCCGCCGCCCGTCCGCACATGCTGCACACTTCCGTGTCGCTGGGCAATGACGTCACGGTGCGCCGCGGGGCAGGGAGATCGTCATGGAAACAACAATCAGTTACAGGCTCCCATAAAACCTGTGTAGATAAACGTACAAAACATATAAAAATACAATATAAGACAACACATTTAAAATACAATATAAGACAACACATTTAAAATACATAGAGATCATCATTTAGGGGGAGATACTGACAATACTTAATTGTCACCGCAATCTCGTCTCAAATAATAATATTCAGGACTTCTGGTGTTATATCCTTCTACCGCGAGGAGAACAGGACTTACTCAATAATAATTAACCATTCGCTGTTAGCTATTGGCTATTAACAGCCTCCCCTACGGATAACATATAGGAATACCTTTATAGATTATATGGGCCTAAAGAAAACACTGTAATCCCAGGTTTTCATTAAGACCACCAGGGGACAGTGTTCCTAGCCTAAAAATCCAACGGGATTTCTTCTGTAGAAGTAGTCTATCCCTATTACCACCCCTCAATGACATGGGGGTGTGATCAATAAGGATAGCGCGAATGCTGGCCACCCCATGTTTAGCTGACAAACAGTGACGCGCAAACGGCTGATCACTTGTGCCCTTCTCAAATGCTTTTTTAATGGCACTCCGATGGAGTGCCATCCTTTCCCTAAACTGTCGTATGGTCTTGCCCACGTAAGCAAGACCACACGGACATGTAAGTAAATAGATTACGTGAGTAGTAGTACAGGTAAGGCGATGTCTGATAGGTATTTTCTGACCATTTTGTGGATGGTTAAATGTGGTACCTGTTTGTAAAGTATTACAAGTAGCAACTCCAAGACACCTATAGCATCCCATCTTCGGTCTAAGAAAATGGGCTTGATCACGTTTAGCCATATTGGTGACATCAAGGCGAACTACATGGTCGCCTATATTAGTGCCCCTAGTATGACTAGGTAATAGTCTAGTATTGGATAGATTGCTCAGAGCTGTTTCTGTTTGTATAACAGGCCACAATTGTTTAGCCTTATTCACTATCCGTTTTGAACTCGTAGTGTATCTACTCACCCATGGTAATCTGTCTGCTGTGACTTTCTGGTTGGATCTGGGGATCAGTAATTGCTGCCTAGGAATACGGAGAACTGCCTCCTTTGACTTTTCAAGATCCCTAATAGAATACCCCCTCTGCGCAAATCTCAGTAGCATATCATCGAGGGCCCTATTTGTATCCTGAGGGTCTGACGTGATACGCCGTACCCACAGAAATTGTGAGTACGGCAACCCTTTCTTTAATGCAAGTGGATGGAAACTTTGATAATTCAAAAACGTATTCCTATCAGTATTTTTGACAAATAGGGAGGTACTAAGCTGACCAGACTTAAGGGAAATGGAAACATCCAAGTAATTGATTTGCTTATCATCAATTACATATGTAAATTTCACTACATGTTCTGATGCATTGTGCTGATCCCACAGCCTAATCAACTCTTCCCTAGATCCACTCCAACAAACCAAAAGGTCGTCAATATAGCGCCTATAGTAAATCACATGAGGCTTAACAGAGGGGTCAAGATAAAACATAGTTTTCTCAAGATGGTACATAAAGGCATTGGCGTACGACGGGGCCACTGCGGACCCCATCGCACACCCAGATGACTGTAGATAAAATTCCCCATTGAAGATAAAGTAATTTACACTCTTTACACTCTATGCCTGTCACTTGCTGACCTGGATGGCACCACAGCAAAGGAATCTGCTCATATTTATTGGAGTGCCGGTATGACTTTGGAATTATATATATATATATATATATATATATATGGAACAGCGTACAGGTGCGCTTCACGGTGATTTGCAGATAGTAATTTCCAGGAATATACTCCAAACGTTTTAACAGCACCAAGTCTTTGTTTCAGACTGCAGCTACCTCTTAGAAAATCCCGGAATCCCACGGGATGATTTATCTAGAGAAAGAAATTAGAGGAGCGCTTCATAGTACAATATCGTTTATTCACACAATATATATTAAAAACAGCAAATGTCACATTGATGTTTGGCTTAATACCTCATAGTTCTTCTGAGTGGGCTTAAATACCACTTGGTTTATTATGAATTATCCCCTGGTATCGCCTCCACCAGCCGCCGATCCAGCGTCAGACCCCTGGTACTCGTGCTGCCCGCCTCACCATAACGATCCTCAGCACGCCGGGACACCGCTGCTGTCTGCACGAGGAGGAGGATGATTCAGGATGCTAGGGTCACGTCACCAGGCCACACCCGGCTGGTGGAGGCGATACCAGGGGATAATTCATAATAAACCAAGTGGTATTTAAGCCCACTCAGAAGAACTATGAGGTATTAAGCCAAACATCAATGTGACATTTGCTGTTTTTAATATATATTGTGTGAATAAACGACATTGCACTATGAAGCGCTCCTCTAATTTCTTTCTCTAGATATATATATATATATATATATATATATAATACCAATTCCCGTAAGGCAAAGGAGAGGCGGCACTCATCCGGTCTTTGGTAAAGATGAAAAGGTGCTGTTTAATCACAATGTCTCAAAGCTCACATGCTTTATGATCAGGTGCATAACCCCCCACTAGGCATAAACGGGGTGCAATTTTCTGTTTGTATATATTTAAGTAAGTGGACATGAGCTACATGCACCCCACCCTATGAGTGGTGAGTGCAGACATTGCACCCCGCTTCTGGGGCAGCGAGTGCTGTGGTTTTATATTGCAGGGTTAATCTTTAGTTAACTCTTATTAACTGTGGCCACAAGCTTTTTCATGCACCCCTATGTAAGATCAATTGTTCTAAACCTGTGTCAGCTGTAATTAGTAATTTATCAGCAAGTGTCAGGTGACTAGTGTACCTTTAAAAGCTATAAGGTATATGGTAGGTACACATTAAACCTAGTGGGCATATTTGCAGTTATATTATGTGTGATACAGTTGCCAGGTTTTAATTTTTAAGACTCTGTGATAGTGTAGGACCTGCAAGAAGGTGGGGAACCTTGGCGAGCGGTTTGCAGGCTTCCGTGCATTGGCAATTCACTTACTAAACCCCCATAATTTATTTACTGAAGTTGTGAGGATAAGTGAGCTTGCTATGGTGAGTGCTGAATTTTCTGTTTGTACATATGTATACATATATATCTATATACACACAGACACACACACAGATATATACATATATACAGAAACATATATATATATAACACACACTACCCATATTAACACAGCCAGCCTTACTTTTTGCTGGCAGGCTGCTGTGACACAGGAGAGTGAGAGCTCACTCAACTCTGTCTCCTCCAAGGCGCATACAACACTGCTCAACACGCTGCCATGGACATTTCTTTACATTCTTGCCTGCAGCCTGCGTGCTCAGCCATTTACTGAGCCGCAGGCTGCTACTTTACAGGCTATTGGACAGCTGAGCCATCGTTCAGCTGTCCTGTACTGTTAGACAGCCGTAGCGCTGGCGCCGCAGCTGTAAAGTTGCCAGGGAAACCAAATGGGTGCCAGATTCGCAGTGCCGCAGATCGGTAAGAGCTCCAAACTGTGGCAGGACCCGGGGGCCCTTTAGGAAGGGGGGCCCAGTGTACTTACCCCCAGGGCCCCCCCCCCCCTTAATCTGGTTCTGGATAGGGGTGGACCAGCCTCATAGATGCCTGATTCAGAGATGGACGCAAATGCCTTTGCAGCTATGATTCAGTGGGTCAGATGTATTAACCTGGAGGAGGCATAAGGAAGTGATAAACCAGTGATATGTGCAAGGTGATAAAGGTAGCAGCCAATCAGATCCTAACTGTTAATTTACATATTGGAGCTGATTGGCTGGTGCCTTTATCACCTTGCACATATCACTGGTTTATCACTTCCTTATGCCTTCTCCAGGTTAATACATCTGCCCCATTATATGAAAATATGCAAATGTCATATCCACCACAATGTGTACTCAGATGCCCACTGGAAGTGATCCAGGTGTGGTATAATAAAATGACAATGTTTAGGTCAACAGGGTCAAAATGTCAGCATGTCAGTGGTCGACACACACATGGTCAACATATGTTTTGTTCTTGTATATTTCATGTTGTGTGACCACCATCAGTACAGACATGTACCCTTACGGGTTCGCTAAGCTCGCCACAATTGCTATTCCCAATAGATGTCCACATGGATAGTAAATCAAGCAAATGTTAGGAAAACAGGAAAAAAATGTGTCATTTCAGCCTTTTGAACCTGACAACCTTTTGTACATGTCAACCTAAAGCATGTCAATCATATGGTGCCAACCTATACTTAGTAAATCTATCATCCGCAGGTGCAAAATCAGGATTTCTTGTGGGGTGTTTCCAAATATAATCCACAATATCCCAATTCGCTGTGGAATGGGTGTAGTATGTCATGCTGGCGGCCGGGATCCCGGCATCCAGCATACCGGCGCCGGGATCCCGACTGCCAGCATGCCAGCAGCTGGGCAAGCACAAATGAGTCCCTTGCAGGCTCGCTGCACTCACCACGATGCGGGCATGGTGGCGCGCTACGCTATTTATTCTCCATCCAGGGGGGTCGTGGACCCCTAAGAGGGAGAATAGTTGTCGGTATGCCGGGTGTCGGGCTTCTGGCATCGGTATACTGAGCGCCGAGATCCCAACAGCCGGCATACTGCATACCACCCCTGTGGAACATTGGTTTAAGCTTTAAAGTCTTGAGGAGAGGTATAATAACCTAATACCGACCCTGGACATTAATGCACACATTGTGTTTTTATACACTGGATAGTGTATGGAATACAGAATTAATATTTAACACTAGAAATGGTCTATAGTATAGGCTGTATCAAACAAATTTAACTAATATAAATAAAATAAGTGGTCAGGGAAAAGTTAAACATCCAGTCGGAGACAGAACTGCACTTTCTAAGCACACATTCTTTTACCACATGGTAAGGCTCCTGTCTCTTCTTCCTGGCACCAACTCACTGGTCATTGAACTGGGGGCTTAGATCCATGCTAACAGCAAACAAGGTAGAAGCTGCTACCACTGGGGATGTGCAGTAATTCGGCTTTGTCTCTTAAACTGCATGTTGTGGCGACAGCTTAAGTAATCGTATTATATACTATTGTCGTAATTTGAGCTGCTGTCCAAGAGCCCCAAGCCCCTTTCCCCTGCATTTGCCTATGATCCGCATACCAGCGATACATCCCTTGTGTATGAAGACACAACCATCAGATGCACTTCAGTCTATAATCGACTGTTTGTCACGCTCGGCGTAAATTGGGGTTCCGACAACCGAGCTTTGGCTGAAGGGACAGCTGCCTGTGAGGAGAGTAAACGAGGTGGCTGAATGTAATTCCTCCTCATAGGATGGAGGCCCAAATGTGTGTTAGCTTTGGCAGGAGGGCGTAAGGAACAACAGTCTGAATAACAGGCTATACTCAAATAGTTGAGGAATTGAAAGAAACTGAATTAAAGAACTGGAGTCTATGGTTATTAGACTTGAAGAAAGCTGAAGCACTCCGGTAATGAAAAACTGAAGGACTGTGGTCTATGATTAGAAGTCGAGGCTGAAGAACACTGGTTTTGAAGAACTGAAAGATTGTGATTTATGAGACGAAGCTGAAGAACTTTGACTTTGAAGAAGCGGATACTGTGGTTTGTGATTGAAAGACGAGGCTGAAGAACTTTGACTTTGAAGAAGTGGATCCTGTGGTTTGTGATTGAAAGATGAGGCTGCAGAAATGTGACTTTGAAGAAGTGGATACTGTGGTTTGAGATGGGAAGATGTCTGCGGGAACCACCGTTAGCACCTGAAGCACCTCTACAACCTGGGGCCCTGAGAGTGCTTTCATGAGTGGCGATGGGCTTAGACAACAGGACTGCAGCAGCGTTAGGTAACCGATGGATGAGTGCAACCAGGACCAGGACACCAGAAGCAACCTTCCACACGAAAGTAACTTGAAGCACTGGCACTCTCCCTCTGAGCCAGCCCCCTTTTGTAAGGGGAAATCGCACATGATTGGCTGGACACAGAGTGGGAACTTCATTGGCAATTCTCTGGTCTCCAACATGGCTGCCCCCCAGCACAGGAGATATACTCAGCTGTAGCACACAGCTTTAGCCCAGCTCTGGCCTCTGACACACTGAGGCTGTGTCACCACTAGAAGACCCTGCTGCAGCGACCCCCGCCGCAGCTCCCGGCTCTCCGGACCCCCGCCCCGGCCCTCAGATTTCGCACACCTGTCCAGAATTACCCACCGCTAGCAGCTCCCTGTCGCCACAGCCGCACCATCTACCGGCACGGCAACCCCAGGGAGCCCCCACCGGGGGTGAGGCGCCCGATACTGCCACTGTTTGAGTTACCCTTTGGTCGCACCGCATGGCCATCCAAAGTAAGACACCAGAGCCATGTTTACTGCATATAATATCACAGTCACAAACTGGTGACATATCCCAGAAAGTCGCTGCATGCCTGTGCTTGAGTTGCCAGTTTCCCAGTACTGGCCACAAATGCTCCCTGATTGTCAATCACATTGCCAATAAATCCTTACTGTGATCGCCAGCACAGGACCATCGCAGCACACGAGCAGTGCGTCTAGTGCCCATGAGCAGTAGCAAAGAATCACTCCACTGCGTACAACATTGTCATCTTTGAATCAGGCCCTTAGTGCAGTGCAGGTAATGTGGGAACAACTGCGGCTGACTTGCATTCAACTTTGCTTTGACCCCAAAAGGTTAATAAACCCCTTTAAAATCTAATATCTGGTAAAGAAAATCTAACACGAGAGAGATCAGAAAATTATCATTCTTCTAATACCCAACTTTCTCAGAATTTAAAATTGTTACAGAACCTATCAAGGTGAACATGGCATGTTTTAACTAAGAGCTTGTAGTACTGTTGTGAGCATTAATCTGATTATCTCAGTCAACTGTTATCAACGTCTTGCAGCCTCTTGAAGATATCATTGGGGAAATTATTCTTTAAACTGGTGAATTCAACAAAATAATTCCACAGATAAGAATATTTAATTTCAGGTAAAAACGCAATCAAGGATTAAATAAAAAGTTCAAAGGTAAACTTAGTAGAGTGCAAATGCTACAATAAGATTTAAAGCAATAATTAATTAGCAGAGGTAATGGCTTCATCAAAGGTCCACAAGTAAAATTTATCCAATGAATAAAATGTATTAATTAACCAACAAATATGCTCATTAAGTGCACTATGAGAATAATGATTAATATAATATGACCAAATCTATTAACTGCTTAATAAGATTAAATCCCAGGACTGAACAATCAATGAAAAAAATTTGAATAACTGTGACATTCAGCTTTTATGTTTATAATGTCATTACTTTGCAAAGTTCCCTACTATGCCGTTGTTTCAGTTTTCAAGAAATCAGTAAAGTATCTTATCTGCAGGAAAATTAATTTATAGTACATACTGATCTTAAATTAGCCTGTCACAGGGTATAGTTAATTATCTGCATTTAAACTTGAAAGATTTTTTACTACCACAAGAGAATCCATTCAGGACTTGAAATGACTGAATAATTATTTTCATGTCAGTAAAAGAGAGAGACATTACAAGTAATGTTGATGCATGACACACTGAAACCCTAGAGAACGACAGTGGCAGGCATAATTTTGCTTGAAATTAAATTTTTGTGAAACTGTACAACTGTGACATCCTGTGGATGAGAACTGTTCTGGAAATGTTTTTTTTTGTGTTTTTTTTTTAATACGTCTAGACTTCTAGAGTTGAAAAGACAAACTCATTAAGTAATCATTGTTTGTATTTTACAATTAATGCAGCACTTCCAGCAATATATACTTATCTTTGCAAACACTGCAAGGCCTAATTGCAGAAGGCAGAGGATGTGCATCTAAATTACTTTCAGCAAAACTGATGGAGTGCAAATTTAAATAAGAATGAATTATTATGCAAATTCATATTGAAACGTAGAATAGGCTGCTACTGGCGACATGTTACTTCCTTATAAATACATATTAAGTTATAAAATATATATTTTTTCTTTTTAAACTTTGTTAGTGTATACATACAGTAGGTGTCATTATCATGCTACATTATGTGGTGATATTATAATTTAGGTTATTATATATAAAAGCATGTTGCTGTTTTACTGGCCATGCAACGGTGCACAGAGTGCAATGGAACTGTATGTACTGGAGATTAAACCATCTGTAATGGACAGTTGGCTCTACCTGTCCCTTATAATAGGAGCATTATGTAAATGTCTTTTGCACTAGTAATCTGTTCTATAGAGAGTACACTAAACTGCTTTCAAGTTTCAACTAAACTGTATTGCTTAATCTGCAAGCATTGATGTAGGAAATTGTGCAGCCTACGAGTTATTATAAACAGTATCTAGGCCATCAGTGGAGTATTTTCAATAACATGACGAAACTAAGTTACATTTTTCTCATTATCCTTATTCATAGCATCACTGGAACATAATTTTCTACTTAACAAGAATAGTTTCGGTTGCACAAACAAGCTCATTATTAAATTAAACATATTTCCTTAAGCCATATTCACCTTTTTATGCAGTAGTACATTTAGTTGTATTAACTGAACCTTTCCTTGCAGTTAAAATATAAGGCTTAGGAAGTCATTCAACAACTACACTGATCCCTTTGGATCCAATTAGATGAATATAGTACCTCGGAATGGCATGCAGCCATATTTTGTATGTTAAGAATATTTGGGCAACTTTAAAGCCTTTGAATTTTTATAGCTATGCACTATTCTGATAGAATGGTCTCCTCAATACTTCATGACCTATGTCATCAAATATTTATTTGTAAAGAAAATTGGAGATGCATTAATTGTATTCCTTATCAAGCAAAATATATAACTTATATCAAAGAACAGTGAAAACATATGAGAAATAATTACTTTTGTACAGTTTTCTGTTTGCAATCTACAAAATTGAGAAAAAACATATAGAAGAAAATACAAAATAACATTTTGCAGCTAAACCTGATGTTTCTGGTCGTAAAGCTGAAACTGAAATGAATATTGAATCTACTTTTCCTGTATCAATGACTGCTATCCCTCCCGGTGGGTTGGGTATGTGTGCTCGGCGGTTAGGAGCCCACTGGTCACAATACCGATGGTGGGATCCTGGCATTTTTATGGCCGGCAGGGGGGGGGGGGCGAAGCCCCTTGCGGGCTCGCTGGGCTAGCCATGCTGCGGGCTCGGTGGCGAGCTGCATTCACAATAGGTTTTATCCCCACTCTATGGGTGTCATGGACATCCATAAGTGAGAATAGTCACTGTTGGTTGACATGCCGACCATCAAGATAATGTGGGGGGGCGGTATGTAGGTGCCAGTGTTGTGACCAGCGGACTCCTGACTGCCGGTCACATAACTACATCCCGGCAAAAGAACTACACAGTTTGGAAAATGCCACTGGGTGCCTATACTGTATGCATAAATTCGAACCAAGATGATGAGAGTTTATGTATGCATAGCTACATTAAGAGGGCAGCACAAATGGTGTAATGGTGAGCATTGCTGCCTTGCAGAACTGAGGTCAAGGGCTCATTTCCCACCATGGGTCTAACTGTGTGGAGCTTGTATATTCCCCCTGTGCTTGCATGGGTTTCCTCCGGGTACTCAGGTTTCCTACCACAATGCTCAAATATACTGGTAGGTTATTTGGTTCCAAAACAAAATTAACCCTAGCGTAATTTTGTGTTCCTGTACATGTGGTAGAGACAGGGGCATTTAAAGAGAGGAGGGGACCCATGTGCAGCCTCTGTTGCATGCTCCCTATTTTCCAGCAGCAAATAGACTCTGACATAATGCTAAAGTCTACTACGCATGTGCAGGTCTCCAGTAACATGGCGCCCATGGCTTGTTCCCAGGGACATCTCCAGTGCACATGTGCAAATCACTTGAAAATAGCTGCGGTGGCCATTTTCCTAGTGATTTGTGTTTGCACTGCAGGTCTTTCACCACGGGACACTGGAGGGGTAAGTACAGTATAATGTATGGGTGCAGGGTATGCGATGTGGGCCACCATGGACCCAGGGGCCCTTATACACCGCACACACTGCACTCATTATAGAAACGCCTATGGGTAGGGAATATAGATAATAAGCTCTACTTGGGCAGGGATTGATGTGAATGGCCAAATATTCTCTGTAAAGCGCTGTGGAATATGTGTGCGCTATATAAATAAATGGTAATAATAGGATTTTAATTACCTACTGGAAAATCCTTTTCTCGTAGTCCATAGAGGACACTGGGGTCCATATTAGTACCATGGGGTATAGACGGTCCACTAGGAGCCATGGGCACTATAAGAATTTGATAGTGTGGGCTGGCTCCTCCCTCTATGCCCCTCCTACCAGACTCAGTCTAGGAAACTGTGCCCGAGGAGACGGACATACTTTGAGAGAAGGTTGTAAAAGGATAGTGGTGAGATTCCGAACCATCACACACAAACAAGAGGAAAGCCAAGCTAACCAAACTTTAAACCAGGAACAGCAACCACTGAACCAACTAACAGTTACTTAACCATGTAACAGTGCAGGAAGAAACGAAGCACTGGGTGGGCGCCCAGTATCCTCTACGGACTACTAGAAAAGGATTTACTGGTAGGTAATTAAAATCCTATTTTCTCTTATGTCCTAGAGGATACTGGGGTCCATATTAGTACCATGGGGATGTTCCAAAGCTCCCAAACCGGATAGGAGAGTGCTGAGGTTCCTGCAGAGCTGATTGACCAAACTGAAGGTCCTCAGAGGCCAAAGTATCGAACTTGTAGAACTTAGCAAACGTGTTCGAACCTGACCAAGTAGTTGCTCGGCAGAGATGTAAAGCCAAGACACCCCAGGCAGCCGCCCAGGAAGAACCCACCGACCTAGTAGAGTGGGCCTGTACAGATTTTGGACACGGCAAACCTGCCATGGAATAAGCATGTTGGATAGTAAGCCTGATCAGCGTGCAATTGTCTGCTTTTAAGCAGGACACCCAATTTTATTGGGAACATAGAGAACATACAGCGAGTCAGATTTTCTGTGACGAGCTGTCCGCTTCACATAGATCTTCAAAGCCCTCACAACATCCAAGTTCTTTGAAGTAGCAGAGGTGTCGGTAACCACCGGAACCACAATTGGTTCGTTGATATGAAACGCAGACACCACCTTTGGAAGAAATTGCTGACGAGTTCTGAGTTCAGCCCTATCTTCATGAAAAATCAAATAGGGGCTCTTGTGAGACAATGCCCCCAGCTCTGACACACGCCTTACAGAACCAATACCAACAGTGTGACAGCCTTCTATGTAAGAAACTTGACATCTACATCCTGTAAAGACTCAAACCATTCCGACTGCAGGAACTGCAACACCACGTTGAGATCCCAAGGTGCCATAGGAGGAACAAAGGACGGTTGGATGTGCAGCACCCCCTTCAAAAATGTCTCAACCTCAGGGAGAGAAGCCAATTATTTCTGGAAGAAAATGGATGAGGCCGAAATCTGGACTTTTATGGAGACCAAACTTAGGCCCACATCCACACCTGACCGCAGAAAAAGGAAAAAACATCCCAGTTGAAATTCCACCATAGGAAATTTCCTGTTCTCACACCAAGAGGCGTATTTTTTCCAAATACGGTGGTAATGTTTAGACATTACCCTCTTTCTGGCTTGGATTAGGGTTGGAATAACCCTATCAGGGATCCCTTTCTGGTCTATAATTTGACGCTCAACCTCCATGCCATCAAACGTAGCCATGGTAAGTCTTGATAGACGAACAGCCCCTGTTGGAGTAGGTCCTCGTGAAGAGGTAGAGGCCACGGGACCTCTAGGGGCATCTCCCGTAGATCCACATACCAAGCCCTTCTTGGCCAGTCCGGAGCAATGAGAATTGCTTGAACCTTTTCCCTTTTTATTCTTTTGAGAATCTTTGGGATCGATGGGAGTGGTGGAAACACGTACAACATCTGGTAGACCCATGAAGTCACCAGAGCATCCACCACCACCACTTGTGGGTCCCTCGACCTGGAACAGTACCGCTTGAGCTTCTTGTTGAGACGAGAGGCCATCATGTCTATTTGAGGAATTCCCCACTGACGTGTCACGCACCCGAAAACCTCCGGCTGAAGGCCCCACACTCCTGGGTGGAGGTCGTGTCTTCTGAGGAAGTCTGCTTCCCAGTTGTCTACTCCAGGAATGAACATCACGGACAATGCCACAGCGTGTCTTTTTGCCCAGAGGAGAATCCTTGTTACCTCTGACATTGCTGCTCTGCTCTTCGTTCCGTCTTGACGGTTTATGTACGTTACAGTCGTCACATTGGCCGTGGTTCCGAGTTGATTGCTCACTGCCGTTTTTCGCAGCACATCGATCAGGTTACTACTGTGCATGCGTATGCACTGCAATGCGCATGGGCGTCGTACAGGTACAAACAGCTTTGTTGCTGTGCAATGCTTCTAGGGACGAATCCATTTGCACAACCGATCGCAAGGAGATTGACAGGAAGAAGGCATTCATGGGTGTCAACTGACCGTTTTCTGGGAGTGGTAGGGAAAACACAGGCGTGTCCACGCATTTGCAGGGCGGGTGTCTGACGTCAATTCTGGGACCGGACAGGCTGAAGTGATCGCAAGGGCTGAGTAAGTTCAGACCTACTCAGAAACTGCAAAACACATTTTCGTTCCGCTCGAATGCACATGCGATCGCACACTTGCAAAGCAAAAATACACTCCCTTGTGGGCGGCGACTATCTAATTGCTGCTCTGAAAAAAATAGCTAGCGAGCGAGCAACTTGGAATTAGGGCCATTGTCCGACTGAACTTGAATGGCTTGATATAAAAGAAGATGCGATGCCTGTAGAAGGGCATTGTATATGGCCCTTAGTTCCAGAATGTTGATTGGAAGAATGGCTTCCTGACTTGAACATTTTCCTTGGAACTGTTCCCCCTGGGTGACTGCTCCCCAACCTCTGTGGTTAGCAGAATCCAATTTTGAATCCCGAACTTTCGGCCCTCGGTCAGGTGAGAAGTCTGAAGCCACCACAGAAGAGAAATTCTGACTTTTGGAGACAGTGTAGATGCATGTGGTGCATGTGTAGATGCAATCCGGACCACTTGTCCAACAGATCCAGTTGGAAGGGCCTTGCATGGAACCTTCCGTACTGTAGCACCTCGTAGGCGGCTACCATCTTCTCCAGAAGGCAAATGCATTGACGCACCGATATCCGGATTGGTTTCAGAACATCCTGCATCATCGACTGGATCACCAATGCCTTTTCCAATGGAAGGAATATATTCTGTGCCTCCGTATCCAGTATCATCCCCAGGAACGGAAACCTCTGTGTTGGTTTCAGATGAGATTTTGGTAGGTTCAGAATCCACCCGTGATCCTGGAGTATTCAGGTTGAGAGGGCAATGTTGTCCAACAACCTTTTCCTGGACGGTGCCGTTATCAGCAGATCGTCCAGGTACGGAATTATGTTCACTCCCTGTTTGCGGAGGAGAAACATCATCTCTGCCATTTCCTTGGTGAACACCCTCGTGCCGTAGAGAGGCCAAATGGCAGGGCCTGGAACTGGTAATGACAGTCCTGTAAGGCAAACCTTAGATAAGCCTGATGAGGTGGCCAAAACGGAATATGAAGGTATGCATCCTTGATATCCAGAGACACCAAGAATTCCCCCTCCTCCAGACCTGAGATCACAGCTTTCAGAGACTCCATCTTGAACTTGAGCACCCATAAGTATGGGTTCAATGACTTGAGATTTAAAATTAGCCTTATTGAACCGCCCGGTTTCGGTACTACAAACAGGTTGGAATAATAACCCTGGTTTTACAGCTGAAGCGGAACTGGGACAGTGACCTGAGTCTGTACCAGTTTTTGAATTGCTTCCTATAAAAGTCATACTTGCTTCTTGATAAGCTGGTAAGCCTGATTTGAAGAATCTGTGAGGTGGGAGTTCCTGAACAGTCTGTAGCCCTGGGCTACAATATCTTTGACCCAGGGATCATGGCATGACGTTTCCCATATGTGACTGAAGAATCTTAAACTGGCTCCCACCTGCCTGTCTTCCAGGCAATGCGGTCCACCATCATGCTGAAGGCTTAGAGGAAGCAGAACCAGTGTTCTGTTCCTGTGAACCTGCAGTTGCTGGTTTCTGGGTTTACCTCTATTGCCTTTGAAGGCCATAGAAGAACCTTTGTGGGGGGTTTTTAAACTTTGCTGTCTGAAAGGACTGCAGAGTTTGAGCAGTGTGGGATTTTCTAGCCGGGGGAGCTGCGGAAGGAAGGTATGTAGACTTGCCCGCCATAGCCTTGGATATCCACATATCCAGTTCATCTCCAAAAAGGGCTTCACCTGTGAAAGGTAGGCTTTCCACGCCTTTCCTGGAATCCACGTCCACAGTCCACTGGCGTAGCCACAAGCCCCTTCGTGCTGACACTGCCATAGCAGTGGTGCGTGCATTGAGGAAACCAATTTCCTTTATGATCTCCACCATAAAATTAGCAGAATCCTGTACAGTATATGCTGTATGAGTAAAATTATCTCCCCCCTGAATAAGGAATCTAACCCGTCAATTAGATTACCTGACCATTAGATTACCTGACCATTTTGCAATGGTCCTAGAGAATCATGCACAAGCTATAGTGGGTCTCTGGGCCACCCCCACAGCTGTATACAAAGATTGAGAGTGGTCTCTGTTTTGCGGTCTGCAGCATCCTTCAAGGAAGCTGCCCCAGGAACAGGTAAAACTAAATTACAGCCTAGAAACCAATTCATCAACTATCGGTGTGTTTTCCTATTTTTTCTGTCATCCTGAGGAAACAGGAACGATGTAAGTAACTGTTTTGGGACCTGAAACTTCTTGTCATGATTTACCCAAGTTGCTTCAAATAGGGAATTTAATTCCTTAGATGCAGGGAAAGTAGCTGAGGATTTCTTTTTCACATTAAAATAAGATTCCTCCTTGTCCTCTGACACCTTATCAGAAATGTGTAGGACATCTCTAATAGCTTCTACCACGGCCTGTATACCCTGTGACATAGCTGCACCCCCCCCCCCTCCCAAGTTCACCTCACCCTCCTCTGGTTCTGATACATCATCATCATCGGTATCAGCCTGCATGATTTGGGCCAGAATACGCTTCTGTGGACAAATGGCAGGGGTCTGAGATGCTGGAATGACTACTGAACCTCTATTCATAGGGTCATCAACAGATTGCCTTAAGTATTGCGTCTCCTTCTCATTTGGGATAATTTATTGGAAATATTTGAAATCATCCCTTTTAATGAATCTAACCATACTGGTTCAGATCCACTAGCCTGAGAATGTGTACTATCCTGAGTACACAGTATCTGATCCCTCAGATTGAGAAAAACACTCTGCTGTGCATGATACACACTCCTTTGACATAGCAAATGTGAAAGAACACACACACACACACACACACACACACGAATATAGGTTAAAAGCACAGTTAACCCACACAGAGCCCTTCCAGGGAGACACAGAGTACAATGGAGCCAGCCACACAGCACCCCTGTAGCTAAAGAACAAGTTTAGCTGGGTCACAAACTAAGCATCCTTAATAGGGCTTAGTAAACCAGATATTGCCCCCTCCCCTGCTATGACCCCTGGTACCATTGAGGTGTAGTGGAGGAGCTGCACTTACCTGTCAATCTGCCTGTGTATAGCTGCAGAGAGAAAATGGCACTGGTGAGCTGCTGGATCCGCTCATAGTGAAGCCCTGCCCCCTTAAATGCGTGCAGTCTTCCCGGGTTTTTTATACTGGCTAAGGTAAATATTCTGTTCTATAGTGGGTTAAAACCCCTGTAGTGTAGTGCCAGTGTGGGTATCATTAGTGGCTTCAGCTCGCCCCTCACAGCAGTCACACGGTGTTTCTGAAACCTGGAGCGCAGCTTGCATGTCAGCGTTGTGCTCCTACCCTTTTGCCGCCATTACATCCGGCGACCCACTAACCGGGACGCCTGCCACCTACTCACCACTCTTCTGACTTCTGACTCTGTTAGGGGAGGAAGCGTTTTGCGGGTCTGTACACTCGCCGTGGTTGGGCTTGCGAATAGGACCCTCAGGAGCTAAGTGTCCTGTCAGTGGGGAACGGGACCATTAACCCTAGGGAGGTTGGGGTGTTCTCCCCCTAAGTCCCACGAAGAAGGCAGTCAGGTGCCAACCAGACCTGCCTGAAAATAAAAAATAGAAAATAAATGCAGAAAACTCTTCAGGAGCTTCCCAAGCGTGACCGGCTCCTCCGGGCACATTTTCTAAACTGAGTCTGGTAGGAGGGGCATAGAGGGAGGAGCCAGCCCACACTATCAAATCCTTAAAGTGCCCATGGCCCCTAGTGGACCTGTCTATACCCCATGGTACTAATGTGGACCCCAGTATCCTCTAGGACATAAGAGAAAAATTAATGTGTCCACCGACCTGGTGCCACCGCTCACATACAATTTGTACACCCCTTGTTACAGCCCTACTCCATGGTTCACAACACATGCACCTTTTTGTTGGTGTCAATTTTAATCCTTGTAATTATTACCAGAAAGAGGAAGAAATCAGTGAAATCATTTCAGCAATGAATAAAATATGTGTCTGAACCTCTCTGTATACTGTAAGTTCCTGGGAGTGCCGATGCCTTTTTTTTACTGACACCTTTTTTTCTGAGTACTGGTACAGTACCAATATATAAAGAAAAAGAGCACAACTCATCGACTGAATCAAAGTTCATAGGTTGATAAAAAGTAGAGGTAATTTGTCCTAAATAAATATATAATTATTTATTTATTATTTATTAGCAGTTTCTTATATAGCGCAGCATATTCCGTTGCGCTTTACAATTAGAACAACAATTATAGAGCAAAACTGGGCAAAGACAGACAGACAGACAGAGACAGACAGACAGACAGACAGAGGTAGGAAGGCCATGTTCGCAAGCTTACAATCTAACTGATTGTTGATTCATTTTAGGTGGCAATTTGCAGCAGAGATTGATTTTCCCTTTAAAAAAAAGACATGCAATTCACAACAGAGAAACATCCTAAATGATGCATGCACTTACAGTATTTATTATTCCATCTCTCTTACATGTCATAAAAAACATCATTAATTTTATATGTGTAGAAAACAGCTTTAATTGGAGAACTGTATATAGGCCCTCATTCCGAGTTGTTCGCTCGGTATTTTTCATCGCATCGCAGTGAAAATCCGCTTAGTACGCATGCGCAAAGTTCGCACTGCGACTGCGCCAAGTAACTTTACTATGAAGAAAGTATTTTTACTCACGGCTTTTTCTTCGCTCCGGCGAACGTAATGTGATTGACAGGAAATGGGTGTTACTGGGCGGAAACACGGCGTTTCAGGGGCGTGTGGCTGAAAACGCTACCGTTTCCGGAAAAAACGCAGGAGTGGCCGGAGAAACGGTGGGAGTGCCTGGGCGAACGCTGGGTGTGTTTGTGACGTCAACCAGGAACGACAAGCACTGAAATGATCGCACAGGCAGAGTAAGTCTGGAGCTACTCTGAAACTGCTAAGTAGTTAGTAATCGCAATATTGCGAATACATCGGTCGCAATTTTAAGAAGCTAAGATTCACTCCCAGTAGGCGGCGGCTTAGCGTGTGTAACTCTGCTAAAATCGCCTTGCGACCGATCAACTCGGAATGAGGGCCATAGAATGGAATTTAAGAGGTCATGCTTGCAAGTTTACATTCTATCAAAAATAGAAGTTTAATACATGAGTTTAAATGCCACAGATTTCATATAGGTCCAGCCAGATTGTAATGAGAAAAACGCTTACTGGTTCTATATGATCCATTCACACAGCAATTTTGGTTGAATGTTAGTGGCCTGTATTATTATACAAAAGAATCAATATGTTTTTTTTGTGAACTGTGCATGGGGGTTAAATGGGTGGTTAAAAGACAGTCCAATGTGGTAAGTTTTTTTTTTTTTGTTAAAGCTTGAGAATTTGGGGGCTATGGCAAAGTCTTGTTGTATAAAGGAAGGCGTTCCATTGGTGGTATAGCCAATAAAATTATGTAACTGGAAAAGGAGCAAGTAGTGATAGAAGAGGTCAGTTTGGAAAAATACTTGTAGGTAAGGGAGAAGATTGGAACTGTAAGTGCACTTTTATTAATCCCTTCACTGCGAGCATGAGTGGTGCTCGTCCTCCCGATATACTGTACATCAAGGATGGGTACGCAGTCAGCATACCGATAGTCGGGATCCTGGCTGTCACAATACCAATGCCGGGATCCCAACAGGGCCACCATACCGCCACTAGTATACCAGCAAGGTAGGTGATTTCCCGCCCCACGACACCCATAGAGGGAGATTAGAACCTGTGGCGAGCATATCTCACCACTGAGCCCGCAGAGTGGTGAGCGCAGCAAGCCTGCAAGGGGCGTCTTTGCACTCGCCCCCCTGCAGGCATTCTACTGCTCTGGATGCTGATGTCGGGATCCTAATGTTTGGCATCCCGGGCAGTGGGTACTCATACCGATTCCCAAGACTGCGGAGGTAAAGCTCCTCTTGTCTTACGCAGTAAGGAGCTGAATTTTTTTTTAAAACAGTTTTTACCTTTGTCCCTCTGGTCCTAACAACTGCTGGGATGTCGGGCAGCTGCTGATGCAGTCTTGGAAGTGACTTCAGAACACACCACCAATACTTCTGTTTAAAAAAAATTATAAAACATATGGGAAGAGTGAATTTAGGTCCCTCTATCTCCCCAGCACCACCACCTACAAAAGATAAGGACACCTTCATTTGATAGAGGGAAATCCTCTCTTGCAAACTCTATGCCCCACAGAGAGACTATTGATCAGTGTGATCACCCGAAAAATCCCCTTGCCCTATGGAAAAATCGTAGAGACTATTGATGGGAGAGGATTCCCAGAAACTTTGTAAAATTAGTGCACCCATTTCAGAAAGTTCTCTCTTTCTAATTTTCCTTAGTACTTTTTGTCTAGTGATCACCTATGACCATGGAACAATGTGTCCCTACGCAACCACTACCGAATTGTATTTTTTTCATACATGTATGTTTTTGCCCTCTCACCGCTGTATTGAGACTGATACTGATAATTAGGGGAGTCTACTCTTCCAAATTATGTGGCCCTCTAGTAGCCATTGCCTGGTGATCACCTGCAATATTACCCTGCACTTCAGAAAATTTATATTTTGCATATATGGGTGAGAGGACATAATGAAGCATATGCATCAATGCTTGGAGAGTGATACAATGGAGAGAGATAAACTATCAAACAGCCAACTTCTGGAATTTTACAAACACAACTTGTAACATGGCAGATAGGAGCTGATTGGTTGATACTTTATCTCTGTCCAAGAGTTGATGCATATGCCTCAATGGGATCTATGTACTAAGCCTTGTAGAGATATAAAGTGGAGAGACATAAAATACCCGTTAATCAGCTCCTAACTGCCATGTTACAGGCTTGCTTTGAAAAATGACTTAGGAGCTAGTTTGTTTGAACATTATCTCTCTCCAAGGCTCAGTACACAGACGCTATGTGCCCTATCACACCCATTACACCTGTAAATGTGGAGCCACTCACATGTGAAAGAGGAGAGTTCATCTTTCAAATTATAAGGCCACTTTAGTAGCTATTGCCTGGTGAAGGTTACTCAGATGACCAGTGGTCACCCAGCAACGGATCACAGAAGCTGGCAGGATGTGCCTATTTACACAAGACATCTCCTAATTTTGCAGCAGTGGCTGCTACTGCATAGTGTACAACTGGTCATACACCTAAAGATTTAGGGTGGTCTTCAGTATGCTGGCTGTCGGGATCCCAGCGCACAGTATCCCACAGTATGCCGGCACCGGAATCCCTACAGCCGGCATACCGACACTTATTCTCCCTCGTGGGGGTCCAGGGAGGGAGAATAAAATAGCGTAGCATGCATAGCATGCCACCGTGCATAGCACGCCACCGTGCCCGCAGCATGGCGAGCGCAGTGAGCCTGCAAGGGGTTCATTTGCGCTCACCACACTGTCGGTAAGCCGGCGGTCGGGCTCCCAGCGCCGGTATGCTGGTCGCTGGGAGCCCGACGGCCGGCCTACCATACTACACCCAAAGATTTATTGTCCAATCTGGCTGCTTGGAATGAAAACCTGGTAATGTATGGGAGCAAATGACATTTGACCATTTGCTCCGAAATGCCAGAAAACTGCCAAAAATGTTCATTCAGATGGATTTAACCAATTTGTCAGTGTCCATTTTTGTCTGCTTTTCAGTGTTTGGGAGTAAATGGTCAATTGTCATTTGCTCCCATACATTACCAGATTTTCGTTCCAACCAGCAAGATTGGACAACAAATCTTTATGTGTATGGCCAGCTCAGGCCCACAGTAATCATTCAAGTTGAGACTGTGAGAATTTTAAGTTAAAAGAAAGGACATTTCAAGTGAAGATTACGTTGTCAAAACCTATAAATAGAATCCTGCTTTTTACAATTATGGAACAGTGGATTATTGACGAGACAAGAACCACTCCTTTAAGGATCAGGTTTCAGACTGTGTAATTGAATTATACATTGTACATACTGTATGTTACTTTATACTGCACAGGACTATGATGTATTCTCTACAGTGCATTGTCAATATTTATCTGGTACATTATCATGCATGCACTAGCAGTATTTATATATTTATCAAGGGGCCCAGTCCATGCATTCTCTAATGGTTGGGCAAATCAATGTAACTGCTGGTCACACCCTCTCTGGAGACTGGCCACACCCTTAAACATGGACCTCTACCATTGCATTCCCCCGGTGGGCCCTCCATGCCCCAGTCCAACACTGAGTAAAAAGACTAAAGGTGTTTTCTGAAAATACAAAGTTTAAAAAAAACATGTAATTTCTGTGGGTACCACATAAATATATCACTGATCTGAGTGCATAAAAGTGCACAAAAGAGTACTTATCCTTAGTGAGTCCAAAATGTGACCAAGGATATAATAAGTGAGCAGCCGCCATCTCGGGTACTCTACAAGACCGAGTGCTGTTGCAGGGTACCTCTGCGTTCTGCTATGGTGCTAGCTGAGACTGCAGATGACGAGAATACTTCCATCTAAGGATGTGTACACACGGTGAGATCCTTGCTATGCCCGATTTTCACTTGCGATTTCCCATGAACTCCCTGGAGCCCAGCACCACTGATTTTGAATAACTTTTCTTGAGCTATGGACTATGTGTGTTTACGATTTTGGCTTATGTGAGATGTCATTGACATGTGAGATGAACTAGATAGTACACCGATCTAGCAAGGATTGACTTGCCTGCACAGTCTATCTTTTCTTGCGATGCCGACCTGGCGGGACCGCGCATCGGGATCAAATCGGGATCGCAAGGTGACTTTCACCTTGCGATCTGCACTAACTTTTCTTTCGATTTTGACTATATAGTCAAAATCTAAAGAAAATATCTCACCGTGTGTACACACCCTAAGTTTGAGTATAAACAGTTTTCTGATCGCCTTATGCATCCAGTCTAGAACAAGTTGTAAATGAACCTCACACAAATAGGGATGGGGTTCTTGTCTGTAGTCTACCCCACTGGTGTTAGCTAGAGCAAAAGAAGCTTTGTGTTGTCTTAAAGTTTGTAAATTGTCCTGTAAACCTCCCATATGCATTAATAATCTAGGATTTTCAAAGTTAATTATTTAAAAAAACGAAAAAACAAACACAAGATTTATTATTAATCTTAACTAGGACAAATCACAAAGAATACATTTTGTGAAATACATTTTCACATTTCAAAGGCATCTGTTTATTAAAACATCTGTTAAACATTCATTTATTTTTGGATTGATGAGCCACTCAGCATCACATTATAATGGTACAGTTGAAGCTGGACGAATTATATAGTAAAGGCAAATTATTATTATGGGAACATTATTGCCTGTTTTAGCACTTTCATAAATATGCTTTTAACAATCTGAAAACACTTCAACTAATGCCATTGCTGTTTTCTAAGTAAACATCAGTAATTTCAAAGCATCAGATGCTACAATGTTTAACCTTGAAGATATTTAGTGATATACAAATTTGTTCCAAAACTGAGGTTTTCAATTGCTCATCTGTAAAATTATTATTTTTTTCAACGTAACCATAAAGAAGTATGTTTTGGTTTTTTTTTGTTTGTTTTTTAACATTTATTAACCAATCGGCAGTAAATGTTAATCAACACCTAATTTAGGCTGTACTTATTAACCATATTATATGCAAAAACAAATGTTTTATATGTTGACTGATTTTTTTCCTTTAAAGTAAAAAGTACAGTCCAATAGATGGACTGTGAAGATTCCCTTATAGGATCTAAAAATAATGAATCCATTGTTTGCTCATTTATACAACCTAATTGATTGTATGTCAATGAAAGGGGCAGAACAATTATATATTTGGCCAATCAATCATTTGTAGGGCTTCAAATATGTTGACACTTTGCCTGATGTTTTACCTGACGAATGAACAGGTCAAGCTGGGGAAGAAAATTACAATAAGTAATCTTACTGTCTCTAGCTGCAATGCACTCACATTGATTATAGATTATTCCTCAGTACAGTTAGCTAAACTAGATGTGCACTGCAAAGCTTAAAAATAGCATTGCTCCATCTGTATGTCTAATAATAAGTTTTAAATCAATGTAAATTGTAAACAGTGCATTCCAGAAGAGTGGTACAATGGCTATTGTTGTTCCAAGGTCAAGTCTATTTGGCATTTGAATTTGCTCAGTGTTATGTGCTCTGATTTGCTCTCACCATCCAAATACTTATTACTATTTAATTGACTTTAGATATAAATGACACAGGTACGGGTGTATTTCTGTTTTCTGGTAGGGAAAATAAATTACATTATTAGGAATTAGACTGCAAAAAAATGTTAGCGATAAAAAGACAATAATTATGATAGTACCCAGGCATGATAGATCTTAAACATTGTACAAATAATTACGCTTTTTGTTTTAATATGTAAATAAAACTATTTAAAATCATACAGGGATTTTTTTTCCGAAGTACAATGAAGGGCTCCCATGGGAAATTGCGGGACCCAGTACAAATTAAACATACACCTCAGGCCTCTCGACATGCCCCTTTCATGCCCATCAGTTCTCCCCATATTTGTTTTAAATATCCCCAAGAGTCATGTAAATTTTATTCTGGTGTAAAACTCCTTTTATAATGCTGAAGCTTAAGAGTAAGAGGTGGTATGGGTTTGATGTCACTGGGTTGTGAACATGTCACTGAGTCCTGAAAATATGACACAGTTCTCTAAGTTTGCTCATACTATGCACAGAGGATACACCTCCTTAAAGGACTATCTAAAGCTCTGAATGACCTAATTTTGCATAAACATATCCTTACTGTGCTCAGGCTGCATAAGAATACCCAGCCCCTCTCCAATACCACATATAAAGGTGTAGGAAGGCACAAGTGTCAAATACAAACAACCTTGCATTCCCTCATGTGACTTTGCATAAATTACATTTTGCTACTCCTGGGTTTCTTTGTACATTGTCTCACACTACTCCTACAGTAGGTGGTCTTCTGGTTGCTGAATGTTGGGATCCCGCTGCACAGTATACCGGCGCCGGAATCCCGACACCCAGCATACCGACACATATTCTCTCTCGTGGGGGTCCACAACCCCCCTGGAGAGAGAATAAATAGCGTGGCGCGTGCCGTGCCCGCAAGGGGCTTATTTGCGCTCGCCACACTGTTGGTATGCCGACGGTTGGGCTCCCGGCGCCGGTATGCTGGTCGCCAGGAGCCCGGCTGCCGGCATACCATACTACACCCCCTGCAGTCCTGCAACTACACCTGTGCTTTAACCACTGCTCTGTTCGGCAGATCTTAAACACCTCCAGAGCATCATCTCTCTCCCTCTTCAACAGTCCTGCATCTACTGTACACTTAGGGTTGGACTGACTCACAGGGGCACAGAGGAAATCCCCGGTGGGCCCTACTGCCTGGCGGTCCCAACCACTCCTTTTGGAGTCATATATCAGACTCTGCACTCAAACTATACATTGTTACTCACTTAGAGAGTAAGTTAACTAGTGGAGCAGGACCACTGATAAACATGGATGCTGGGTTTACTTCTATAGAAACTAGAGATGTGCACTTGAAATTTTTCGGGTTTTGTGTTTTGGTTTTGGGTTCGGTTCCGCGGCCGTGTTTTGGGTTCGACCGCGTTTTGGCAAAACCTCACCTAATTTTTTTTGTCGGATTCGGGTGTGTTTTGGATTCGGGTGTTTTTTTCAAAAAACCCTAAAAAACAGCTTAAATCATAGAATTTGGGGGTCATTTTGATCCCAAAGTATTATTAACCTCAAAAACCATAATTTCCACTCATTTTCAGTCTATTCTGAATACCTCACACCTCACAATATTATTTTTAGTCCTAAAATTTGCACCGAGGTAGCTGTGTGAGTAAGATAAGCGACCCTAGTGGCCGACACAAACACCGGGCCCATCTAGGAGTGGCACTGCAGTGTCACGCAGGATGGCCCTTCCAAAAAACACTCCCCAAACAGCACATGACGCAAAGAAAAAAAGAGGCGCAATGAGGTAGCTGTGTGAGTAAGATAAGCGACCCTAGTGGCAGACACAAACACCGGGCCCATCTAGGAGTGGCACTGCAGTGTCACGCAGGATGGCCCTTCCAAAAAACACTCCCCAAACAGCACATGACGCAAAGAAAAAAAGAGGCGCAATGAGGTAGCTGTGTGAGTAAGATAAGCGACCCTAGTGGCCGACACAAACACCGGGCCCATCTAGGAGTGGCACTGCAGTGTCACGCAGGATGGCCCTTCCAAAAAACACTCCCCAAACAGCACATGACGCAAAGAAAAAAAGAGGCGCAATGAGGTAGCTGTGTGAGTAAGATAAGCGACCCTAGTGGCCGACACAAACACCTGGCCCATCTAGGAGTGGCACTACAGTGTCACGCAGGATGGCCCTTCCAAAAAACACTCCCCAAACAGCACATGACGCAAAGAAAAATTAAAGAAAAAAGAGGTGCAAGATGGAATTGTCCTTGGGCCCTCCCACCCACCCTTATGTTGTATAAACAGGACATGCACACTTTAACCAACCCATCATTTCAGTGACAGGGTCTGCCACACGACTGTGACTGAAATGACGGGTTGGTTTGGACCCCCACCAAAAAAGAAGCAATTAATCTCTCCTTGCACAAACTGGCTCTACAGAGGCAAGATGTCCACCTCATCATCATCCTCCGATATATCACCGTGTACATCCCCCTCCTCACAGATTATCAATTCGTCCCCACTGGAATCCACCATCTCAGCTCCCTGTGTACTTTGTGGAGGCAATTGCTGCTGGTCAATGTCTCCACGGAGGAATTGATTATAATTCATTTTAATGAACATCATCTTCTCCACATTTTCTGGAAGTAACCTCGTACGCCGATTGCTGACAAGGTGAGCGGCGGCACTAAACACTCTTTCGGAGTACACACTTGTGGGAGGGCAACTTAGGTAGAATAAAGCCAGTTTGTGCAAGGGCCTCCAAATTGCCTCTTTTTCCTGCCAGTATAAGTACGGACTGTGTGACGTGCCTACTTGGATGCGGTCACTCATATAATCCTCCACCATTCTTTCAATGGGGAGAGAATCAGATGCAGTGACAGTAGACGACATGTCCGTAATCGTTGACAGGTCCTTCAGTCCGGACCAGATGTCAGCATCAGCAGTCGCTCCAGACTGCCCTGCATCACCGCCAGCGGATGGGCTCGGAATTCTGAGCCTTTTCCTCGCACCCCCAGTTGCGGGAGAATGTGAAGGAGGAGATGTTGACAGGTCGCGTTCCGCTTGACTTGACAATTTTCTCACCAGCAGGTCTTTGAACCCCAGCAGACTTGTGTCTGCCGGAAAGAGAGATCCAAGGTAGGTTTTAAATCTAGGATCGAGCACGGTGGCCAAAATGTAGTGCTCTGATTTCAACAGATTGACCACCCGTGAATCCTTGTTAAGCGAATTAAGGGCTCCATCCACAAGTCCCACATGCCTAGCGGAATCGCACCGTGTTAGCTCCTCCTTCAATGTCTCCAGCTTCTTCTGCAAAAGCCTGATGAGGGGAATGACCTGACTCAGGCTGGCAGTGTCTGAACTGACTTCACGTGTGGCAAGTTCAAAGGGCAGCAGAACCTTGCACAACGTTGAAATCATTCTCCACTGCGCTTTAGACAGGTGCATTCCACCTCCTATATCGTGCTGAATTGTATAGGCTTGAATGGCCTTTTGCTGCTCCTCCAACCTCTGAAGCATATATAGGGTTGAATTCCACCTCGTTACCACTTCTTGCTTCAGATGATGGCAGGGCAGGTTCAGGCGTTTTTGGTGTTGCTCCAGTCTTCTGTACGTGGTGCCTGTACGCCGAAAGTGTCCCGCAATTCTTCTGGCCACCGACAGCATCTCTTGCACGCCCCTGTCGTTTTTAAAAAAATTCTGCACCACCAAATTCAAGGTATGTGCAAAACATGGGACGTGCTGGAATTTGCCCAGATTTAATGCACACACAATATTGCTGGCGTTGTCCGATGCCACAAATCCACAGGAGAGTCCAATTGGGGTAAGCCATTCCGCGATGATCTTCCTCAGTTGCCGTAAGAGGTTTTCAGCTGTGTGCGTATTCTGGAAACCGGTGATACAAAGCGTAGCCTGCCTAGGAAAGAGTTGGCGTTTGCGAGATGCTGCTACTGGTGCCGCCGCTGCTGTTCTTGCGGCGGGAGTCCATACATCTACCCAGTGGGCTGTCACAGTCATATAGTCCTGACCCTGCCCTGCTCCACTTGTCCACATGTCCGTGGTTAAGTGGACATTGGGTACAGCTGCATTTTTTAGGACACTGGTGACTCTTTTTCTGAGGTCTGTGTACATTTTCGGTATCGCCTGCCTAGAGAAATGGAACCTAGATGGTATTTGGTACCGGGGACACAGTACCTCCAACAAGTCTCTAGTTGGCTCTGCAGTAATGATGGATACCGGAACCACGTTTCTCACCACCCAGGATGCCAAGGCCTCAGTTATCCGCTTTGCAGCAGGATGACTGCTGTGATATTTCATCTTCCTCGCAAAGGACTGTTGGACAGTCAATTGCTTGGTGGAAGTAGTAAAAGTGGTCTTACGATTTCCCCTCTGGGATGACCATCGACTCCCAGCAGCAACAACAGCAGCGCCAGCAGCAGTAGGCGTTACACGCAAGGATGCATCGGAGGAATCCCAGGCAGGAGAGTAATCGTCAGAATTGCCAGTGACATGGCCTGCAGGACTATTGGCATTCCTGGGGAAGGAGGAAATTGACACTGAGGGAGTTGGTGGGGTGGTTTGCGTGAGCTTGGTTACAAGAGGAAGGGATTTACTGGTCAGTGGACTGCTTCCGCTGTCGCCCAAAGTTTTTGAACTTGTCACTGACTTATTATGAATGCGCTGCAGGTGACGTATAAGGGAGGATGTTCCGAGGTGGTTAACGTCCTTACCCCTACTTATTAGTGATGAGCGAGGTTCGGTTTTACTCGGTTTTACTCGGTTTTACTCGGTTCTCAAAACGGCATCTTATTGGCTATCCAAAACACGTGACATCCGTGAGCCAATAAGATGCCGTTTTGAGAACCGAGTAAAACCGAGTAAAACCGAATCCGCTCATCACTACTACTTATTACAGCTTGACAAAGGCAACACACGGCTTGACAAATGTTGTCCGCATTTCTGTTGAAATACTTCCACACCGAAGAGCTGATTTTTTTTGGTATTTTCACCAGGCATGTCAACGGCCATATTCCTCCCACGGACAACAGGTGTCTCCCCGGGTGCCTGACTTAAACAAACCACCTCACCATCAGAATCCTCCTTGTCAATTTCCTCCCCAGCGCCAGCAACACCCATATCCTCCTCATCCTGGTGTACTTCAACACTGACATCTTCAATCTGACTATCAGGAACAGGACTGCGGGTGCTCCTTCCAGCACTTGCAGGGGGCGTGCAAATGGTGGAAGGCGCATGCTCTTCACGTCCAGTGTTGGGAAGGTCAGGCATCGCAACCGACACAATTGGACTCTCCTTGTGGATTTGGGATTTCGAAGAACGCACAGTTCTTTGCGGTGCTTTTGCCAGCTTGAGTCTTTTCATTTTTCTAGCGAGAGGCTGAGTGCTTCCATCCTCATGTGAAGCTGAACCACTAGCCATGAACATAGGCCAGGGCCTCAGCCGTTCCTTGCCACTCCGTGTGGTAAATGGCATATTGGCAAGTTTACGCTTCTCCTCCGACAATTTTATTTTAGATTTTGGAGTCCTTTTTTTACTGATATTTGGTGTTTTGAATTTTACATGCTCTGTACTATGACATTGGGCATCGGCCTTGGCAGACGACGTTGCTGGCATTTCATCGTCTCGGCCATGACTAGTGGCAGCAGCTTCAGCACGAGGTGGAAGTGGATCTTGATCTTTCCCTAATTTTGGAACCTCAACATTTTTGTTCTCCATATTTTAATAGGCACAACTAAAAGGCACCTCAGGTAAACAATGGAGATGGATGGATACTAGTATACTTATGGATGGACGAGCGACTGCCGACACAGAGGTAGCTACAGCCGTGGACTACCGTACTGTGTCTGCTGCTAATATAGACTGGATGATAATGAGATGAAATCAATATATATTATATCACACTAGTACTGCAGCCGGACAGGTAGATATATTTATTATGTAATGACTGATGACGGACCTGCTGGACACTGTCAGCTCAGCAGCACCGCAGACTGCTACAGTAAGCTACTATAGTAGTATGTATAAAGAAGAAAGAAAAAAAAAACCACGGGTAGGTGGTATACAATTATGGATGGACGAGCGACTGCCGACACAGAGGTAGCTACAGCCGTGGACTACCGTACTGTGTCTGCTGCTAGTATAGACTGGATGATAATGAGATGAAATCAATATATATTATATCACACTAGTACTGCAGCCGGACAGGTAGATATATTTATTATGTAATGACTGATGACGGACCTGCTGGACACAGTTAGCTCAGCAGCACCGCAGACTGCTACAGTAAGCTACTATAGTAGTATGTATAAAGAAGAAAGAAAAAAAAAAACCACGGGTAGGTGGTATACAATTATGGATGGACGAGCGACTGCCGACACAGAGGTAGCTACAGCCGTGGACTACCGTACTGTGTCTGCTGCTAATATAGACTGGATGATAATGAGATGAAATCAATATATATATATATAATATCACTAGTACTGCAGCCGGACAGGTATATATATTTATTATGTAATGACTGATGACGGACCTGCTGGACACTGTCAGCTCAGCAGCACCGCAGACTGCTACAGTAAGCTACTATAGTAGTATGTATAAAGAAGAAAGAAAAAGAAAAAACCACGGGTAGGTGGTATACAATTATGGATGGACGAGCGACTGCCGACACAGAGGTAGCTACAGCCGTGGACTACCGTACTGTGTCTGCTGCTAATATAGACTGGATGATAATGAGATGAAATCAATATATATATATATAATATCACTAGTACTGCAGCCGGACAGGTATATATATTTATTATGTAATGACTGATGACGGACCTGCTGGACACAGTCAGCTCAGCAGCACCGCAGACTGCTACAGTAAGCTACTATAGTAGTATGTATAAAGAAGAAAGAAAAGAAAAAAACCACGGGTAGGTGGTATACAATATTATATATATATATATTATATACAATTATATATATATATATATATATATATATTAAACTGGTGGTGACTGGTGGTCAGGTCACTGGTCACACTATCAGCAACTTGCAAGTAGTACTCCTAAGCAGACAATCACAATATATATTATACTGGTGGTCAGTGTGGTCACAATGGCAGTGTGGCACTCTGGCAGCAAAAGTGTGCACTGTACGTTATATGTACTCCTGAGTCCTGCTCTCAGACTCTAACTGCTCCCCACTGTCAGTGTCTCCCCCACAAGTCAGATAATATACAGTCACACTATCTATCACTTCAGCAAGTAACTAGTACTCCTCCTAATGCTCCCCAAAATTACTACTGTGTCTCTCTCTACTGTCTCACTCTCTTCTCTATAAACGGAGAGGACGCCAGCCACGTCCTCTCCCTATGAATCTCAATGCACGTGTGAAAATGGCGGCGACGCGCGGCTCCTTATATAGAATCCGAGTCTCGCGATAGAATCCGAGCCTCGCGAGAATCCGACAGCGGGATGATGACGTTCGGGCGCGCTCGGGTTAACCGAGCAAGGCGGGAAGATCCGAGTCGCTCGGACCCGTGTAAAAAAACATGAAGTTCGGGCAGGTTCGGATTCCGAGGAACCGAACCCGCTCATCCCTAATAGAAACTACAGCAAGATTTGTCTAATGGTTAGCCAAGCAACTATGGTGAGTGGTCGCACCACCTCTGGCAGCTGACCACATTTCTTAAGTATGGTCCTTTACCACCGCATTCCCTAGTGGACCATTCATGCTCCAGTCCAACGCTGTGTATACCTGTGCTTTAACCACTGCTCTACTTCAGAAGTTCTGTAGTATATTCAGTGCATCACTGCTCCTACTGCTCTAGCAGTCCTTCAACATTTCTTGTTTTTTACCTTCCACTACTTCAGTAATCCTGTATTAACATCTGTGCATTAACCCTTGCTTGCTCTACAGAGCCTCATCTATTCTAGTATACCTTCTGCTACTCACTCTAGTTAGTGACCGTGTCCTCTTCCTTAACTAATCTCATCCTGTGTTACTTTGGGGTGTCTCGGTCTGAGAATATTTCTGCCACAAGTCCATCACATTTTTCTGCAGTACTTGGAGAACACTAGGGAGGCTAATTAGACTCCATTCTTGCAGGAAAGTCCATCCTGCATTATTACACTTTTTAGGGAACACAAGGGAGCTAATTAGCCCAGTGGCGCTGATGGAGGGGTGGGATACTCTTTACTAGGGGCCTTCCCCTCCCTGTTGCATAGAGTCACACTTTGGGAAGGAGAGAAAGAACTGACTGCTGCTGCAGAAGCCTTTCTTCCCAGCACACGCTGCTGAGTGCTGTGGAGGCAGCTGCAGCAGATGACAGTCCAACTTCCCTCTCTCCCTGTGTTAGCTATTATTGTTTAAATGTTGTTTTATTAGGAATTACTTTATGAACTCAGGCCTTGCAACAATTTATTCCACAATAATGAGGGCAAACATTGCAGCAGCATTAGTAATAATGAATGACGTGAGACGCATGCTTGAGCATTCACAAACCAAGCCCTAACCTGGAAGCTAGTCATAGACAGACAACTACCCTCTTTTGGATTCAAATATTACTGGGTTGTTTTTTTTATTTTTAAATATATTATAATCTTCTTCATCCACTGAGGTCGGAGGGGAAAGATTCTCTTTGTAATGTATGTTTGTCAACACAATGTTCTCTGTATTGTAGTGAGTTTAGTAGAATGTTCTCTGCATTGTATACTAGATGCCAGAATACTCTTTCTGTTACTGTATATTGGCATTGCTGCTTTCAGCAATTCTTTTGGTTTGTCCTGAAATCGAACATTTGGAAACCCCCTAAATATTTGAACTTCATTTTTCCTCATTGACAATAACCTGAATGTACAGATTAATATTTTTTAAATGGAAAATCCTATAATCTCATTGGTTCTGTCAAAATACAAAATACTAATTATTTCTATGCACAATTCATGTTCATGTTTATTTAACTTCGAACCTCATTTGATTTTTCTCATTTTCTAACTATATCTTTCTTTGCCAATGAAAGGGAGGGGGGGGGGATTGTCCTGTACATTGTGAAAGATAAGTATCAGTACTTTTGTAAATTTATTGTCACTCTTGCACTGAGAAAGTATGAATAGTAAACTGTCAGCCATAATTAGTGCTATCACAAGTAGAGTTGTCGAGTCTCACCGGTCTTCACCAGGGATCTCTGCATTGGAGTTTGGAATCCACTAGAGCAGGGGTGGGGAACCTCAGGCCCGAGGGCCGTATAAGGCCCTCATAGCCACTTGATCCGGCCCACCCAGGCTCACCTAAACGAGAGGAGATGCCGAGGGTCCGCTGAGATTTTACCACCAGCGGGCGCCCGGCTCCTCAGCAGCAGCCGGAGGCAGACGCTCACTCCTGAGCTCCAGCTTCTGGCTCAGGCAGTGTACATGTGTGGCTGTGCGGCGCTATGGGAGAGACGTCATGACATCTCTCACATAGTTTCGAGGAGAGGGAGAGCAGCGGTCCGGAAGCAGGAGCAGGGCTGGTGAGCATTGTGGGTTTTTTTTCTTTCTTTTAATGTGTGTGTGTAAGCGGCACTACTAGGGGGCATATTTAATGGGGCATAACTACAGGGGGCATATCTAATGGGGCATAACTACAGGAGGCATATTTAGTGGGCATCACAACTGACGGGGCATATCTAATGGGCCAAAACAACTGACAGTTGGCATTTCTAATGGGGCATAACAACTGACTGGGGGCAAATCTAATCAGGCATAACAAGTGACTGGGGGCATAACTACTGACTGGGGGCAGGCTAATTTTAAAGTTGATAATTTTTGTATGGCCCCCGAAGGATTTTATAAATATTCAAATGGTCCTTGGTAAAAAAAAGGTTCCTCACCCCTGCACTAAAGGATGACATGCAGGTTGCGGCTCTCTGTCCAAGTACCAGGCGCGATACCCAGGAGACAATGGTGAGGTCAGAACAGGTTGGGTTGGAAGTTGGACAGGCTGGCAGAGATGGTACTGAATCAGCATACTGTATGTATAAAATGGTCATGACAATCCAAGGTCAAGGTCACAAAGATTCAGGAACAGGAAAAAAGCCAAACAGGAAAACTTAATGGAAACTGAATCACAAGAAATACAGAATGAACAGGATAATGGTACCTCTCGGACAAGGAGTGCATGAGACCCCAGCACTGGTAAGTGAGATCTGGGATCCACATGTGGTAGAAAACCAAAATTATATAACTTATATAATTATGTTTTTGTATGTGGTTGGTAAATTTTAAAAGTAATGTCTTTAGAATATTTGGTACTTGTTATTTATTGTGTCAGTTTATAGCCTCTTTTAGCATTCTAGAAGAACCCAATGAGAAAAAATGACTGTAGATACTGTTAAAAATTACTGATGTTATTAATAATTTAGTTATATTCATACCAGAAGAATTATATTTTTGTTTATCAGAATTCTTTCATTACAACACATTTGTTAATGAGCCATTTTGTTTATCAAAGTTCACAAGTTTGAATGCCTGCGCTTAATTATCTAATTAGAACAGCAGGAATAGAGCTCTACATATAACAAATATACTGTATAGTGCACAGACTTAAATTGTCACAGTGGTTGATTCAATGAAATGACCTTTTTGGTTTCTAAAGCTCATTAATAAAATCTTTGATGCTGGTCCAGTCAGGGGAAGAACAGTTTGAAAATCCAGTCAAAGTTTTTAAATACTTTAGAAGTACAAAGGAAAAAGGTGTTTTAGGAGTCCTCTAGTTTTCAAACTTGTTATTAAAAAAAAATTGTAATCATGCCAAGTGATCTAACAGTGTACTGCAAAATAAAATGTTCAGGGTTTTTTCAACATTATTTAGCCAGCTCTAGCTAATAGGACCACTAGGATTTTGTACTAAACAAATGGTCTAAAAATGTTGTAATATTTGGTGAAATACAAAACTATAAAAAAAATATAAAATTACATTATAGGATATGAAAATCTCTGCTATCATCCATGCATGATTATTGGGAGGAGGAAGGGGGGGGGGGGTTATGTATAACTGCAATTAATGATGCCCAAAACAAAGGCATAATTTGCATTCACTAAAAAAGCCACAGTTGGGTTTATGTGCAAAGTTGCAATTATCAGAAGATGTTTAGGTCATCATCATAATCATCGTGCTATTTGCACCTGCCCTTGACTACCTGCAAATAATATGGCTGTCTGAGGTAAATCACCCCCTTCCTTGTCCCACTTCTGCAGGCACATTATGTTACGCTGTCGACCTAAAGACCAGATACCGTACCAGTGTGTGGATCATAGGGTCGACAGTGACTTAGTCGACAGTTATTAGGTCGACCACTATTGGTCGACAGTGACTAGTTTGACACCTGACATAGGTCAACATGGTCATTAGGTCGACATGGAAATGGTCTACACGGAAAAGATCGACATGAGTTTTTTAGATTTTTGGGGTGTTGCTTTTTTTGTAAAGTTACCGGGAACCCCAATTAGTGCACCATGTCCCCTCACATGGCTCGCTTCACTCGTCATGCTTTGGGCAAGCTGCCTCACTCAGCTTCCACTGCGCTCAGCACAGGTTACTATTCCCAATCGTAGTCCACGTAGATCGTAAAGTATGAAAAAGTTTAAAAAATGAAAAAAAAATTGAAAAACTCATGTCAACCTTTGCCATGTTGCCATAGTGGCCATGTTGACCTAATGACCATGTCGACCTAATGCATGTTGACCAATAGTGGTCAACCTAATGAGTGTCGATGTAAAGACTGGATACTGTGTACCAGAAGCACACAAATTTGAATGGGCTCATATTCATGCACAAACCCACCTTTCTCAGTCATCCGCCTCTCTCATCCACTGTCCGCTATAGAATTATTATATGACATTGAACAGCAGAAGGTAAGGCCCTTTACCCATACTTTCTTTATCTCCTTCACAAATTTCCAGTACTCTCTCATCCAATGCCAGATACTTCCTTCTCTGCAATGCTTCAGTTACAGAGAAACTGTGCAATTACTTGTGTCAAAGTCAGAAAAATATCACGATGCACACTGCCATATTTGCACCTCATATGTGTCCCTGCTGCGCATGCGTGCGCTCTCCCGTGCGTGCGCATACTCGCTGTTGCGGGCACCCGCAGGCGCACGGTATGCGCATTTACGGTAGAGATTGTATGCGTCTAGCGGGCAACTCTTTCGTTACATATTTTCACCATATAATGTATTTTGTAGATTATGGTCCCTTTGATAGAATCTGAAAGTTTGGTTAATGTAGAATGTTCATGGACGGAGAAATCCCTCTTTGTTTGATACGAAGGGTCAGACAGGAGTAATACAGTGGTGTTTAGTATCCATCGGAAGAGTATTTAATTAGCAATATTCCGGTGTTGGTTTGAAGCGGATTAATCGCTCGTGCGAATAGTTATGGACATAAGAAGTTTATGTCCATTTACTATTATTTGCACTTACTTATCCATGCGGCGGGAAACCTAGTTTCCCACCCACCTGAGCAGTTGGAAATTGTCACAGCCCACCTGTATGAATCAACCTATGACCTTTTGTTATAATGCGAGGAGGAATTCCTGTGTCCAATGAACAATGAGATTGTAGGGACCATTGAATTGTATTGTGTGTGGGGCATAAATAGACAAGCCGATCACATCCAGCTCTCACTCTTCAACGGTTCTCATTGCTGATAATCGGGAGCTGGATGTCCAGAGGCGCATGCGATCGTTCCCCTTTGTGCGTAAGTTATTCTCCGCAATCATATTGTATATCTTGTTATTGTGGGCCATATCTCTCTCTCTCTCTTCTCTTTCTCTCTCTTTTCTCTTATATAGTTATTGTACTGATATTGTATTTCACGTGTAGTTTTCTGGTTAGGTAGTCTATGTTATATTGTAGTGTATGACTTGTACTGTATTATTCATTTTCAAGTATAACATTCATATAAGGCGTTAGACCCTAAGCCCGGTAGTTGTGTATTTTTTATAGTGTTAAGTATTCTCAGAGCGTCGGTGACGCTCGAACAGCTTTAAGTTAATAAGGTTACACTGTGTTGCATCTACACCCTATCTCTACACTAAGGTTTTACTGCATATTACATTGTTTATGGTTTAGATATAAAGGTTTAACATTGTGAGCGTCTGCGCCGCTGGTGATCTCCTCGTGGTCCGCTACGCTATAGCGAACCATTACGTTAGTCAGCAGCCAATAGCGTGCCTGCCTGTGATCTCTTGGCCGTGAGCGAACGTGACGCTTGAGCGTCTCGAACACGGCTAAGCGATTGCTACGCAACGTGCGTACCCTTACGGTACTCCATACGTCAATAGCGTACAGTGTTCTTAGACCTCTTAAAGGGTTTTAAATAAGATAAATATTTAGCTTTATCACTTGGAAAGCAGAAGTACTTCTATTCTCGTTTATTGGGGGTCATTCCGACCCAATCGCTCGCTGCAGTTTATCGAAGCGCAGAGATCGGGTCGGAACTGCGCATGCACCGGCGCCACAGTGTGCCGGTGCATGCCAGATGGCCAAAGGCCGTTGTTGCCTAGCGATCGCCTCTGACTCACAAACACACTCTTCCTGTCAATCTCCTTGCTGCGGTCCGTTGTGCCTGCACATTGCGGTGCATATGCATGCGCAGTTCCTGATTGCAGCCTGTGAGAAAATGCATAGCAGCGATCAGGTCTGAATCGACCTCCATGAAGCCAATTGAGTTTGTGGGTGGCAACTGACCATTTCTAGGGAGTGTCCGGAAAAATGCATGAGGGACCCGGCGTTTTGTGGGAGGATTTGTGACGTCAGCTCCGGGCCCGATCATCTCAGCGGCTGAGTAAGTCCTGGATTGAGCAGAAACTGCACAAACTGATGTTCTGCTACACATGCAATCGCACACTTGCAAAGACACATTACCCTCCCCCTGTAGGCGATGACTACCTGATCACAGGGATGCAAAAAATGCACCCTACCGATCAAGGGGTTTATTTACTAAGATTCATGTTTGTGCCGAATTGGTGGGAGTTTAAACTTTAATTTTATCGGCTGTATGTTTCTGCAACTTTTTTAAATTATTTTCGGTAATTTACTAAGCTGCTGCATTGCCTTTTTCATATTTTCCGATGTCGATGTTATTCATATTATTGGGCAGTGTTTTACGGGAGTGATTATAAAACACTGCCGGGGCATAACACAATGAAGCCCGACCGGATCAGTGAGACCCATGCAGGGCTTCATTGTGTACTGTATGAGAAGTATTTAAAAGTAGTAATAGTTAAAAGTTTTAAAAAAATTGCGTGGGGTCCCCCCTCCTAAGCATAACCAGCCTCGGGCTCTTTGAGCCGGCCCTGGGTGTTTAAATACCTGGGAAAAAATTACTGGGGTCCCCCTGTATTTAGACAAGCAGCACCGGGCTCTTGGGCTGGCCCTAGTTCCAAAAATATTGGGTACAAAAGACATAGGGGTCCCCCATATTTATTAAACCAGCAGCAGGCTACACACTGTATCCGACCCTCAGTGTATTTTGCACTGTAATTCCAAACATAATAAGAGATGCTTCTATGCTGAAACTTGAAGGAAGAGAAATTTCAGGTGCACAACATAAGCACTAAGCAATGCTAATCATAATAATTATAATAAACTGCAATTTAACATAGAACAAAAATGAGGTGATAAGCTTAATTTTTTAGCAAAAAATATGGGCCTACCCACAGTGTCCAGGTGACCTCACCATCAGGGGGCTCCCAGGCCTTAGAATGTTATGGACACATCTAACACATCTAAAAGTCTTTATTATTTCTGGGATCAGGTTACACTATAGTTAATAATTTATGCAAATTGTAAAATGGACCCCAGAGACCATTCTAATATGCCTAAATCCCTTCTTTCTGGCCACTGATCATGATTACAAGATCTACTACTGATGTTTATCACTAGCTGGTATCATGCCTGGTGCTGTCCATGGTGATCCCCATTGAGAAGAGATGCCCACCATAAAATAACGCATGAAAACATGTTGCAGAGACTCTGCAGAAGCATCTTAAAATCTGTTGGGCATTATCTGCTCTTCCCCATGGCACGGGGATATGTGGGCCAGCCCTGTGCTCCCTCTTGCCCAGCACCAATAGCCACTCACCAGCACTTAAAAATGTATTTTAGCAGTCTTGTTCATCAGCATCTCCTTCATGTTGACTGTGTCACAACTGAGGGCTGGAGACCGTGACTGGGAGCCTCAGTTGTAGGGGCTGACGGGTATTTGAACTTAGAAGGAGCTATGCGACTCCTGGACATGCGTAATGACAGTAGCAATGAATGCCCGAGGGCGTGACCACGACAACTGGAAATGCCTTAAGTGCTTTTATTAAATAAAAAGTCAAATAACGTGCAAAAGAATAATAGAAAGTCACACGTGATAATTAGGTGCACAATTGGTAAAGACCAGTAACCTGGAATATGGAGGAAAGTTCTGTAAACAATAAATGAAGCTGGGGTTCGCTGGAAGATGAGTAAAGAAGCTGGGGTTCATTGGAAGATGAGAAAAGAAGCTGGAGTGCGCTGGAACTGAGGAATGAAGGATGATTACTGAAAAGCAATAGTTCAAACAGGAATCCAAAGTAGACTGTAGAGGGTTAACACTGGAGAGTCGGGTTACACTGCAGAGTGTAATCACCAGGGAAGTCAGGCTGAACTGCAGAATGGAATTGCAGGAGAAAGTCTGTAGTGAAGCTTGTAGGCTGGAATCACAGATGACAATGGAAGCACTGACGATTTCCTGGCTCAGGCACAGGATACTTATATCTGCAGCAAGGCAGGCATTGGCTGGGCAATTATGCAGATTCCAGAGGCAGCGGATTGGTGGAAACTGAGGCATGTGACTGAAACCAAGATGGCTGCGCCCATGTTAGCACTTGGAGGGAAAGTTAGTTTGGAAAACCATGTGGAGATTCAGCAGCAATGGCGGCGAAGGCCATGGAGGGCAGGAGACGCCACACTGGCAACTTGCACACTGGAACCGCATAGATGACAGTGGAGGCTGCGGCAGACATGAGACGTTACACTGGTAAGTCCGTATACTGGAAACACAGGAACGGCGGCGGAGGCCGCGGAGGGCGTACAACCAGAAGGAAGATAGTGTCTCAGTACCCGGATCGTGACAGACTGTTCCTGGTTGGGTGCTGGATAAAGGAGGGTGCTTCCTGGATAAGTCAGCTGACACTACATAAAGCCAAGCATCCCTTTGTGTTGTTTTTTTTTTTTTTTTTTTTTTTGCAGTATTATTAGCCACTATGCCCCCAGCTCCAGGCATTTCACAACAGAGTGCTACAAATTTGGTGAGTTTTGAGTATAAAAATGACAAGAATAATACAAACATGATGCTTATAAGTTTACATGTGCAAGCTCGGTTACCTAAAAACCGAGCGAGTACGAATTTTAGGGATTCAAGGGAATCCGAACACCAGCTTGGGTTTTCCCACCTTGCTAGGATTTCCAAAATTAGGAAAAATACCATATTTGCGTCATCGAATCTTACGTGTTTTGGATTCAATATAAGTCCCTCCCACAGGGGTTTAGGTGCCATTTCATACATTACCACTGGAGAGCTGTGTGCTGATGATGGCTGAGCTGACATATGAGACTGCCCACTCCTGACTGAGACTCCTAGTGTTAATATTGGCAGAATTAGATAAAATATAGGCAGTAAGCAAAATATAATTTTTTTTATAGTGCACAAAGTTACATCTATATTGTCTAAGTGTGTCACACTGATACTGTAACCCAAAGAGTGTCACACTGGTGCTGAGCATTGTTGCAACTGCAAACTGGTGTTGTATTTTTTTTATCACTGTACGCAGTACAGTTGCAACAGCAGCCAAGGGCTCCTAATATAAACGACAGCATTAATCCTTGGTGCACACTGGTGTTTTTGTGCTACTGCCCACAATGCAGCCCAGCGCTCCTAATATAAAATACATAGGCAACATTAACCCTTGCTTCAAACTAGTGGGTTTTGTCACTGCTCAGTACTTACATTGCAGCCCAGAGCTCCTAATACAGGGCCTGCATTAACCCTTGGTGCACACTGATGTTATGTTGTCACTAACCACAGTGCAGCCTAGAGGTCCTAATAATACAGGGGCAACATTAAGCCTAGATGCACAATGGTGTATTTTATCACTGCGTACATTGCAGCCCAGAGCTCCTAATACAGTGCAACATTAACCCTTTATTGGTGCAAAGTGCATGCTGGTGTGAGCGCAAAAGTTTTTTGTGAAGCTGTTATTTGTGACAAAACAGAAAGTAAAGTATCTTTATTTTTTTTACAACATGTGTGTTTAATAAAGATCAGTAGGTACTGTGCCACTGCATTAACAAATATAAGCACCGTGAGTACAGTGTGAAGTCAATTGTCAAAAAACAGTTGTTTCTATATTTCCTTTTTGTACAATGTGTGTGTAATAAATATCAGTATGTGCTGTTCCATTACCATATTTAATATAAGCTTGTGAACCTTCAATGTAGGGATGTGCACTGGGCATGTTTCGGGTTTTGTGTTTTGGTTTTGGATTCGGTTCCGCGGTCGTGTTTGGATTCGGACGCATTTTGGCAAAACTTCCCTTAAGAATTTTTGTCGGATTCGGGTGTGTTTTGGATTCGGGTGGGGTTTTTTTCAAAAACCCCTCAAAAACCGCTTAAATCATGGAATTTGGGGGTAATTTTGATCCTATAATATTATTAACCTCAATAACCATAATTTCCACTCATTTCCAGTCTATTCTGAACACCTCACACCTCACAATATTACTTTTAGTCCTAAAATTTGCACCGAGGTCGCTGGATGACTAAGCTAAGGGACCCAAGTGGGTGGCACAAACACCTGGCCCATCTAGGAGTGGCACTACAGTGTCAGACAGGATGGCACTTAAAAAATAGTCCCCAAACAGCACATGATGCAAAGATAAATAAAAAAAAAGATGTGCAAGATGGAATTGTCCTTGGGCCTTCCCACCTACCCTTATGTTGTATAAACAGGACATGCACACTTTCACAAACCCATCATTTCAGCGACAGGGTCTGCCACACGACTGTGGCTGAAATGACTGGTTGGTTTGGGCCCCCACCAAAAAAGAAGCAATCAATCTCTCCTTGCAAAAACTGGCTCTACAGAGGCAAGATGTCCACCTCCTCATCATTGTCCGATTCCTCACCCCTTTCACTGTGTACATCCGCCTCCTCACAGAGTATTAATTCGTCCCCACTGGAACACACCATCACAGGTCCCTGTGTACTTTCTGGAGGCAATTGCTGGTAAATGTCTCCATGGAGGAATTGATTATAATTCATTTTGATGAACATCATCTTCTCCACATTTTCTGGAAGTAACCTCCTACGCCGATCGCTGACAAGGTTACCGACTGCACTAAACACTCTTTCGGAGTACACACTGGAGGGTGTGCAACTTAGGTAAAATAAAGCCAGTTTGTGCAAGGGCCTCCAAATTGTCTCTTTTTCCTGCCAGTATATGTACGGACTGTCTGACATGCCTATTTGGATGCTGTCACTCATAAAATCCTCCACCATTCTTTCAATGGTGACAGAATCATATGCAGTGACAATAGACGACATGTCAGTAATCGTTGGCAGGTCCTTCAGTCCGGACCAGATGTCAGCTGTCATTCCTGACTGCCCTGCATCACCGCCAGCAGGTGGTTATGGAAATTTTATCCTTTTCCTGTCAGCTCCAGTGGCGGTAGAAAATGAAGGAGGAGCTGTTGAAGGGTCACATTCCGCTTGACTTGACAATTGTCTCACCAGCAGGTCTTTGAACATCTGCAGACTTGTGTCTGCCGGAAAGAGAGATACAACGTAGGCTTTAAACCTAGGATCGAGCACGGTGGACAAAATGTAGTGCTCTGATTTCAACAGATTGACCACCCGTGAATCCTGGTTAAACGAATTAAGGACTCCATCCACAAGTCCCACATGCCTAGCAGAATCGCTCCGTTTTAGCTCCTCCTTCAATCTCTCCAGCTGCTTCTGCAAAAGCCTGATGAGGGGAATGACCTGACTCAGGCTGGCAGTGTCTGAACTGACTTCACGTGTGGCAAGTTCAAAGGGTTGCAGATCCTTGCACAATGTTGAAATCATTCTCCACTGTGCTTGAGTCAGGTGAATTCCCCCTCTTTTGCCTATATCGGAGGCAGATGTATAGGCTTGAATGGCCTTTTGCTGCTCCTCCATCCTCTGAAGCATATAGAGGGTTGAATTCCACCTCGTTACCATCTCTTGCTTCAGCTGATGGCAGGGCATGTTCAGGAGTGTTTGCTGGTGCTCCAGTCTTCGGCACGCGGTGGCTGAATGTCGAAAGTGGACCGCAATTCTTCGGGCCACCGACAGCATCTCTTGAACGCCCCTGTCGTTTTTTAAAAAATTCTGCACCACCAAATTCAATGTATGTGCTGGAATTTGCCCACATGTAATGCACGCACAATATTGGTGGCAAATCCCCAGGAGAGTCCAATTGGGGTAAGCCAATCTGCGATGATGTTCCTCAGTTTCCGTAAGAGGTTGTCAGCTGTGTGCCTCTATGGAAAGCGGTGATACAAAGCGTAGCCTGCCTAGGAACGAGTTGGCGTTTGCGAGATGCTGCTACTGGTGCCTCTGCTGCTGTTCTTGCTGCGGGAGGCAACACATCTACCCAGTGGGCTGTCACAGTCATATAGTCCTGAGTCTGCCCTGCTCCACATGTCCGTGGTTAAGTGGACATTGAGTACAACTGCATTTTTAGGACGCTGGTGACTCTTTCTGACGTCTGTGTACATTCTTGGTATCGCCTGCCTAGAGAAGTGGAACCTAGATGGTATTTGGTACTGGGGACAATCTACCTCATGCAATTCTCTAAGTCCCTGTGAACTAACGGCGGATAACGGACGCACGTCTAACACCAACATACACCACTTTGCAACAGGATGACAGCTGTGATATTTCATCTTCCTCGGAAAGGACTGTTGGACAGTCAATTGCTTACTGGAAGTAGTACAAGTGGTCTTCTGACTTCCCCTCTGGGATGACGATCGACTCCCAGCAGCAACAACAGCAGCACCAGCAGCAGTAGGCATTCCACTCAAGGATCCATCGGAGGATTCCCAGTTAGGAGAGGACTCGTCAGACTTGCCAGTGACATGGCCTGCAGGACTATTGGCGTTCCTGTCTAAGGAGGAAATTGACACTGAGAGAGTTGATGGGGTGGTTTGCAGGAGCTTGGGTACAAGAGGACGAAGGGAGTTAGTTGTCAGTGGACTGCTTCTGCTGTCACCCAAAGTTTTTGAACTTGTCAATGACTTCTGATGAATGCGCTCCAGGTGACGTATAAGGGAGGAGGTTCCTAGGTGGTTAACGTCCTTACCCCTACTTATTACAGCTTGACAAAGGCAACACACGGCTTGACACCAGTTGTATGCATTTCTGTTGTAATAATTCCACACCGAAGAGGTGATTTTTTTTGTATTTTGACCAGGCATGTCAATGGCCTTATTCATCCCAAGGACAACAGGTGTCTCCCCGGGTGCCTGACTTACACAAACCACCTCTCCATCAGAATCCTCCTTGTCAATTTCCTCCTCAGCGCCAGCAACACCTATATCCTCCTCCTGGTGTACTTCAACAGTGACATCTTCAATTTGAATATTTGGTACTGGACTGTGGGTGCTCCTTCCAGCACTTGCAGGGGGCGTGCAAATGATGGAAGGAGCCACCTCTTCCCGTCTAGTGTTGGGAAGGTCAGGCATCGCAACAGACACAATTGGACTCTCCTTGGGGATTTGTGATATAGAAGAACGCACAGTTCTTTGCTGTGCTTTTGCCAGCTTAACTCTTTTCAATTTTCTAGCAGGAGGATGAGTGCTTCCATCCTCATGTGAAGCTGACCCACTAGTCATGAGGAACATAGGAGAGGGCCTTAGCCATTCCTTGCCACTCCGTGTCATAAATGGCATATTGCCAAGTTTACGCTTCTCCTCAGATGCTTTTAATTTAGATTTTTTGGTCATTTTACTGAACTTTTGTTTTTTGGATTTTACATGCTGCTCTCTACTATGACATTGGGCATCGGCCTTGGCAGATGACGTTGATGGCATTTCATTGTCTCTGCCATGACTAGTGGCAGCAGCTTCAGCACTAGGTGGAAGTGGATCTTGATCTTTCCCTATTTTACCCTCCACATTTTTGTTCTCCATTTTTTAATGTGTGGAATTATTTGCCAGTAATACAGTATATCTGGAATTAGATGGCAGTAATGTCTGGAATTAGATACCACTAGATAGATACCAGATACCACTGTGACTGGAATGATGATGACCTATGCACAGTGACAGGACACTACCACAGCACCCTACAGCAGCAAGATGCAGCACAAGACACTGGACTTTTAGTCACCACAATACAGCACTGATACTGAGCACAGATATTGAGCACTGATGAGGATAATAGAACTGATGCTGGGCAGCGAGAACAGCACTGGACTACTGTACTGTATTACTATATGCTGGTCACCACAATGCAGCAATGATAATAATGAGCACAGATATTGAGCACTGTTCAAGATACTAGAACTGACACGGAGCAGCAAAATACAGCAATGCACTACTGTACTGTACTACTATATTCTGGTCACCACAATGCAGCACTGATATGAGCACATATATTGAGCACTGTTCAGGATACTAGAACTGACACGGAGCAGCAAAATACAGCAATGGACTACTGTACTGTACTACTATATAATGGTTACCACAATGCAGCACTGATACTGAGCACAGATATTGAGCACTGTTCAGGATACTAGAACTGACACTGGGCAGCGAGAACAGCACTGGACTACTGTACTGTACTACTATATACTGGTCACCACAATGCAGCAATGATAATAATGAGCACAGATATTGAGCACTGTTCAGGATACTAGAAATGACACGGAGCAGCAAAATACAGCAATGGACTACTGTACTGTACTATTATATACTGGTCACCACAGTGCAGCAATGATTATAATGAGCACAGATATTGAGCACTGTTCAGGATACTAGAACTGACACGGAGCAGCAAAATACAGCAATGGACTACTGTACTGTACAACTATATACTGGTCACCACAATGCAGCACTGATACTGAGCACAGATATTGAGCTGATATTTAGCTGATATTGGGCTATTCAGGCAGAGAACGTAGCCACGTCCTCTCCGCTCAATCTACAATGCACGAGTGAAAATGGCAGCGATGAGCGGCTCTTTATATGGAATTCGAATCTCGCTAGAATCCAACAGCGGGTTGATTACATTTTCCCCCATTCGGGTTTTGCGAGTAAGGCGGGAACAACCAAAGCTGCCTCAGACCCGTGTAAACCACGTGAAGTTCGGGGGGTTCGGATCTCGATGAACCGAATCCGCTCATCTCTACTTCAGTGTGAAGTCATTTGTTAAAAAAATAGAAAAAAACCTATTTATATTTTTGGCGCAACTTGTGTGTGTACAGTAGATGCCATGCCACTGTGCTAATAAATATACACACTGTGAGTCCACAGTGTGAAGTCATTTGGGGGAAAAAACAAAAAAGTTATTTTTTTTATCCAACTTGTGTGCTCAATAAAGCTCAGTAGGTGCTGTGCTACTGCATTAATAAATATAAGCACTGAGTCAATATAGATCATAATCAGATAATAAAAGAGCAGGATCAGCAACCAAGTACTAGTGCTGGGGCTGCTGCCAGTCATGATAGTACTACAGCCTCTACTAAATGTGGTCAAGGGGGCAAAATGTTTAGGAAAGGGCACCTGAAATCAAAATATTTCACAATGTAAAAAAAGTGGTAGAGGTGTCACATTAAAAACTGACAAATCAGTGCCCCCATAAAAACAATAAGGCTCAGTACCCGCCACTACATCACTGACCCCTCTATACCCTACAAAAAAATCACTCGCACCTCTATACCCTACACTAAATTATTAACACCTTGTTAGGGTCTCCTGCCCTGTGCTGCCACGTCGTCATGGCAACCGGGAGACAAGTGCTAGCAGAGTAACCTGAGCGCAGCTGATACTCCGGTTCGGGTCTTTTGCTGTGCAGTGGTTACAGGCTCTGTGCACGGTAGGGGATCCGGTGCTGGTTTTTGTGCTCACAGTCTGTGAGGTCTGAGTGGGGCGTGGACAGCACCTGCTTTATAAGGCCTCTTCTTAGGGTAAGCAGATGCTGCTGAATCTTTGTTGGTTAGTCAGTTCCTGAAAGTTAGCCAGTACTGTGTAGCTTTGTATTTGTTTGTTGCTTACTGCAAATAGGCCTGGGGATTTGGTATTACACTCTGCCAATCCAGACCTAGCAGTAAGACTGGAGTCAGTCGTTTAGCTTGCTGGGGTTCTGTTACTACTCTGTGAACTTAGCAAGTTTGCGGCTGTATTCTAAGACTTGCCTGTCTAATCCTGTCTCACTGTGCTAGGTGTCAGGGGTCAGTTTAGTGGCAGTAAGCTGAACCTGTGCACTGCAAGTGAGAATTAGGATTGTGGAGACTCTCCTTGTGTCTATCATTCCATCTCTGACCAAGGAGTTTACTGCCACACCCGTTGGTAACCCTTTAGGGTTTTGCTGTTGCCCTTAGCAACAGCATTTCGGGTTCTCTACGTATTAAAACACAACATCTTGCTTTTCTCATCTGAGCATTACTAATACAAGGGAGACACCCAGTTCCTTAGCCTCTGGGCTTCTCTGTTCACTTTGTGTGTATTTTGTTACCCTATCACCTTCTGTGTACGTTATGTCATATTCCCCAGTCTGTCTGTGAGTCCATTTGTTTTGCATAACAGTTCAAACACCAGTACATTCCTGCAGGCACTGGTGTGCATAACATATTCAGCAGCCTAATACTCCTGTTGAAATTTTGTGGGAATATGGAGCATACCCCTCAAAATACGTTGCAACAGGTGGTCGATCAGGTGCAGGTCCTGACTCGACAATTTAATGATTTGTCCAATAAAATGCACACCTCCCAGGCTGCTGGCGGAGCTCCCGCAGCAGCAGCACCTGCAGGGGTTAAGGAGCCGAAAGTAAATCTCCCGGATCGTTTTTCTGGAGATCGCTCGCAGTTCTTTTGTTTCAAGGAGAGCTGCAAGCTATACTTCCGGCTTAGGCCTCAGTCTTCTGGGTCGGAGATTCAGCGGGTGGGCATAGTGATTTCCTTGCTACAAGGAGACCCACAGGTCTGGGCATATGGGTTGCAGCCTGACTGTCCGTCGCTTAAAAGTGTTGATGCTTTTTTTACGGCACTGGGCATGTTGTATGATGACCCTGACAAGACGGCCTCAGCCGAGGCTCAGATTTCGATCCTTAAGCAAGGGCGAAGGCCAGTTGAGGTTTACTGTACGGAGTTTCGGAGGTTGGCCCATGATACCCAGTGGAATGACCCAGCCCTGAGACACCAGTACCGAAGAGGTCTTTCTAACCAGATAAAGGACCAACTGGTACAATATCCCTTGCCTGATAGCTTGGATCAGCTCATGCAGTTATCCATCCGGGTGGATAGACGGCTGAGAGAGCGTAGGCTTGAAAGGGAGACTGAGATTTCCTTCCTTCCCAAGGGAACCTCAGACTCTGAGGAATTTTCCGAGGAGCCTATGCAGATTGGGGCTACCCGCCTCTCCTCGCGTGAGAAGACGCGGAGGAGACAGCAGGGGTTGTGTTTGTACTGTGGGAATAAAGGTCATGTGGTAGTATCATGCCCAGAAAAGCCGGAAAACTTCAGGGCCTGAGGGTGATGGGAAATATCCTGTCAGGCCAGAAGTCAGAATTTCCCAAGAAGACTTTTATCATTCCGGTGACCTTGAAGATCCTCGGTCAAACTGTCAAGACTGAGGCCTTTGTGGACAGTGGGGCCGACGGGGTTTTTATGGACCGCCAATTCGCCCTGAAACACTCTGTTCCCTTAGTACCCTTGGCATCGGAAATTGAGATTTGTGGGTTAAACGGGGAACCATTATCCCAAGGTAAAATTACCTCTTGCACTAGCCAGATTTCTTTGTTTATTGGAGCCACACACTCTGAAAAATTGTCCTTTTATGTGACTGTCTGTACTTTTGCCCCATTGGTGTTGGGGTTACCCTGGTTAAGGGCCCACAATCCTCAATTTGACTGGGTCTCTGGGGAGGTTCTTAGTTGGGGTACTGATTGTTTCAGGAGTTGCTTGAGCCTTCCAGTCAGGCTCTCGCAGCTAAGTTTGCCAGGATTGCCAGGGTGTTATGCAGATTTTGCGGACGTGTTCTCCAAAAAAGTTGCAGAGGTACTACCTCCCCATCGCCCCTATGACTGTGCCATTGATTTGTTGCCAATGCTAAGCTTCCCAAGAGCAGGTTGTACTCCCTGTCACGTCCTGAGACTCAGGCTATGGCAGAGTACATTCAGGAGAACTTGGCTAAGGGATTTATCAGACCTTCACAGTCTCCAGTTGGGTCGGGGTTCTTCTTCATGGGTAAAAAGGACGGTTCGTTGCGACCCTGCATCGACTTCAGGGAATTGAACCGTATCACGATTAAAAACTCATACCCACTGCCTCTCATTTCGGTCTTGTTTGACCAGCTTCGTACTGCCACCATTTTTTCTAAGATTGACCTACGCGGTGCGTACAATCTAATCCGAATAAGAGAGGGGGATGAATGGAAGACTGCCTTTAATACCCACTCAGGGCATTATGAATATTTGGTGATGCCTTTTGAGCTCTGTAATGCCCCGGCAGTCTTCCAGGATTTCATGAATGATGTGCTCAGGGAATATTTGGATAGATTCTTAGTTGTATACTTAGATGACATCCTAATCTTCTCCCATTCCCTGGAGGAACATCGGAAGCATGTACGCTTAGTCCTCCAGAAACTCAGAGACCACCGGCTTGGGGCGAAGCTGGAGAAGTGCGAATTTGAAGTTCAGCAAATCGCATTTCTAGGATATATTATCTCCCCAGAAGGTTTCCAAATGGAGGGTTCCAAGGTACAGGCAGTCCTGGATTGGGTGCAGCCCACTAGTTTGAAGGCGCTTCAGCGTTTCCTGGGCTTTGCGAATTTTTATAGATGATTTATCGCTGGATTTTCGTCTATAGTGGCGCCCTTGGTGGCACTCACTAAGAAAGGGGCGGATGTTGCTCACTGGTCTTGTGAGGCTAAAGCGGCTTTTGCCCGTCTCAAAAGGGCATTTGTTTCGGCCAAGGTGCTGCGACACCCAGATCCAGAGCGTCCTTTTGTGGTGGAGGTGGATGCCTCTGAGATGGGTATTGGGGCAGTGCTTTCTCAGATGGGAGTGTCTGATAATCGCCTTCATCCCCGTGCTTACTTTTCCCGTAAATTTTCGCCTGCCGAGATGAATTATGATGTGGGTAACCGGGAATTGTTGGCTATTAAGGATGCACTCGAGGAGTGGAGACACTGGCTTGAGGGGGCTAAGTTTGTGGTCTCAATTCTCACTGACCATAAGAATCTGGCATATTTAGAGTCAGCGAAGCGTCTCAATGCCAGGCAGGCACGATGGGCTTTGTTTTTTGCTCGCTTTAATTTTTTGATAACATATCGCCCTGGGTCAAAAAACATCAAGGCTGATGCGCTCTCGCGGAGTTTTGCTCCAATCCAGGAGACCACAGAGGAGCCGTTGCCCATTGTTTCCCCATCATGTATTAAAGTGGGCATTACCCAGGACCTCTTATCATTAGTCCTTAGAGCACAGGAGCAGGCTCCTCCAGACCTTCCGGTAGGTCTTTTGTTTGTGCCTCCTAGGTTAAGACAGCGAGTGTTCCTGGAATTCCATGCCAAGAAGTCGGCAGGTCACCCGGGTATTGCCAGAACTCGGGAGTTGCTATCTAGGGCGGTGTGGTGGCCCTCGGTGGCTAAGGATGTGGATCAGTGGGTTCGGGCATGTGACATCTGTGCCCGAAATAAGACTCCTAGAGGGGTTCCTGTTGGCCCATTACATCCACTCTCTATCCCATCTAAGCCATGGACCCACATTTCAATGGATTTTGTGGTGGACTTGCCCAAATCCTCGGGGATGACAGCCATCTGGGTTGTCGTTGACAGGTTTTCGAAGATGGCGCACTTCGTTCCACTGGTTGGGCTGCCATCGGCCAGACGCCTGTCTGAATTATTTATGCTGCATGTTGTGCGTCTCCACGGGTTGCCACTTGATGTGGTCTCTGACCGCGGATCCCAGTTTGTGGCCAAATTCTGGAGGGCATTTTGTTCCGATCTCCAGATTTCTGTCAGCTTGTCGTCAGGCTACCATCCGCAGTCTAATGGGCAGACTGAAAGGGTGAACCAGTCCTTGGAGCAGTTCCTCAGGTGTTATGTCTCCAAGTGTCAGACTGACTGGGTTGCTCATCTGTCCATGGCGGAGTTTGCCTATAACGCGGCTCACTCTGCTACAGGGATCTCTGCCTTCCTTTGTGTGTATGGGCATCATCCTAAGGCCAATTCTTTTGACCCCCTGGACTCCACGCCTGATGGTTCCTCTGTGGTTTCGGTCCTTAGAGGTATTTGGCGGAAAGTGAAGAAAGCCCTTGTGTCTGTGTCATTGGTGACCAAAAGGGTTTTTGATAAGCGGAAAAGACCCTGCAGCTTCAAATTAGGAGACTTCGTCTGGTTGTCTACCAAGAATTTGAAGTTGAGACAGCCATCTCATAAGTTAGGCCCCCGGTTCATCGGCCCTTATAAGATCACCAGGGTTATCAATCCGGTGGCATTTCAGTTAGATCTGCCCCGTTCTTTGGGTATCAATAAAACATTTCATTGTTCCCTTTTAAAACGGGCGATTAGTAATCCTTCTTCCAGTGGAAGACCTTCCCCTCTTCTGATACGTGGCCAGAGGGAGTTTGTTGTTGAAAGGATTCTTGACTCCAAGGTGGTTCGGGGTCGGCTGTCATTTTTGGTGCACTGGAAGGGGTATGGCCCGGAGGAGCGGTCGTGGGTGCGCAGTTGTGATCTTCATGCCCCCAGACTGATACGCTCTTTCTTCTCGCAGTTCCCCGATAAACCCGGTGGTAGGGGTTCTTTGACCCCTCGTCAGAGGGGGGGTACTGTTAGGGTCTCCTGCCCTGTGCTGCCACGTCGTCATGGCAACCGGGAGACAAGTGCTAGCAGAGTAACCTGAGCGCAGCTGATACTCCGGTTCGGGTCTTTTGCTGTGCAGTGGTTACAGGCTCTGTGCACGGTAGGGGATCCGGTGCTGGTTTTTGTGCTCACAGTCTGTGAGGTCTGAGTGGGGCGTGGACAGCACCTGCTTTATAAGGCCTCTTCTTAGGGTAAGCAGATGCTGCTGAATCTTTGTTGGTTAGTCAGTTCCTGAAAGTTAGCCAGTACTGTGTAGCTTTGTATTTGTTTGTTGCTTACTGCAAATAGGCCTGGGGATTTGGTATTACACTCTGCCAATCCAGACCTAGCAGTAAGACTGGAGTCAGTCGTTTAGCTTGCTGGGGTTCTGTTACTACTCTGTGAACTTAGCAAGTTTGCGGCTGTATTCTAAGACTTGCCTGTCTAATCCTGTCTCACTGTGCTAGGTGTCAGGGGTCAGTTTAGTGGCAGTAAGCTGAACCTGTGCACTGCAAGTGAGAATTAGGATTGTGGAGACTCTCCTTGTGTCTATCATTCCATCTCTGACCAAGGAGTTTACTGCCACACCCGTTGGTAACCCTTTAGGGTTTTGCTGTTGCCCTTAGCAACAGCATTTCGGGTTCTCTACGTATTAAAACACAACATCTTGCTTTTCTCATCTGAGCATTACTAATACAAGGGAGACACCCAGTTCCTTAGCCTCTGGGCTTCTCTGTTCACTTTGTGTGTATTTTGTTACCCTATCACCTTCTGTGTACGTTATGTCATATTCCCCAGTCTGTCTGTGAGTCCATTTGTTTTGCATAACAGTTCAAACACCAGTACATTCCTGCAGGCACTGGTGTGCATAACACACCTCTATACCCTACACTGCATTACTGACCCCATAGTTTTAGCATGCCCTAATAGCAAAACTGTGGCAGGATTTGCTGGGATGTGTAGTCCCACAGCAGCTGAATGGCCACTTACACCCACTCCTGACTTAATATAATGTGTTAGTTCCTTTTCAGCTTGTATTTCCATTCTGCTACAGTAGCTTGCATATTAATAATTTTATATTAACAGAAGTGGCAGATATACCAGCATTTTAAAATTCTGGCTATTCATGCAATGATCAAAAAGGACATTGTATTATAATGCACTCCAAATTAAATTCTAAAAGGAGCATTGGTAAAGATTACATTCTCTGACTCATTTTCAACACAGAATATCCAATGTTGCTAAAAGCTTATTAAAAAAGCTGACCTTGGAATTGTAAAAGATAAAAACATGGTTAACATCTAGAAATGTATTAATAATTTGTTAATCATTTGAATTCATGTACACTGCCTTAAAAAAGCATTTTGATAACCATTGTTCTCTTCCTACTGCTACAGAAATATTGATATGTGTTTGGTAATATAGCAGCTTTGGTTCCAGATGTTCTGAAAGTTGTTAACAGTATATGAGATTAAGGTCTGGTCAACTTTTTATTTTCATCCTCTATCTATTGGAGATCTTGGTGTTCTAAGTTTTGAAGTGCGCAGGAATATTACAACAAACAAATCATCCTGTGATTGTTTAAGTAAAGCTTGGACTGCAAGTTCCTGGTACATAGTTATGATTAGAGATGAGCCCCACCCTGAATTTTGCTAATCCAAGCCAATCCAACCCGCATCTTTGGGATTCCTGCCAGGCTCGGATTCCAAATGGAAGCTAAATGTCATCCTTCTAGCATATGATTCTCATGGGTTTTGGATTCTTTATAAGGGTACTGCAGTCAGGACTCTGCGCCATTTGACTGAAGACATGCTGATATGTGCTGCACTGTACTCTGCTGGTAAATTGCTGTGCTGTCAAGAAGACTCATACTGGCTGTGTTATATATAAAAGTGGCTGTGCTGTGGACAGTGGTGCCAAGAAGGGGGAGAGGGTACAAATCACCCAGGTCCAGATCTGATGGAAGTGTGAGTCCAAGGTCCCCTACCCACTTACCAGGCAGCAGCAGCTATAGCTCACCTCCACAGCCCAATACACGCAGCTATGTGCTGGTTTGCAGTGTGGCCATGGAGGTGCTTAAAGTACTATTTTCCCTGTATTATTTTCTAAAGGTCCATGACCACACCTCATGCAATTACAATATGCCCCCTGAAAAGTACCTGGGCCCTGCCAGGCTACTTTTCAGGGTGTGGTCATGCTGTGGACTCCCGGCTGTGGACACCAGACTCCTAAAAGTGGCTGTGCCATAGTATACAAGTGGCTGCGCTGTGTCCTCATTATTAACCTCAATAACATTAAATTCCACTAATTTCCAGTCAATTTTGACCACCTCACAGCTCACAATATTGTTTTAAACCGCTTTAAGCCATAGGCTGCAGCAAGCTGGCTGCTTACTAAGTGGCAGAGCAGTGTCATAAAAACATGGCAGTTTGTAGCACATCTAAGGAACATAGTCACACAACAGTGTAGAAATGAAATGTGGTGCAAGATGGAATTGTCCTTGGGTCCTCCCATCCACCCCTATTTTGGATATTAAAAAGGACAAGCACATTTTAACAAACCAAGCACTTCAGCGAATGGGACTGCCACTGGAGGATGGGCAGCTTAAGTAATACAAAGCCAATTTGTACAAGGGCATCCAAATTTACGTTTTTCTTTCCAGTAGTAAAGGGACTCTGTGGTGTCATGAAAATAATCATTCACCATTTGGATAAAGTTATGGTACAAGTGTCACTAAATTTAGGCCATTCTCTTAGACTCAACCAGATGTCAAAATTATACAATATGTTTTTATTTTATTTTTTAACTGGCAGCTCAAACTCTGCAGAGTCAGACCACTTTTCTGCACACTTACTGGGGTACAGAGCATACTGGGGTGCAGTTCACAGAACAGTGCAAACAAGTTATACCATTTTTTTTTTATTTTTTTTGCTTTTTCTTACTTTTTTAACAGAATGCTTATGTAAATGCAGTGGGTGGGACCTGCAAAGTCTTAGTCACTTTGTCTGGACACCGCACAGCAACTGAAATTAACAGAGCAGAGTGCAGCATACAGCAGTTTGCCTTGCATAAGTTAAGACAGCCATTTGTATTAGCTACTCTGTATGAACACCGCACAGCCACCTAAATCAGCAGAGCACAGCAGACAGCAGCGTGGACTGAAGTGAAATGGTGCTGAGTCATCGCTGTGGCCCCAGTATAGCGAATCCAACACTAGGAGGATGACTTGTTGTCTCGATCTGGAATTCGAGTTTTGCAGGAACACCCGAGCCACAGCTCAGAGCCACTTGGATACTGGAAGTTTGGAGCAGCTTGGATTCCAAATAATCTCTAGTTGTTTGTGGTAATATACAGTATTTAGAATTTTATGAGATTATCCCATCATTTTCCTAAACTTTTAGATGTATTGGTTCATTTCAAATTAAATTTATCTAGAGATGAGAGGTCCAATTTAGCTGAAAATTGTCCCGGCTTGGGTCATCCCAATAAGTTTGGATCTTGAATCTCAAAAATGGATTTTGCATGTTTTGGATTGCATGTTAAATGCCTCCCTCATAATTTCAGGTCCCATTTCACCCAGGAGAGTGTGTGGAGAGGGTAACATAGTAACATAATTTCTGAGGTTGACAAAAGACAATTTGTCCATCGAGTTCAACCTGTTTGTGATCTCCTACACTGTAATATTTTTAGGACATTTTAACTGTGGTAAATGTTTAGCAGTTATGTCTATTAATCTTATATATATTTTTTATATCACTATAGTGCATGATATACCCACCATAGCCCTGAATATCCTTATCCTTTAGGAATTTATCTATCCAATTCTGAAAAGCAATGACCGAGTCCACCATTACTACTCTCGCAGGCAGGGAATTCCAAATATGTATTGTCCTTACTGTCAAGAAACCTTTCCGTCTCTCTTTGTGAAATATCCTCTCCTCTAACCTAAGCCGGTGTCCTCGTGTACTTTGTGATGATCTTAACAAGAACAAATCCCCCGCTAGCTCTGTGTATTGTCCACTTATATATTTGTAAATGTTAATTATGTCCCCTCTTAATCTCCTTTTTTCCAGTGTAAACATGCCTAGCCTAGCAAGCCCTTCCTCATATTCGAGTATCTCCATTCCCTTAATCAATTTGGTCGCCCGTCTCTGAACCTTTTCTAGTTCCAGGATACCCTGTTTGTAGTATCTTATGCTGCGATAAAACATACTAACATCCAAGGTGCAGGATCTTAGCTAATTTTATCCATTTTTAAAGAAATCCAGCTCCAAAACTAAAACACTTCAGGGGGTTTTCACACATCTCTTGAACCAATATAAATACAATGTATTTTAGTCTGTGGGGAATGTTAATTTTAGGAGGCTGTTTTAGTGGTACCACATATTCGCCAGTAGATGGTAGATTGATGGCGGCAGCCAGAGTAGGTAAATTCAAATTGTGGATGAGAGTGGGTGATGTTACGGAGTTCAAGGTGGTGTAAATGTATTAATGTGACTCGTGAAATCAATGCTTCTATGGTCTTTTGATGTGTTATAAGGGAAGTGAAACAATACAGTTTTTTAACAGTATAGTAAGTTATTGGACTCTATAGTGAGTATACTGTAGCTGTGTATTAGCCTGAGTGGTTTCTTAAGTTTGAGCAGAGATGTAATGATGTTGAGCAGAGATGTTAGAAACATAGAAACATAGAAACATAGAATTTTTTGGCAGATAAGAACCACTTGGCCCATCTAGTCTGCCCCCTTTTTTTTTTTTTTTACATTATTTTTATCTCTAACCTTATTTGATCCTTATTTCTTTGTAAGGATATCCTTATGTCTATCCCATGCATGTTTAAATTGCTATACTGTCTTAGCCTCTACCACCTCTGATGCGAGGCTATTCCACTTGTCCACTACCCTTTCTGTGAAATAATTTTTCCGCAAATTTACCCTGAATCTCCCCCCCTCCAGCCTCAGTGCATGTCCTCGTGTCCTATTGCTTCTCTTCATTTGGAGAATGTTTCCCTCCTGGACTTTTTTAATACCCTTGATATATTTGAAAGTTTCTATCATGTCCCCCCTTTCCCTTCTCTGCTCCAAACTATACATATTGAGATTTCTTAGTCTTTCTGGGTATGTTTTGTGATGTAGGCCATGCACCATTTTAGTTGCCCTCCTTTGTACAGTTTCTAATGTATTAATATCCTTTTGAAGATATGGCCTCCAGAACTGAATACAGTATTCTAGATGAGGCCGTACCAATGACCTATACAGTGGCATTATTACTTCTTTCTTTCTGCTGCTGATTCCTCTCCCAATGCAGCCAAGCATCTGACTAGCCTTCCTCATTGCCTTGTTACATTGCTTACCTGCCTTTAAGTCATCTGAAATAGTGACTCCTAGATCCCTTTCCTCCTCAGTAGTTTCCAGTATAGTGTCATTAATACTATATTTAGCTTTAGGATTTTTGAGACCCAAGTGCATGATTTTGCATTTTTTGGCATTAAACTGTAATTGCCAGACTCTTGACCATTCCTCTAGTCTACCTAGATACTCAATCATTTGATTTACCCCACCTGGTGTGTCTACCCTGTTGCATACCTTTGTGTCATCTGCAAAAGGCATGCTTTCCCTTTAATGCCATCTGCAATGTCACCAATAAAGATATTAAAAAGCACTGGTCCAAGTTCAGATCCCTGGGGTACTCCACTGGTAACATTTCCCTCATGTGAATGCACTCCATTTACCACAACTCTCTGTTTTCTATCTTTCAACCAAGATCTAATCCATTCAATAATCCTAATATCCAATCCCAAACTTTCAAGTTTATTTAGCAGTCTGCGATGTGGAAGAGTGTCAAAAGCCTTACTAAAGTCTAGATAAGCTATATCCATGGCTCCACCTTTATCCATCACTTTAGTCACACAATCAAAAAAGTCAATAAGATTTGTTTGACATGATCTCCCCCCCAGTGAATCCATGCTGTTTGGGATCCTGTAAATTGCCGGATTTGAGATAATCTACAACTCTTTCTTTTAAGAGTGTTTCCATCAATTTCCCTACTACTGATGTAAGACTCACTGGTCTGTAGTTGTTTGCCTCTTCCTTGCTTCCACTTTTGTGCAGTGGGACTACGTTTGCTCTTTTCCAGTCCTCTGGAATTACTCCTGTAGCTAATGACTGGTTGAATAATTCTGTCAATGGTGCTACCAGCACCTCTTTAAGTTCTTTTAGTTTCCTTGGATGTATCCCATCTGGCCCCATAGATTTGTCCACTTTCAGCTTTGAGAGTTCTGTTAGGACCTTCTCCTCTGTAAATGTACTTGTTTCATTTTCCTGAATATCCCTGCAACTTAACTGTGGCCCCTTCCCCTCTCTTTCAGTAGTAAATACTGAGCAAAATAATCATTAAGATGATCTGCTATTAAATTGTCTCCTTCAACAAAACTCACAGTGTCCGTCTTTAGTTTTATAATTCCGCCTTTTGTTTTTCTCCTTTCGCTTATATACCTAAAAAAAGTTTTGCTTCCTTTACCCACTGACTTGGCCATTTTCTCCTCAGCTTGGGCCTTTGCACATCTGATTACCTTCTTAGTCTCCTTCTGTCTAACAAGTTATATCTCTTTGTCTTCATTATTTTGTGTCTGCTTATATTTCCTAAAAGCCATCTTTTTTGCTCTCACAATATTTGCAACTTCTTTTGCAAACCACACTGGCTTCCTTTTCCTTGTGTTTTTCCTAACAGTTTTGATACAAAGGTCTGTTGCCTTTAATATTGCACATTTTAATGTTTCCCACCTCTCCTGCACTGCTTCCAAGTTCCTCCACTCTGCCAAAGAATCGCTTACACATTTTCCCATCCCTACAAAATCAGCCTTCCTAAAATCCAACACCTTTGGTTTTGTATGGGACGAGTCAGTCTCTGTCTTAATGCTGAACCATACTGCTTGATGATTACTGGATCCCAGGTTTTCACCCACTTTTACGTCCAATAATCTGTCTCCATTTGTAAGTATTAAGTCTAATATTGCATCTTTCCGAGTGGGCTCCCTCACCAATTGGTGGAGGGATGCTCCCTGAAGGGAATTTAAAATGTTCCTACTTCTAGTGGAACTAGCAACAGACACCTCCCAGTTTACATCAGGAAGATTAAAGTCTCCCATGATTATTACCTCTCCTTTTAATGCCATTTTAGTTATGTCCTGCAATAGGTTCTTGTTGAGTTCCTCTTCCTGACCTGGTGGCCTGTATATCACGCCAATACGAATAATCAACTTTTCCCCTGTTTCTATGGTCACCCAAAGGGCCTCAGTTTTTTCTTCAATACTTTGTATTAATGTAGTATTTATGGTATTTTTTACATACATTGCTACCCCTCCTCCGATTTTTCCAATTCTGTCCTTCCTAAATAAAGTATATCCCGGTATAGCTATGTCCCAGTCATGATTTTCATTGTACCATGACTCTGTAATTGCCACAATGTCTAGATCATCCCTTGTCATTATTGCAGTTAGTTCTGGGATTTTATTTCCTAAGCTCCTAGCATTTGCACACATAGCTTTTAGAGTTTTGTTTGTGCTTTTTCTGTTCTTAGCTATATTCTTCTCTCTGCCTATTTTTATTTGGTTTTGATCTGAATTATCTTCTGTTGCTGTGGATATGCTTCCTATTCCCTTTGCCTGCAGAAACAATACCTCTGTGTTGGGGGAGCAGATTTCTTTATTCCTGTTTGGTTCACTGCCCCACTTTGTTAGTTTAAATAGTTCTTGATGAAGCATCCAAACTGTTCAGTTAGTATTCTTGTTCCCCTTGAAGATGGGTGCAGGCCGTCACTTTTGTATAAGCTACAATCTTGCCAGATGGTGTGACTGTGGCCTATAAATCCAAATCTCTCCCCATTGCACCATGTCCTTAGCCAAACATTGAAGTTTCTGATGCAATGAGTTCTGTCTTCCCCTCTGTGTACTGGCAATTCTTCTGAAAAAGATACAGTGGTTGCCACCTGCTTCAGAGCATGTTCATGAATAATGAAATGTTAGGATAAATGGGGACTGTGAAAGAGATACGTAGGGAAGTTGTAAAGAAGAGAGAGCAAAAGTTGGGAGATACAGTCTGTATTAAAATGGCAAACTGGAAAACATATACGAGGGGTTGTGATAAGGAGATGAGGGGAACATTTGAACAATAATGTTCTGCAGTGATGAGTTAAGCTGGATCTATGCAGATCTGGTCACTAAGGTACTGTACATATAACAGAGTTAGTAGAGGTATGATAGAGGGACAGGGATGATGAGTAATTAATATTAATTGTCGACAGGTGATGGAAACAAGATGAAGGGGTATATGTCTAAAATGGCGGTAGTAACTAAGTAGCAGTTTACATTTTTTTTACAGTTTTCAATTACTTCAGTAAACAGAATACACTGTACAAAAAATAATTAATTTTGAAAAAAGTGTAATGAGTAGGGTTTAAAAATTGATTGATTTGTGTAATTATGTATTATAATGAGTCTATATTTATTTTATGTTCAAAATAAAAACTCCAACCGATATGGGAAATGTAATAAATGCATTGCTAAGCTGAGATTGTAAGTTTTACTGATCAGTATTGGTGTATGGTGATGTTTGGCTTGGATAGGTGTTTGTATGCAGAGCTAGCTTGGAAGGAGTGCGAGAGAAGGGAGGAGGTTTTCACCAGGTTTTGGCATGAAACCTGAAATTAGGCAGATACTCCAAAGGTAACTGAAACATGAGCAATACTTAATTAAAACTGATACTGTCGATCACTGCTGATTCTGAAAGAAGAAAAAAATACAACTTGAAATGTTAGCCGTAATGGATCAGGAATGATGACACTGGAAAAGTGCTTGAAAGGTGCAAATGTACTTGTAATAAATGCAAACCGGGATAAAACTGGAATGGACTGAAGTGCTGACCGGGCTGGGTCCGGAATGATGACACTGAAGAAATTTTAAATAGATGCAAATGTACTTAAAATAAACGAGGACCAAATTAAACCGGAATCAACTAACGTGCTGACCGGGCTGGGTCCAGAATGATGACACTGGAGAAGTCCTTGAAAGATGCAAATCACCAGACTGGAACTAATCAAAGCAAACACTGAATATGTAAGAGCTCAGCACAGAGCTGTTACTTCCTGAGAAGAGACTGTTGTACTGACTGCCTGATGTCAACAGGAAATTACCTTTATACCTAATGGTGCTCAGACATTGGGTGCTGCGATTAGCTGGCTGGAAGGAGCTCCAGGATTGTACAATGGTAGATCAACTGACAGAATCCAAGATGGCAGTGTCCAGGTCTGGTTTTTGGAGGGAACTCTGGATTATGCCCAAACACCGGGAAGCAGACATCATTGAGGATAATGCTGTGACAGCAGACAGCAGCAGCAACCACAGAGCAACGTAACTCACAGAAACTGTGGCAGCTGCCTGGACACCACCTGAGAACCACATCAGTTGACCCCTGATTGTGCAGGGAGCGATGTACAGAAGCAGCATGACCAGCCCTCCGTGCCAACCAGGACAGACATAGCAAAGGTAAGACAGTTTTTATACTCTGGAGTGTGACACAGATACTCTTTATTCTTAGAGTTGACCATGATCTCAGTTATTCTACAAATAAGAAGCACAACACATTCAGATACTTTTCCACAAAGTAGAAAAATATTGGAGAAAGTGCCATACATCTCAGTACTACCTCAAATGCCTATCATTTGACATGTTAATAAAAAATAAATCCAATCTGCCATGTTGGCTCAGATATTTATTCATACATCTCCTATAAACCTTAGAGAAATGGGAAAAATAACTGGCTGGGCAGATGTTGATTAATATGACAGTTTTAAATTGTTAAAATTTGTATATAAATATTTATTACATATAAACACAGTTCCCATAAATAGAAACTTTTTGATATACATATTCAAATACAGCTGCCAGTATGATTCAAAACAGTAACAACCTAGATACATAAACCGCAAGCGGTATTTCAAAATGGTGCCTAAACGGGTAGTCTGGAAGGTACCTCTAATCCAATCACAAAATGTCCAATTGCACTTAACATTTTTCTTTTACTGATAAGGAATCCCATAATGATGCTTCTAACATTGAATAAATATCTGTCTTTAAGCAAAAATTCAGTTTTTTTTACATTCACACAAAAAAGGATTAATGTTTAAAAAACTAGTCAGGGAATAGTAAATAAAAAAATTCCAACTCTCATACATAAAGATTGGTTAGCTATGATATATATTTAATAATAACAAACAAATTGAAATAAATATGGCATATAAAGGGCCGTGGATATTATGAATACAAATGATTATAATAAAAAAATGCATATAATGCCTTATCAAGGGGGTCATTCTGAGTTGATCGCATGCTGCTGATTTTCGCAGTGCAACAATCAGCTTACTACTGCGCATGCACTGCAATGCAAACGTGCATTGTACTGTTACAAACAGCATCGTTGCTGTGCAATGCTTCTAGCGACGAATCCATTCACACGGGTGATCGCAAGGAGATTGACAGAAAGAGGGCGTTTATGGGTGTCAACTGACCGTTTTCTGAGAGTGGTAGGGAAAATGCAAGCGTGACCAGGTATTTGCAGGGCGGATGTCTGACGTCAATTCTGGGACCGGACAGGCTCTCATCCATACTCAGAACCTTTTTATATCTCATAATTATTGTATTCTTTGGGGGTACACTCACTCTGATGTATTTCCTTTCTCATACAATAATAATTTCCCCAAACTACAAATCTTCAAGCATTCACTGAAAAATATTTTTTTCAGATAAGCTTATCAAATTAATATTCTTCATCCCCTTAGGAAATTCTATCTATCTATTACTGCCCCCAACACTATTGACTAAAAACTTACAAATGACCTCCTCTTATAGTCAATCAACCATCTATATCCTGAATCAACATTGCTATGTAATTGCATCATATACCCCATGATGGCAAAGGGAGGAGTGAGTACTCTTTATCCAGGCCCGTGCCTGTTGGAGAAGCCTGGGGGTGCTGGGTCCCACTGCCCCCCACCACCCCTCTAAGTTGTAGGCAGAGATGCTGGGGAGAGAGGCAGCTGCTGCTGCTCTCTCTCCCTGTGTGCTGTATGATGTGTGGCCGCCAGCCTCCTGCCACCCATGCCCATCTGCTCCCATGCCAGCACCCCTTCCCCATCCAGTGCATTACTAATATTTTTAAGATTTCATAAGAAGCTGCGCTTGCCACATCTCCCTGCATTGGCCACACCCCCTAAAACCTGGGGCCATCACTCGTCGGCGCCCCTGCATATAACTTCACTAATCCCCATTAAAAAAAAAATGTATTGTAAACTCACCAACGGTTGAAATATTTGCAGTTATATCACCTAAAGATAACAAATAACATTATTTATCTAATGAGAAAAATCGCAGGACAAAATGAACTGGCTTCATATTAATGTAGATCAAATTTAATTTCACAGTATGCTAAAAAAATTATTCTAATTATGTAAAGTTAGCACGTGGGGACAACAAGAATGGACAACATAAAATAAGGCACATTCAAACTAATTAACGTTTAACACTTTCAATTAAACTCAACCAGATGAGTGGTGTCAAATGTCCAGCAGAAACTATTAGCCTATATGAAGTACTGTAAGTCACACCCAATGTTAAACTACTAGGTCCGCTAGTAGACTTTTTAGTAGAAGGAACCAAAGTCAGCACTAAGCAATATAACATAATTTGTATTAATGGGTGTGAGTTACGAATGCATCAGATGAACAAGGCCAAATGAAGGTCTGTTGGGCCCAAGGGCAAAGATGTTGTGGGGGCCCCCACTAGTAAAAATGATGTAAAATCCTGAACCCCTACCCTCCATGACAGACACAAACACAGAGACACACACACACACACTCGCCCCTGTTGCCCTCCCATAATCCGGCCATGTAGTTGAATTAGAGACAGCATGGGGCATTATATCATCATCATTATCATGAGTTTGCAACTTGCAAAAAGGTGTAAGTACCCACAGATAATGTTGCTACAAACAGGGGCCTTTGTGACTTTTTGTTGGCCATCTTAACAGAAATTTGTGTCTGCAAACCCTTACTGCACCAAGCCTCTGTGTACACCCCCCCTCCAACCCCCTGTACCCATCCATCCCCTTGGAGAAAAGGATTGCAAGTTTTATAGAAGAAAAGAAACATATCTAAAGAAAAAATCATACATGTAACCTATCTAACAAGTATTAGGAGGAAACAAAAACCCTAAGTGAGAAATGCAATTTTACCAGTGCACAAATATTGCATACAAATGCAAAATCTTTGAATAGATAGAGAATTACTTTCAGCACATAGACCATATTAAGTGGTACTGAGCAGCTGTCAACTAAATATGTACGCATATATTGTAATTACACACGATTTGCTCTAGGTAAATGGGCATGGTCATAAAAAATAAATAGGAACAAAATAAAAATTGAAAGATCAATACATTGTTATGCAGACACTGTATGTATGAAAAAGCCAATTTAAATACAAATAAATAATCACTTTATGTTTAGAATGCACTTACCATGCCTATGCAAGTAATACTACTAATGTTGCAGATACAGGGGGTAATTCCAAGTTGATCGCAGCAGGAAAATTTTTAGCAGTTGGGCAAAACCATGTGCACTGCAGGGGGGGGGGGGCAGATATAACATCTGCAGAGAGAGTTAGATTTGGGTGGGGTGTGTTCAAACTGAAATCTAAATTGCAGTGTAAAAATAAAGCAGCCAGTATTTACCCTGCACAGAAACAAAATAACCCACCCAAATCTAACTCTCTCTGCAAATGTTATATCTGCACCCCCTGCAGTGCACATGGTTTTACCCAACTGCTAACAAACTTGCTGCTGCGATCAACTCAGAATCACCCCCAATATATGTTATTTACCAAGTTTTCAATGTTCTCAGTTTCATTCACTTAAAAAAATGCATGCCTTCAACAGAAAGATCAAGTGAATAACAGTAGCATGGCTCACTAAATGCCGCCACTCACTACTAACATACAGTAATTAAAATGCAAGCCAGGAATCTGGCTTAAACCCTTAAAGGCTGTTATTGTCATTGCTCCTTTTTGTTTGGAAAATGAGTGATAGGGATTTTAACCAATTAATTAAAGGGGTATGTTTTAAGTGATATTTAAGCTTTGTCAGTTCTAATCTCCACTTTTTCTTCAGGAAACCCCATTTGTCCTCCTCTTTTGAATTATATACAGTAAATTGTTTGTGTTATGAGCCTCTGTGGCTCATCCCTGCGTCGGTTCTCAGTCATTGATAGGCGACTGGGATGTCACAGGACTTGCGCCAAGTGCTCCTTGCCTGTACCTTAGCAACCAGTATACAGGGTGGTGGGGATTGTGGTTGCTGGGTTACCAGGACGTGGTAGGGATGTGTGCAGCGCTGCAGATGCACAGAATTTTGACAAGTGCTCCTTGCCTGTACCTTAGCAACCAGAATACAGGGTGGTGGGGATTGTGGTTGCTGGGTTACCAGGACGTGGTAGGGATGTGTGCAGCGCTGCAGATGCACAGAATTTTGACAATTATTTTACTGCTCTCCCCATTGGACAGTTCTGTTGTTAAAACCAAACAGCCCAGCTCCCAGTGCCAGTTATAGCTTGAGCATTGTAGTGTAAGCCGCTGGTCTTTGTTGGCAAACCTCGCTGGTTCTGTGGATACTCTGCCAGATTTCCTACTCATTTGTGTCCCTGTTCCTGCTCTGCCTGTACCCACCTTCAGCCTAGTGTGTTAACCCTTTGTCTGCCATCCCAGTGATCCTGTGCTCAACCTGCAAGATATACCATCTACTCAGTGCCTGCATACTATCATCTCAGTGCCTGCAGTACCATCCACTAAGTGTCTGCAGCCATCTTCATGATACCTGTATTCCATCTCACAGGGCCTCATTTACTCTGGCTGAGACCCTGACCCAGCTCTGAACTCACCCTCCATGATTCTGTGTGTGTACCCCAGTTTGTTTCTCGTGGTCTCTAGTTTATCATGTGGGCCCCTGCTGTAGAGGTTTAAGTCCAGATGGCAACCTGAGTACCAGTGTACGTGTCGAGTACTAAGGGAACAGTTGGGGGGGCTGTTATTGGCAGAATGCCCTCTCATCGGCTCTAGGAGTCTCACATTAATAGCACTAGCGTTCCTAACAGTCTGATTGGTAGCAGTACATGGTTTACATGCATGGTTTACATCTCATTACGTTTTAGTGAAACATAGAATTTGATGGCAAATAAAAACCACTTGCCATTCTAATCTGCCCTTGTACACTCACATATAAGGGTTCATTTTTTGTTGGGAGCCAATTAACCTACAGGTACCAGTATATTTTTGGATTGTGGAATGAAACTAGATTACCCAGAGGAAACCCATGCAGGTACCAGGAGATTAACCTAACTCCACACAGTTAGGGCCATGGTGGGAATCAAACCCATGACCTCAGTGCTGTGAGGCCATAATTCTAACCATTACACTATCCACACTGCAGTGATTGTGCTTTCCTGTATATATATATAGAAGGCAGAGCGGTGGTAACTGTGTACATGTTAAGTATGTGTTGCAAAAATTGTTAAAGAAATGATAATGTAACTATTTTTATTTGTGTAATACCTGTAAGGAAAAAAAGGTTAGTTTAAATGTAAACAGCCCTTTGTCCATTTTGCTGTGATCTTCAGGTAAATTGTAAGGGTTCCGTTTTTATGCCATGCCTGGAGGAGCAGGAAATATTGCAAGTGTTCTGTGACCCTACCTCTCCCTTTGCTACCCACCTTCTCCATGGTGTTAGCAGGATGGTGGTTACCTCCTCCGGCTTGTTCCCCCGCTCCGGCAAGTCACCTCGCTGTGTCCACGGCTCCTATGCGCCGTGCAGTGCAATGTAGATGTTAGAGTCCCAGACTGTGTGGCGGCTTTCAGTTGCTCGGCAGTGTGCTCTATAAATGTAGATCACAACCTGAAGGTCCATCTAGCAGTGCTTCCAACGCGTTTCAGGCTTCATGCCCTTTGTCAAGGATGACACTGGTATAGCCAACTTCACCTTTTATATAAAAAAAACTTTATTGATTCTGTTAAAACATCCCATAGATCTCCCAGGAAGCTTCATGAGAGATCTCTGGGATGTTTTAACATAAACCTTCCTATCAAATTGCATCCGCTCTGCACAGTCCACACATATCCTCACATGTCTTCTCATTCTTCACTTTCGCTTCCTCTCGACCCCGGTTCATAATTGCTGTATGACCATATCATAAAGCCCATCAAGAACCTTTGCAATCTGGCGGACAACTATGCAATAGATAGCACCTATCCTTGTGTATCCATGCCTATTTCCCTTTAGATTGTAAGCTTGCAAGCAGCGCCTTCCTACCTTTATGACTGTTTGTTATTACCCAGTGTTGTTATATCATTGTTATTTTCAATTGTAAAGTGGAAATGGAATTTGCTGCGCTATTTAAGAAACTGTTAATAAATTATAAAATAAATGTTTTTGTTGTCTTGTTTGTGATCTGTTCTTGTTCCACCACCATACTAACTTAACTGTAAATAAATTAAATTAGAATAATTAAATTATCAATTTGACCAGACAAAATAAAGTTGATATAATATTTTAAAGCCTAACCTTGTTGCCTGTGTCTTTATTTGATTTGATTAATTTATATATTATTAGTAAGGGTCCATACGAAGAATGTAACTGATAGTACATTTAATGTTTTCATGACATTAGTAGTCAGAACAACAGATCTGATTGGCTGTGCTCTTAAAATGTCTATTCAAAAGCCCACAGACATTCACTAACCACAAGCACGTAGAAACTATAGGCCAAATATTACATACAACATGTTAGGTAACATATACAATAGTCCTTCTGATCTCAGATTTGTTACTCCAAAAATATTAATGTGGAGTTTCTTAGATGAATTACATATCTAAAAATAAAGGATGCTAGAGTTAATTTCTCTGAATGCTGTAAAAATAGTTTTACGTACAGATACTTTTGGGTCTCTGAGCCTCCCCTAAACTCTATTATTTCCCACCAAATATGACCAAAGTTAATTCATCACTGAAAATGATTACGATATTTATTTTCAAGGTGCTAAAAATGTTTCCCTTCTTTGTTGAAATTTCTAGTATTCCCAAAGAGAAAGGTGTATTTTAATATCCTTGAAAGAAAATATTTGACATACTTTTACTTTTAAATGTACTTTCAAATCTTCTTATAGGCAAAACATTCTCCCTCAAAAGCCTAATATGTTTAGGGATTTATTGAAGGTTGTGATGTGTTTTATACTCTTCATGAAACAAAAGATATACATCAAATCTACTTAGAAGCAAAATGGCTATTTCTGTTTTCCTGGAAGCAAACAGTACTTTTATCTGTTTGTGAATTAATTATCACATACTTTGAGGTGCATACTAAAGTTTGAACGTTAGCCTATTTGCTACATGCAGTATATTTATTTTACACCAGGTCTGCCAGTCTGTCAATAAGTCTCACAGGGAGGGTAATAATTAATTCATACTAAGGTCTGCACAGTTTAATGTTGAGGGTTATAAAGAATGATTTACATACTGTGCCAAGTACAGAAATATTATAAATACTGAACCTTCCCGGAGAAAAGGAATATACTTAAAGTGGAAACATAACATGCCCACTACACTAAGGAGGATGTACTTAGTATCATATGAGCAATGATGAGCAACAAATGCAGTAGTTACATATCTGTATAGTTATCCATGTCCATGATATACAGTTGTTCGTCTTCTTCTTCTTCTTGTTCTGTGATCCGCAGCACATGACAAAGTACATAAATAGAAATAGTATGAACAAAACAATTTAAAAAGGGACTTACAGTACAGACCATTGGAGGACTAGACAAAGGGGCTGATTCAGTAAAGATTGAAAATTCTGCTAATTAGCAGAATTTGCAATCCTTTTGTCTGCATGCTGGGGGCCGCTCATCGCAGGGCAAGGTCGCCCCTCATGCTGACCGCTGCCTCCTCCCCCTTGATGAAGCAGAAATTGCAATTGCAAACGGAGTGTTGTCGCCCGCCCCTCGACCGCCTCTGCCTGATTGACAGGCAGAGCCAATAACATTTATTGCAGCCCCCCCCCCCCACAGGAAATGCGGGCACATGCGCAGGATAGGCACTGCGCATAATCCCGCATCTTTTTAGTAATTTTTGCGGTTGGATCGCATTTTGCGATCCAACCTGAATTAGGCCCAAAGTTTATAAACATTGCTGTAGGAGCAGTCATAGTACCCAAAAGAACAGGGCCATAGTACACAAAGCTAAGTGGTGATGTTTAAGATAAAAGTATAAGTGAGGGAAGGAGAAGCACTTGAGCACACAGTTAAATGAAACCATATAAAGCTCTGTAATGTCCTGATATAGATTATAATAGATTCTGTAATTTACAGCTTCTCAGTCTTACCACACTAGAGATCTGTGCCGAACCCTGTGTTTTTATCTGGATTAATTTTCATGGTTCTGATTTTGCAAAACCACCCTCGTGTTTTGATTTTGAATCTGTAATTCATTTTTTCAAAAATGCTAAGAACAGCTAAAATCTTGTAATTTGGGCCTATTTTCTTTTATACAGTAATATTAACCCCAATAACATTAATTTCCAGTCATTTCCAGTACATTTTTTACACCTCACAATATTCTTCACCAGTATTGGTCAAAGGCTGGCTGGCTAAACTAAGCAACAGAGCAGCGGCACAAACACACAGCAGTTATTTCTGTTTAAAATGCATTGCAAATTAGTAATGTATTAGAGTAATAGCCTATAAAAAAAAGTATATGCATGAAGGACCATCCGCAATGCCCCCCAATCATACAGCCTGTTATGAAAAGAAAAGTGGTGCTAGATGGAATTGTCCTTGGGCCCTCACACCCTTTTGTTGTATATTAAAAAGGACATGTACAGTAGAATTTAACAAACCAAGAACTTCAGTAACAGGGACTGCCACTTTTGTGGCTGAAGTGCTTGGGTTTTTTTCAGCCCAAGATACCCAAATTTTTGGAAGGACCACCTCCAATCATTAAGGAGAAGGTTAATGATGAGGGTGTTGGCAGTTGAGATTGCATTGACTGGTCCAAACTGCTGGTAGCTGATACTGGACTGCTTGTTATTATTTTACAAATTATTATTTTCTAAAATAAATTTCATGAACTCACCAAAAATGACATAACATGGAGGAGGTGTATTGATTTATGGAATCTTATTTATGAATATTAATATTTAATATAACATATATGGTTATTAATATATGGATATATTTAAATTAATATGCGTTATCATATATATCTGCAAATATATATTATGTCAGGCTTACAAATTAATTGGCTGATAAATATATGCAGTCCTTTTATATATATATGACTTATGAAATTATGAAGTTAAGATTCCTTAAAGAGAGTTCAAGCTTGAATATTACCGCTCTTTTTATATGATTCTTTATTTACAGGCAGATCAAATCGTACAGAATAAGATATACACAGTAGTGATATATATACTAATTATAATTATATTAAGCTATGCTATGTTTCCTTCGTTACATAACATAAAACAACATGACATAAGTTTCACAAACAGTTTCAATTATTATCATATTTATACTTGCAAGTTAAAGATTGCCATCCCAAGAATCATTCCTTCTGCATGTTCTCCATGACTTCTCCTCCTGACTGACTTCCTTCCTTCTCCTTCTTCTTCTCCCTCTCCCTCTTCCTTCTAACTCCTAACTACAAGTCTGGTCCTTTTATCTCATATTTTACCAATTCAAACTATCATATTCTCATAGTTTCCAATGGAATAGGTAATTATAGGTTTGTCAGATTCCAAGGTGTAATAAAACAAACATTGAACTGGGCTGTCGTGTCCTGTTCACGGAGGCATGGTGTCATAAAAGTGTGGTGTCCACACTGCCTTAAGCAAGTATAGTATTGTAAAATCTGGAATGTCTTTTCATCCAAAGTTCTGTTGTATTGACAAGTTTTCCTGGGGTCGGTTACACAATGTTTTATCAATGGATGTGATCTCTTTTCATAGTAGTTAATTTATACTCCCTAGCTTTTAACCTTCACTGGACAATAGACAAACCAGTAGATTCTGATCTACTGTAAGCACACCTGTGAATTCCAATGACCAACAGAGCTCTGTCACATACCTATTATCATTTATGGCCTAATACCTTTTCTCTACAATGACTCTTGATCTTACTGTAACCTCTCTGGCCTTATTTATGACTAGAGCAGAATAAACCTGTTCCCTACACTATTTTTTACCATCTTGCTGTAAAACACAAATATACAGTATATCTATATAAACACATACACAAACCTAATCTCTTAAATCAGCTAAACATTACCTCATACATTCAAACTTATTTCATATCTATTCCTTACTATATATATCCAGTATACTGTCCACTATGGTAACATCGCCTATTTATAATGAATTATATTTTGATTCAGACAATATCCATTGCCCTAATATTATACTAAGTGCAGACAATTACCTATAAGGCAACAGTCGCCCCCTTGTGGCCATGAGAAATTCTTTTGATTGGCCATACATTAAACTAGCGTAATTGCTTCCAAATACATTTCAAAATATTCCTTCAAACATAACTTTCGTTGTAACCATAATATATACCATAAGTGTAATAATAATAACCATTATGATTTTAAAAATCTCTAAAAATTCTTAGCTTACCTAACCTTATTCTACTTTTTAACTAAAGCAGACAAAACTGAGGTTTTTATTCAGTATTCATGAGGAAAACTAATTTCTACAGACATTTGGAATACCATAGCCCAATTGTAGACCTTTTTTCTGTATCTGGATCAGTACGTTTGGACATTTTTGCTGTTCTTGTATGTAGCAATTTACTGGGATAAGACTGTCATCTGCGTGGTTTGCTTGCAATTGGAGATGCCTTGCGTTTGCATTATGGCCTTGCGTTTGCAACATTTGCACCATTACTAGAAGTAGAATTCTTCGTAGCAGCTGCTCCTTTGCTTGCCATTTCGCTGTTTGAGGCAGAGGGCTGTGTACGTCGAGTGCTGTGTCTTGAACATTCAGTACTTGTGACGACCCTCAGTAATAGTAATAGTCTTTATACAGTCTTTAGCAGTTCTGTTTCCTTTGCGTTTATCCAATGCCGCAGTTGTGACCAGTGTCCATATTGCTTTTGCACAAACAGGTTGTGATTTTGAATAGAACAGGCATATATGAAACAGTCTTTTTTTTTTTTTCTTTCTTTCTTTCTTTCCTTGCTTGTTAATAGTAGGTCTTAATTGTCTTCGGGCAATAGTACCACAAATGGCTGTGAGTAGTACACCTACTCTGTTCTGTATTTCCTCACTGAATAAATTACCATGCAGTCTTAAATCTCCTTATTCTACCTTGTACCTATTTATACATCTCAATCTTACATAAACTTATACCAGTTTAACCCATATAAAGGCGTTTTCTATCCTACCTATATTTTGACTAATAATTATTTAAAATGCTTTTGATGTGTATATAGTAACATCCTATCAATACAATAAATGAATATAATTTTGCTTCAAACAGATATTAAATATCATTTAGGAATGGCTTTAAATATATCTAATTCCATCCAATATTATTTTATATGCAGCCATGTGCATATACAGTGACCCTGTTATGCTACAAATAATTATCTTAGACTTGTGACAGTCTTTATTAAGAGAATTATTCATCCCACTTAATAATCTCGGCCCAATTTGTTATAACGTGGTATACCATCCTGTATTAGATATTTAATTACTTTTGAAGCTTTTACGAAGGAAGCATAGGTAGTATCTATTGTGTAATATATAAAAAAAACATAAAATATTTACAAGGTATATATGCAATGATATAAAATATATCTCAGACAAATGTTTACATATATGTGATTAAGGTATATGAAGGGATGAGACAGTTCTGTATAATCACAGTGATGAGATGTGCTGTACACTGTTGTGGGAGTGTACATGTAGTTTGAAAGACAAGTAAATGATTACTTGTGATGAAAGGGTTAATGAAAACCTTCCCCTTTCTTGTGAAACTGGAAAACTCCTTGAGGATTTGTCCATATATCAGTCTTTAGGGATGCTATGTAGATTTTGCTGGATAGCAGCGATGAAAGGGTTAATGAAGACCTTTTCCCTTGTAAATTGGAGTCTTTTTGGAGTCTTGCACCATTCTGTATACAGGTTGCCAGGATTACTATGAATCAAACAAAAATACATACAATGACTATCACAGATATTTATACAGTGATTTAACATAGCTTGCTATGCATTCTGTCCTATCTGCTGCATGTTATCAGGTACAGAATTTACAAATGTGTCTTTTAACGATTGAATAACAAACAAACAATTGTTTCTGGCCTGTGCCAATCTTTCCTGTCACATTGTGTGTCAATGACAGCACAATTGTCGCTGCAGATATGATGCAGGTTTAATTTGGAAACTGTGGCTGTTTGAACATCAAAGCAAACAATGGCTTCATTGGATCTAACAAGTAAAGGAATGATACTACCGTATTCACTTGTGACCATACTCCCTTGTGATGCAGCCTGGTCCCAGACTGTCTTTAACCATAGCGTTTGCTGCTTGGTGTGGCTCCTTAGTTTGGAAGAATCTTGGAGCTTCTGAAAAAACCTACTTTTGTGGGGAGAGAAACTTGTTAAACTTTGCCAAATATGTATTGCAGGTCCCAGGGCTTTCTGTCTTTCCACACCTGTAATAAAATGGTTATGGCACCAGGGCATAAAAACATTTTCATCCTGGTGATCCTTTTTGTCATTGTTAATTGGTGTGTGGTTTGCAGAATGACACTCTGCATGTGGTCTCTCTGAGAGCATGCAAACATTTGCACCATCACTAGAAGTCTCTGAGTGCTCTGTGGGGGTTACATAAGTTTGGGAACTTTGTTTGTAAACATGCATTCCTGAATTAATTTCATGGATTTTCCCTTTAAACATGTTTCCAGGTGAATACATTTCAAGGTTTGCAACTCTGGTTGCCATGGGAGTTTTCACCATGGGGAACTTCCCCACCCCTGTGTGCACTGTACTGCTGCTATCAGTGTTTAAATCTGCTGACAATTCACCTTTGCCTAAGGGCATAACAAATTCTTCATTTACATTGGGAACTCTGAGAGTGTATTCAGCAGAATACTCATAATCTGAGTTACAATGATCTTCCCCCTTACTAGACACAGTATAGGGGACATCTCCTATTGCTGCTACCTCCTTTACATTAATGTGCTGTCTGATGATAGACACATCCGGCACATTGCTACTTTCTTCCTTTACCACAGAGGCTGTTCTGCTGGTGGTCTGTGTGACCATAGCAGACTCCATGCGCTGCACATTGATGCAGTCCTGCAACATGTAACTTTCCTTAATTTTAGGATCTTGACTGATTAAGTCATTTCTGACTCCTGTAGACTCTGTGTACAGAGTTTCACATACCTCAACACTATTCCTGTTTGGTGTTTCTATCTCAGCTTGCTTGCTGGATGTTATCTCTTCATCAGAGATCTTGACAATTTGATTACAAACTGTCAGGCTTTTCGCTTCTGCCCCAAACTTTTTCTGTTTATTTTTCTGTTTAAGGGACTTAAATAACGAATGCATTTTTGCATTAATGGTCAGGCACGCCTTACGAAGACGTGAACCTGATTCTTCTTTACATTTCTGTTTGGCTTCTAGAGCCGCAGTTCTGCGCATTTTTCTAAATGCTACAGAAAACTTTTGCATTTTTAACATTTCAATGCTAAATTTATATATTCTTTGTTTTTAGTACTGAAGGTATCCTCTCCTTAAGATTGACCGGTGTCTTAAGGTTAAACTCTAATACCTGGTACATTTATACATTTATTTGGAAATACTCTTTTCCACTGTGCACATTTTCTATTCTAGGCCTTTAAATTCTTTATTCTCATTTGTAACCTATTCCACTGTGATCTTGTATTTTGCCAGCAGGCTTATAGCCTTTGGTGCTGCTTCCTAATAGATATTATGTTAGTTAAAATAACGTATATTGCACTAACACATTTATCCTAGGTTATACAGAATACAAAATTGACATTACACAATGGTAATAAATTTTCATAGATACATCCCCACCGTGATTCTGCAGATTTGGTAGCCAGCTTATAGCATCTGCTACTCCTCATAAATATTATAAATCAGATAATCAGATTCAGTAATAACAAGTCCAATTCGTGGTCGCCAATATTGATTTATGGAATCTTATTTATGAATATTAATATTTAATATAACATATATGGTTATTAATATATGGATATATTTAAATTAATATGCGTTATCATATATATCTGCAAATATATATTATGTCAGGCTTACAAATTAATTGGCTGATAAATATATGCAGTCCTTTTATATATATATGACTTATGAAATTATGAAGTTAAGATTCCTTAAAGAGAGTTCAAGCTTGAATATTACCGCTCTTTTTATATGATTCTTTATTTACAGGCAGATCAAATCGTACAGAATAAGATATACACAGTAGTGATATATATACTAATTATAATTATATTAAGCTATGCTATGTTTCCTTCGTTACATAACATAAAACAACATGACATAAGTTTCACAAACAGTTTCAATTATTATCATATTTATACTTGCAAGTTAAAGATTGCCATCCCAAGAATCATTCCTTCTGCATGTTCTCCATGACTTCTCCTCCTGACTGACTTCCTTCCTTCTCCTTCTTCTTCTCCCTCTCCCTCTTCCTTCTAACTCCTAACTACAAGTCTGGTCCTTTTATCTCATATTTTACCAATTCAAACTATCATATTCTCATAGTTTCCAATGGAATAGGTAATTATAGGTTTGTCAGATTCCAAGGTGTAATAAAACAAACATTGAACTGGGCTGTCGTGTCCTGTTCACGGAGGCATGGTGTCATAAAAGTGTGGTGTCCACACTGCCTTAAGCAAGTATAGTATTGTAAAATCTGGAATGTCTTTTCATCCAAAGTTCTGTTGTATTGACAAGTTTTCCTGGGGTCGGTTACACAATGTTTTATCAATGGATGTGATCTCTTTTCATAGTAGTTAATTTATACTCCCTAGCTTTTAACCTTCACTGGACAATAGACAAACCAGTAGATTCTGATCTACTGTAAGCACACCTGTGAATTCCAATGACCAACAGAGCTCTGTCACATACCTATTATCATTTATGGCCTAATACCTTTTCTCTACAATGACTCTTGATCTTACTGTAACCTCTCTGGCCTTATTTATGACTAGAGCAGAATAAACCTGTTCCCTACACTATTTTTTACCATCTTGCTGTAAAACACAAATATACAGTATATCTATATAAACACATACACAAACCTAATCTCTTAAATCAGCTAAACATTACCTCATACATTCAAACTTATTTCATATCTATTCCTTACTATATATATCCAGTATACTGTCCACTATGGTAACATCGCCTATTTATAATGAATTATATTTTGATTCAGACAATATCCATTGCCCTAATATTATACTAAGTGCAGACAATTACCTATAAGGCAACAGGTGCATAGATGTTTAGTGTCCCTACCTCTACTAACTTTGGCCTTAAAAATGGAGCAGATGCCTTCACAAATGTTGTCAGGATTTGGGTAAAAATAATCCCACACCCAAGAGGTGGCATTTTTGGTCTTATGCTCAGGCATCACAGAGTCTTTTGTTTTATCATGGACAAGAACTGCTGCTGTTGGTGGCTGACTTACACAAACAACATCATCAACATCCTCATCATCCTCATTAGCATCAGATGGTACACAAATATCCCCGTCATCCTGTTGTACTTCCACACTGGCATTTTAAATTTCTATTATGTCATCATCACCATCTTTATTTGTACTGCTTATCCCCACATTTGCAGAGGGTCAGAATTGCTGGAAAGAGGCTACAGTGTCTGAAAAGTCAGACTTGCACATAGCTAACGTGGATACCCCTAGACACTTTACATACAAACATACAGTTTATTCTTCAGCCAATGGACTGGATGTAGTGTAGTCAGAGTTGGACAGTGGTGCGAGTTCCCAGCAGAATTAAAAAAATTTATAAAGTGGCAATCATTTACAAGGCATGGTTTTGCCTTGTACATACCGTAATTGCTGCTTTAAAAAAAAGTTCAAGTTTGGCCAGGAACCTGCACCTCCAGCTAACTCAGACTTCATTACCTCTGGCACACAAAGTTTTTTGGGGGGTTGAGCACTGATTTGTCTGTTTTAAAGGTGAAAATTCTACCTCTTTTTTAACATTTTGAAAGATTTTGATTTCATGTGCTCTTTCTTAAACTTTCTGCCCTCCTGGAACACCTTTAGTAAATGTTTCAGTACTATTATGACTGGCAGCAGCCACAGCACTAATACTTGGTTACTGCTCCTGTTCTTTCATCGACTGATTGTGATCCATATCGACTCAAAATGCTTATATTATTAACACAGTGGCACGTCACCTACTGAGAATTATTATAACAAGTGCCACTGCCTGAATCACTGTGCTTATATTATAATAATGGAGGCAGACACCAAAAAACTTTTGTGGGAACCAGTGTGCACCAACAAAGGGTTAATGCCACCCTGTGTTACTATTAGGGGCTCTGGACTGCACTGTGAGCAGGTAAAGTACCAGTGTGCACCAGTTAATGGTTAATGCTGCCATGTATTAGGAGCTCTGGGCTGCACTGCAGGCAGTTACTGTATATGTTCAGCAGCACCAGTGTAACTGTGCATGTGCACCAATAATGTGTTAATGATGGTTAATGAAACACTGCCCTTTGGTATACTGTATTTCTGCCCCGGCAGTCTAATGTGCTCTCCATCTGGGATCCTGTGTGAAATGGTGCTCAAAGCACAGTGGGATGATTTATATTGAATCCAAAACACGGGAGAGCCAATGCCGGAAAGATGATGTTTTGGAATCCAAGCCTGGCACCCATGCCCCAGCTCAGATTCACTCAGATTCCTAAAGTTCAGGAGGGTTGAGTTTTCAGAAACAGAGCCCGAACATCTCTACAACATACAATTTAATAATGCCATAATTTAGTAGAGATGAGCGGGTTCGGTTTCTCTGAAACCGAACCCGCACGAACTTCATGTTTTTTTTACGGGTCCGAGCAGACTCGGATCCTCCCGCCTTGCTCGGTTAACCCGAGCGCGCCCGAACGTCATCATGACGCTGTCGGATTCTCGCGAGACTCGGATTCTATATAAGGAGCCGCGCGTCGCCGCCATTTTCACACGTGCATTGAGATTGATAGGGAGAGGACGTGGCTGGCGTCCTCTCCATTAGAAATTAGATTAGAAGAGAGAGAGAGATTGTGCAGAGTCAGACAGAGTTTACCACAGTGACCAGTGCAGTTGTTGTTAGTTAACTTTTATTTATTTTAATATAATATATCCGTTCTCTGCTATATCCGTTCTCTGCCTGAAAAAAAATGATACACAGCAGCAGCCAGTCACACAGTGTGACTCAGTCTGTGTGCACTCAGCTCAGCCCAGTGTGCTGCACATCAATGTATAAAAGGCAAAGCTTATAATAATTGTGGGGGAGACTGGGGAGCACTGCAGGTTGTTATAGCAGGAGCCCCCAGGAGTACATAATATTATATTAATTTAAAATTAAACAGTGCACACTTTTGCTGCAGGAGTGCCACTGCCAGTGTGACTAGTGGTGACCAGTGCCTGACCACCAGTATAGTAGTATATTGTTGTATGTATTGTATACTATCTCTTTATCAACCAGTCTATATTAGCAGCAGACACAGTACAGTGCGGTAGTTCACGGCTGTGGCTACCTCTGTGTCGGCAGTCGGAACTCGGCAGGCAGTCCGTCCATCCATAATTGTATTACAATATATACCACCTAACCGTGGTATTTTTTTTTCTTTCTTTATACCGTCGTCATAGTGTCATACTAGTTGTTACGAGTATACTACTATCTCTTTATCAACCAGTGTACAGTGCGGTAGTTCACGGCTGTGGCTACCTCTGTGTCGGCAGTCGGCAGGCAGTCCGTCCATCCATAATTGTATTATTATTATAATATATACCACCTAACCGTGGTTTTTTTTTCATTCTTTATACCGTCATAGTGTCATACTAGTTGTTACGAGTATACTACTATCTCTTTATCAACCAGTGTACAGTGCGGTAGTTCACGGCTGTGGCTACCTCTGTGTCGGCAGTCGGCAGGCAGTCCGTCCATCCATAATTGTATTATTATTATAATATATACCACCTAACCGTGGTTTTTTTTTCATTCTTTATACCGTCGTCATAGTGTCATACTAGTTGTTACGAGTATACTACTATCTCTTTATCAACCAGTGTACAGTGCGGTAGTTCACGGCTGTGGCTACCTCTGTGTCGGCAGTCGGCAGGCAGTCCGTCCATCCATAATTGTATTATTATTATAATATATACCACCTAACCGTGGTTTTTTTTTCATTCTTTATACCGTCGTCATAGTGTCATACTAGTTGTTACGAGTATACTACTATCTCTTTATCAACCAGTGTACAGTGCGGTAGTTCACGGCTGTGGCTACCTCTGTGTCGGCAGTCGGCAGGCAGTCCGTCCATCCATAATTGTATTATTATTATAATATATACCACCTAACTGTGGTATTTTTTTTTCTTTCTTTATACCGTCGTCATAGTGTCATACTAGTTGTTACGAGTATACTACTATCTCTTTATCAACCAGTGTACAGTGCGGTAGTTCACGGCTGTGGCTACCTCTGTGTCGGCAGTCGGCAGGCAGTCCGTCCATCCATAATTGTATTATTATTATAATATATACCACCTAACTGTGGTATTTTTTTTTCTTTCTTTATACCGTCGTCATAGTGTCATACTAGTTGTTACGAGTATACTACTATCTCTTTATCAACCAGTGTACAGTGCGGTAGTTCACGGCTGTGGCTACCTCTGTGTCGGCAGTCGGCAGGCAGTCCGTCCATCCATAATTGTATTATTATTATAATATATACCACCTAACCGTGGTTTTTTTATACCACCTAACCGTGGCAGTCCGTCCATAATTGTATACTAGTATCCAATCCATCCATCTCCATTGTTTACCTGAGGTGCCTTTTAGTTCTGCCTATAAAATATGGAGAACAAAAAAGTTGAGGTTCCAAAATTAGGGAAAGATCAAGATCCACCTCGTGCTGAAGCTGCTGCCACTAGTCATGGCCGAGACGATGAAATGCCAGCAACGTCGTCTGCCAAGGCCGATGCCCAATGTCATAGTACAGAGCATGTCAAATCCAAAACACCAAATATCAGAAAAAAAAGGACTCCAAAACCTAAAATAAAATTGTCGGAGGAGAAGCGTAAATTTGCCAATATGCCATTTACCACACGGAGTGGCAAGGAACGGCTGAGGCCCTGGCCTATGTTCATGGCTAGTGGTTCAGCTTCACATGAGGATGGAAGCACTCAGCCTCTCGCTAGAAAACTGAAAAGACTCAAGCTGGCAAAAGCACCGCAAAGAACTGTGCGTTCTTTGAAATCCCAAATCCACAAGGAGAGTCCAATTGTGTCGTTTGCGATGCCTGACCTTCCCAACACTGGACGTGAAGAGCATGCGCCTTCCACTATTTGCATGCCCCCTGCAAGTGCTGGAAGGAGCACCCGCAGTCCAGTTCCTGATAGTCAGATTGAAGATGTCAGTGTTGAAGTACACCAGGATGAGGAGGATATGGGTGTTGCTGGCGCTGGGGAGGAAATTGACCAGGAGGATTCTGATGGTGAGGTGGTTTGTTTAAGTCAGGCACCCGGGGAGACACCTGTTGTCCGTGGGAGGAATATGGCCGTTGACATGCCAGGTGAAAATACCAAAAAAATCAGCTCTTCGGTGTGGAGGTATTTCACCAGAAATGCGGACAACAGGTGTCAAGCCGTGTGTTCCCTTTGTCAAGCTGTAATAAGTAGGGGTAAGGACGTTAACCACCTCGGAACATCCTCCCTTATACGTCACCTGCAGCGCATTCATAATAAGTCAGTGACAAGTTCAAAAACTTTGGGTGACAGCGGAAGCAGTCCACTGACCAGTAAATCCCTTCCTCTTGTAACCAAGCTCACGCAAACCACCCCACCAACTCCCTCAGTGTCAATTTCCTCCTTCCCCAGGAATGCCAATAGTCCTGCAGGCCATGTCACTGGCAAGTCTGACGAGTCCTCTCCTGCCTGTGATTCCTCCGATGCATCCTTGCGTGTAACGCCTACTGCTGCTGGCGCTGCTGTTGTTGCCGCTGGGAGTCGATGGTCATCCCAGAGGGGAAGTCGTAAGCCCACTTGTACTACTTCCAGTAAGCAATTGACTGTTCAACAGTCCTTTGCGAGGAAGATGAAATATCACAGCAGTCATCCTACTGCAAAGCGGATAACTGAGTCCTTGACAACTATGTTGGTGTTAGACGTGCGTCCGGTATCCGCCGTTAGTTCACAGGGAACTAGACAATTTATTGAGGCAGTGTGCCCCCGTTACCAAATACCATCTAGGTTCCACTTCTCTAGGCAGGCGATACCGAGAATGTACACGGACGTCAGAAAAAGACTCACCAGTGTCCTAAAAAATGCAGTTGTACCCAATGTCCACTTAACCACGGACATGTGGACAAGTGGAGCAGGGCAGGGTCAGGACTATATGACTGTGACAGCCCACTGGGTAGATGTATGGACTCCCGCCGCAAGAACAGCAGCGGCGGCACCAGTAGCAGCATCTCGCAAACGCCAACTCTTTCCTAGGCAGGCTACGCTTTGTATCACCGCTTTCCAGAATACGCACACAGCTGAAAACCTCTTACGGCAACTGAGGAAGATCATCGCGGAATGGCTTACCCCAATTGGACTCTCCTGTGGATTTGTGGCATCGGACAACGCCAGCAATATTGTGTGTGCATTAAATATGGGCAAATTCCAGCACGTCCCATGTTTTGCACATACCTTGAATTTGGTGGTGCAGAATTTTTTAAAAAACGACAGGGGCGTGCAAGAGATGCTGTCGGTGGCCAGAAAAATTGCGGGACACTTTCGGCGTACAGGCACCACGTACAGAAGACTGGAGCACCACCAAAAACTACTGAACCTGCCCTGCCATCATCTGAAGCAAGAAGTGGTAACGAGGTGGAATTCAACCCTCTATATGCTTCAGAGGTTGGAGGAGCAGCAAAAGGCCATTCAAGCCTATACAATTGAGCACGATATAGGAGATGGAATGCACCTGTCTCAAGTGCAGTGGAGAATGATTTCAACGTTGTGCAAGGTTCTGATGCCCTTTGAACTTGCCACACGTGAAGTCAGTTCAGACACTGCCAGCCTGAGTCAGGTCATTCCCCTCATCAGGCTTTTGCAGAAGAAGCTGGAGGCATTGAAGAAGGAGCTAACACGGAGCGATTCCGCTAGGCATGTGGGACTTGTGGATGCAGCCCTTAATTCGCTTAACAAGGATTCACGGGTGGTCAATCTGTTGAAATCAGAGCACTACATTTTGGCCACCGTGCTCGATCCTAGATTTAAAGCCTACCTTGGATCTCTCTTTCCGGCAGACACAGGTCTGCTGGGGTTGAAAGACCTGCTGGTGACAAAATTGTCAAGTCAAGCGGAACGCGACCTGTCAACATCTCCTCCTTCACATTCTCCCGCAACTGGGGGTGCGAGGAAAAGGCTCAGAATTCCGAGCCCACCCGCTGGCGGTGATGCAGGGCAGTCTGGAGCGACTGCTGATGCTGACATCTGGTCCGGACTGAAGGACCTGACAACGATTACGGACATGTCGTCTACTGTCACTGCATATGATTCTCTCAACATTGATAGAATGGTGGAGGATTATATGAGTGACCGCATCCAAGTAGGCACGTCACACAGTCCGTACTTATACTGGCAGGAAAAAGAGGCAATTTGGAGGCCCTTGCACAAACTGGCTTTATTCTACCTAAGTTGCCCTCCCACAAGTGTGTACTCCGAAAGAGTGTTTAGTGCCGCCGCTCACCTTGTCAGCAATCGGCGTACGAGGTTACATCCAGAAAATGTGGAGAAGATGATGTTCATTAAAATGAATTATAATCAATTCCTCCGCGGAGACATTGACCAGCAGCAATTGCCTCCACAAAGTACACAGGGAGCTGAGATGGTGGATTCCAGTGGGGACGAATTGATAATCTGTGAGGAGGGGGATGTACACGGTGATATATCGGAGGGTGAAGATGAGGTGGACATCTTGCCTCTGTAGAGCCAGTTTGTGCAAGGAGAGATTAATTGCTTCTTTTTTGGGGGGGGGTCCAAACCAACCCGTCATATCAGTCACAGTCGTGTGGCAGACCCTGTCACTGAAATGATGGGTTGGTTAAAGTGTGCATGTCCTGTTTTGTTTATACAACATAAGGGTGGGTGGGAGGGCCCAAGGATAATTCCATCTTGCACCTCTTTTTTCTTTTCTTTTTCTTTGCATCATGTGCTGATTGGGGAGGGTTTTTTGGAAGGGACATCCTGCGTGACACTGCAGTGCCACTCCTAGATGGGCCCGGTGTTTGTGTCGGCCACTAGGGTCGCTTATCTTTCTCACACAGTCAGCTACCTCATTGCGCCTCTTTTTTTCTTTGCGTCATGTGCTGTTTGGGGAGGGTTTTTTGGAAGGGACATCCTGCGTGACACTGCAGTGCCACTCCTAGATGGGCCCGGTGTTTGTGTCGGCCACTAGGGTCGCTTATCTTACTCACACAGCGACCTCGGTGCAAATTTTAGGACTAAAAATAATATTGTGAGGTGTGATGTGTTCAGAATAGGCTGAAAATGAGTGTAAATTATGTTTTTTGAGGTTAATAATACTTTGGGATCAAAATTACCCCCAAATTCTATGATTTAAGCTGTTTTTTAGGGTTTTTTGAAAAAAACACCCGAATCCAAAACACACCCGAATCCGACAAAAAAAAATTCGGTGAGGTTTTGCCAAAACGCGGTCGAACCCAAAACACGGCCGCGGAACCGAACCCAAAACCAAAACACAAAACCCGAAAAATTTCAGGCGCTCATCTCTATAATTTAGTCCAGTAATCCTGACATTTCACAAAACCCAAACAAATGTTCACTCTCCCACACCATTTGACTACATCAACCTGTCACCAATTGCTTCAGTAAGTTATTTGGTTGAAAAATGCTAAAGTTGAAATCATACTGTAGTTTATCTTAACCTATAATAACCTCATTGTGGTGACAGTTGGCAGGGACAGTGCTAGAGTTGACCATCAGCATCTACATCTTAACATAACTGTGAACGTTTTGTTAATAAGCAGTATAGCACTAAACAGACTTTTAGAAGCCTTATGCTGTTGTGTTACCTACAATATTAGAGAGACAAGTTTGGGCCTAATTCAGACTTGATTGCAGATGTGCGAGAAAATGCACATCTACAGTACAATCAATTTCTTTGACATGCGGGGGGACAACCAGCACAGGACAAGTCCGCCCCACATGCCTGATCCAGCCACACACACCCCCACACACACACAGATGCAAAAGCATCGCACAGCAGCGATGCTTTAACATGTTTCAAGTAGCCCTCTGACTGCGCAACCTAGCTGCAAAGGAGATGGCTACCCACCATGTTAAGGGCTTTAGTGGCTTTGTATGATGTCATGCAACCACAGAGGCCCATCCCTCCAATGGTCCAGACATGCCCCATTCCCGCTCCTCTCCAAGTTTTAAACTGCATTCTGAAGAGAACTTAGTTTAGGACCTTGCACATATGCGTACCATTTCATAGCTATTATTGCACATCAGCGTAAGGGTCTGAATCAGCACCTGTGTCTTCATAATACAGTATGAACATGTTAATGTGATATGCTGCTAATAGTATAGTATTTATTCATAAAAATAATTACCATGTTACTAATACATTAAAATATGTTAACACATGTATTCCTGTCTCACATTTTCAAGTCTGGCTTTTTTAATAAGCTGTCAAATAAATTCTGTTTTGAAATTAATCAGAGAATGAAATCTTCATTATGGCTCCTTTTAGGAACTAATTAATATAGTGTACATTATTATACAATGTTCCTTTAGATCATTGAAATGAAAGCGCAGTCTTTGAAATGCTGGTACTTCTATCCCTTCTGTTATTCTTAGAATATTATCGGTATACAAGCTAGGAGAAAGAAAAGCTTACGGATGTGGAGCTAATATGATAAATTGAAAAGATTGAAGCTCAAATCAATCTACTGACACTATATTAAATAAAAGTGATTTTACTATACTCAATTGATTTTCCATATATCTAAATACAATATACTGTGTAATTCATCATGTTGATAGGAATGTTAAAAACAGACTTTGCATTGTGTTATTTTCATCATAAAATATAGCTTTTGTAAGTCCATTGGTAATACAGTATTTCTTTTCAGGCTTGAAAGAGTACTAATTAGTTTCAACTCATAAAACGTGAGAAGCAACAATTTTCTTTAATGTAGACTTATTTAATACATTAAAGTAACATGGGCTGGTTTTATAGTGCTGTTTGTATAATAAATTCATAGTTTCTTCTAAAATAACCATGCAGGCGCTAAAGTAATTTGGTGTCATGCACAATTTGGACACACAGGGGGCTATTCAGAGGTGGTCGCAGATTTTGCTCTCACAGCAACATCTGTGACCATATACTTACATGCTGGTGGCCGTCCAGAGCAGGGCAAGGCCACATAGCATGTGTGGTGTCACCCCACGATGTGATCGCAAATCACTTGCAAATGCATCAGATAGAGGTTGACTCCTGCCTACTGAGCCTGGCTGCATAGGTAGGGAACCCGCCACCATGTTTTCCATCACAGGAAATGCAGATAACATCATCGGCCAGCCCCTGAAAGCGGCCATGACACGCCTGCATTTCCCAATCTTGTCCTCCCGACCATCACGTCGCCACCAGACGCCTGTCACCTGTCAATCGCCACGTGATCACAGCCTTCTGGGATGCAACTGCATGGTGAAAGGTCGCGAATGTGCCCTATGGCCGATGCGTGTGCACGGACCCTATGGATGCGGCCGCTGCAAGCGAACGTCTTGAATATATTAAAGTTGCATCTTTTTATACATCAGCTTATATTATTCATTTATTAATGTTCTTGAACTCTGGAATTGTGTAGTGTTTTATTCTTGAAACAAATAGCAATTCTTTACCATAACCATATAAAGTAAACCCTGGTCAGATTTTCCAAATGTGACCGAGAAATCACATACGTTGGTATATCATCACATGAATCTTAAGCTAACTGCAGGTAAAAACAGCATCCCACTTGCAGTTAATAGATCTTAATTATCCAAGATAAGGGCAGGGGGAGGGATCCTTAGCACTGGTATCCAGTTAGGTATTAATAAGCAATTGTAGGTAAAGTAACATTCAGGGCTGTAGCTACTGTATGTTTGTGCCTCCGGTGCCTGACACACAGCGCATACAGACTGCAACATCGGCACTACACCCTGCTCTTACACACATACACACACACCTCACTGACACTACACCCTGATCTTACACACACACAGCTCTCTGACACTACACCCTGCTGTTACACACACACCTCACTGACACTACACCCTGCTCTTACACACACACCTCACTGACACTATACTCTGCATAGTGTGATCTCTAGCTGGTATAAGGTTTATCGGGGACTCTACATGGCAAAATGTGGGTTCTACCTGGTATAATGTGTATCTGGGGCTCTACCTGGCATAAAGTTGGCTCTACCGGGCATAAGGTGTATCAAGGGCTTTACCTGGAATAAGGTGTATTGGGGGCTTTTCCTGGCATAATATGAGCGCTACATGGCATAATGTGTATCAGGGGCTCTGCCTGGCATAATGTGGGCTTTACATGGCATAATGTGTATTGGGGGCTCTACCTGGCATAATGTGGGATCTACCGGGCATAAGGTATATCAGGGGCTCTACCATGACATAATGTGTACAAGAGGCTCTACCATGGTGTTACATGTATAAGGTGTACTACTGTGTGGTGTAATGTGAATAATGTACACTACTGTACCATGTAATGTGTGTGTTATGCACACCAGAGCCTGCAGGAAAGTACTGGTGTCAGGACTGTTATGCACTCCAGTGCCTGCAGGAATGTACTGGTGTTTGAACTGTTATGCAAAACAAATGGACTCACAGACAGACTAGGGAATATGACATAACGTACACAGAAGGTGGTAGGGTAACAAAATACACACAACGTGAACAGAGAAGCCCAGAGGCTAAGGAACTGGGTATCTCCCTTGTATTAGAACTGCTCAGATGTGAAAAGCAAGATGTTGTGTTTTAATACATAGAAAACCCGAAATGCTGTTGCTAAGGGCAACAGCAAAACCCTAAAGGGTTACCAACGGGTGTGGCAGTAAACTCCTTGGTCAGAGATGGAATGATAGACACAAGGAGATTCTCCACAATCCTAATTCTCACTTGCAGTGCACAGGTTCGGTTTACTGCCACTAAACTGACCCCTGACACCTAGCACAGTGAGACAGGATTAGACAGGCAAGTCTTAGAATACAGCCGCAAACTTGCTAAGTTCACAGAGTAGTAACAGAACCCCAGCAAGCTAAACGACTGACTCCAGTCTTACTGCTAGGTCTGGATTGGCAGAGTGTAATACCAAATCCCCAGGCCTATTTGCAGTAAGCAACAAACAAATACAAAGCTACACAGTACTGGCTAACTTTCAGAAACTGACTAACCAACAAAGATTCAGCAGCATCTGCTTACCCTGAAAAGAGGCCTTATAAAGCAGGTGCTGTCCACGCCCCACTCAGACCTCACAGACTGTGAGCACAAAAACCAGCACCGGATCCCCTGCCATGCACAGAGCCTATAACCACTGCACAGCAAAAGACCCGAACCGGAGTATCAGCTGCGCTCAGGTTACTCCGCTAGCACTTGTCTCCCGGTTGCCATGACGACGTGGCAGCACAGGGCAGGAGACCCTAACAGTACCCCCCCTCTGACGAGGGGTCAAAGAACCCCTACCACCGGGTTTATCGGGGAACTGCGAGAAGAAAGAGCGTATCAGTCTGGGGGCATGAAGATCACAACTGCGCACCCACGACCGCTCCTCCGGGCCATACCCCTTCCAGTGCACCAAAAATGACAGCCGACCCCGAACCACCTTGGAGTCAAGAATCCTTTCAACAACAAACTCCCTCTGGCCACGTATCAGAAGAGGGGAAGGTCTTCCACTGGAAGAAGGATTACTAATCGCCCGTTTTAAAAGGGAACAATGAAATGTTTTATTGATACCCAAAGAACGGGGCAGATCTAACTGAAATGCCACCGGATTGATAACCCTGGTGATCTTATAAGGGCCGATGAACCGGGGGCCTAACTTATGAGATGGCTGTCTCAACTTCAAATTCTTGGTAGACAACCAGACGAAGTCTCCTAATTTGAAGCTGCAGGGTCTTTTCCGCTTATCAAAAACCCTTTTGGTCACTAATGACACAGACACAAGGGCTTTCTTCACTTTCCGCCAAATACCTCTAAGGACCGAAACCACAGAGGAACCACCAGGCGTGGAGTCCAGGGGGTCAAAAGAATTGGCCTTAGGATGATGCCCATACACACAAAGGAAGGGAGAGATCCCTGTAGCAGAGTGAGCCGCGTTGTTATAGGCAAACTCCGCCATGGACAGATGAGCAACCCAGTCAGTCTGACACTTGGAGACATAACACCTGAGGAACTGCTCCAAGGACTGGTTCACCCTTTCAGTCTGCCCATTAGACTGCGGATGGTAGCCCGACGACAAGCTGACAGAAATCTGGAGATCGGAACAAAATGCCCTCCAGAATTTGGCCACAAACTGGGATCCGCGGTCAGAGACCACATCAAGTGGTAACCCGTGGAGACGCACAACATGCAGCATAAATAATTCAGACAGGCGTCTGGCCGATGGCAGCCCAACCAGTGGAACGAAGTGCGCCATCTTCGAAAACCTGTCAACGACAACCCAGATGGCTGTCATCCCCGAGGATTTGGGCAAGTCCACCACAAAATCCATTGAAATGTGGGTCCATGGCTTAGATGGGATAGAGAGTGGATGTAGTGGGCCAACAGGAACCCCTCTAGGAGTCTTATTTCGGGCACAGATGTCACATGCCCGAACCCACTGATCCACATCCTTAGCCACCGAGGGCCACCACACCGCCCTAGATAGCAACTCCCGAGTTCTGGCAATACCCGGGTGACCTGCAGACTTCTTGGCATGGAATTCCAGGAACACTCGCTGTCTTAACCTAGGAGGCACAAACAAAAGACCTACCGGAAGGTCTGGAGGAGCCTGCTCCTGTGCTCTAAGGACTAATGATAAGAGGTCCTGGGTAATGCCCACTTTAATACATGATGGGGAAACAATGGGCAACGGCTCCTCGGTGGTCTCCTGGATTGGAGCAAAACTCCGCGAGAGCGCATCAGCCTTGATGTTTTTTGACCCAGGGCGATATGTTATCAAAAAATTAAAGCGAGCAAAAAACAAAGCCCATCGTGCCTGCCTGGCATTGAGACGCTTCGCTGACTCTAAATATGCCAGATTCTTATGGTCAGTGAGAATTGAGACCACAAACTTAGCCCCCTCAAGCCAGTGTCTCCACTCCTCGAGTGCATCCTTAATAGCCAACAATTCCCGGTTACCCACGTCATAATTCATCTCGGCAGGCGAAAATTTACGGGAAAAGTAAGCACAGGGATGAAGGCGATTATCTGACACTCCCATCTGAGAAAGCACTGCCCCAATACCCATCTCAGAGGCATCCACCTCCACCACAAAAGGACGCTCTGGATCTGGGTGTCGCAGCACCTTGGCCGAAACAAATGCCCTTTTGAGACGGGCAAAAGCCGCTTTAGCCTCACAAGACCAGTGAGCAACATCCGCCCCTTTCTTAGTGAGTGCCACCAAGGGCGCCACTATAGACGAAAATCCAGCGATAAATCGTCTATAAAAATTCGCAAAGCCCAGGAAACGCTGAAGCGCCTTCAAACTAGTGGGCTGCACCCAATCCAGGACTGCCTGTACCTTGGAACCCTCCATTTGGAAACCTTCTGGGGAGATAATATATCCTAGAAATGCGATTTGCTGAACTTCAAATTCGCACTTCTCCAGCTTCGCCCCAAGCCGGTGGTCTCTGAGTTTCTGGAGGACTAAGCGTACATGCTTCCGATGTTCCTCCAGGGAATGGGAGAAGATTAGGATGTCATCTAAGTATACAACTAAGAATCTATCCAAATATTCCCTGAGCACATCATTCATGAAATCCTGGAAGACTGCCGGGGCATTACAGAGCCCAAAAGGCATCACCAAATATTCATAATGCCCCGAGTGGGTATTAAAGGCAGTCTTCCATTCATCCCCCTCTCTTATTCGGATTAGATTGTACGCACCGCGTAGGTCAATCTTAGAAAAAATGGTGGCAGTACGAAGCTGGTCAAACAAGACCGAAATGAGAGGCAGTGGGTATGAGTTTTTAATCGTGATACGGTTCAATTCCCCGAAGTCGATGCAGGGTCGCAACGAACCGTCCTTTTTACCCACGAAGAAGAACCCCGACCCAACTGGAGACTGTGAAGGTCTGATAAATCCCTTAGCCAAGTTCTCCTGAATGTACTCTGCCATAGCCTGAGTCTCAGGACGTGACAGGGAGTACAACCTGCTCTTGGAAAGCTTAGCATTTGGCAACAAATCAATGGCACAGTCATAGGAGCGATGGGGAGGTAGTACCTCTGCAACTTTTTTGGAGAACACGTCCGCAAAATCTGCATAACACCCTGGCAATCCTGGCAAACTTAGCTGCGAGAACCTGACTGGAAGGCTCAAGCAACTCCTGAAACAATCAGTACTCCAACTAAGAATCTCCCCAGAGACCCAGTCAAATTGAGGATTGTGGGCCCTTAACCAGGGTAACCCCAACACCAATGGGGCAAAAGTACAGACAGTCACATAAAAGGACAATTTTTCAGAGTGTGTGGCTCCAATAAACAAAGAAATCTGGCTAGTGCAAGAGGTAATTTTACCTTGGGATAATGGTTCCCCGTTTAACCCACAAATCTCAATTTCCGATGCCAAGGGTACTAAGGGAACAGAGTGTTTCAGGGCGAATTGGCGGTCCATAAAAACCCCGTCGGCCCCACTGTCCACAAAGGCCTCAGTCTTGACAGTTTGACCGAGGATCTTCAAGGTCACCGGAATGATAAAAGTCTTCTTGGGAAATTCTGACTTCTGGCCTGACAGGATATTTCCCATCACCCTCAGGCCCTGAAGTTTTCCGGCTTTTCTGGGCATGATACTACCACATGACCTTTATTCCCACAGTACAAACACAACCCCTGCTGTCTCCTCCGCATCTTCTCACGCGAGGAGAGGCGGGTAGCCCCAATCTGCATAGGCTCCTCGGAAAATTCCTCAGAGTCTGAGGGTCCCTTGGGAAGGAAGGAAATCTCAGTCTCCCTTTCAAGCCTACGCTCTCTCAGCCGTCTATCCACCCGGATGGATAACTGCATGAGCTGATCCAAGCTATCAGGCAAGGGATGTTGTACCAGTTGGTCCTTTATCTGGTTAGAAAGACCTCTTCGGTACTGGTGTCTCAGGGCTGGGTCATTCCACTGGGTATCATGGGCCAACCTCCGAAACTCCGTACAGTAAACCTCAACTGGCCTTCGCCCTTGCTTAAGGATCGAAATCTGAGCCTCGGCTGAGGCCGTCTTGTCAGGGTCATCATACAACATGCCCAGTGCCGTAAAAAAAGCATCAACACTTTTAAGCGACGGACAGTCAGGCTGCAACCCATATGCCCAGACCTGTGGGTCTCCTTGTAGCAAGGAAATCACTATGCCCACCCGCTGAATCTCCGACCCAGAAGACTGAGGCCTAAGCCGGAAGTATAGCTTGCAGCTCTCCTTGAAACAAAAGAACTGCGAGCGATCTCCAGAAAAACGATCCGGGAGATTTACTTTCGGCTCCTTAACCCCTGCAGGTGCTGCTGCTGCGGGAGCTCCGCCAGCAGCCTGGGAGGTGTGCATTTTAATGGACAAATCATTACATTTTTGAGTCAGGACCTGCACCTGATCAACCACCTGTTGCAACGTATTTTGAGGGGTATGCTCCATATTCCCACAAAATTTCAACAGGAGTATTGGGCTGCTGAATATGTTATGCACACCAGTGCCTGCAGGAAAGTACTGGTGTCAGGACTGTTATGCACTCCAGTGCCTGCAGGAATGTACTGGTGTTTGAACTGTTATGCAAAACAAATGGACTCACAGACAGACTAGGGAATATGACATAACGTACACAGAAGGTGGTAGGGTAACAAAATACACACAACTTGAACAGAGAAGCCAAGAGGCTAAGGAACTGGGTATCTCCCTTGTATTAGAACTGCTCAGAGGTGAAAAGCAAGATGTTGTGTTTTAATACATAGAAAACCCGAAATGCTGTTGCTAAGGGCAACAGCAAAACCCTAAAGGGTTACCAACGGGTGTGGCAGTAAACTCCTTGGTCAGAGATGGAATGATAGACACAAGGAGATTCTCCACAATCCTAATTCTCACTTGCAGTGCACAGGTTCGGTTTACTGCCACTAAACTGACCCCTGACACCTAGCACAGTGAGACAGGATTAGACAGGCAAGTCTTAGAATACAGCCGCAAACTTGCTAAGTTCACAGAGTAGTAACAGAACCCCAGCAAGCTAAACGACTGACTCCAGTCTTACTGCTAGGTCTGGATTGGCAGAGTGTAATACCAAATCCCCAGGCCTATTTGCAGTAAGCAACAAACAAATACAAAGCTACACAGTACTGGCTAACTTTCAGAAACTGACTAACCAACAAAGATTCAGCAGCATCTGCTTACCCTGAAAAGAGGCCTTATAAAGCAGGTGCTGTCCACGCCCCACTCAGACCTCACAGACTGTGAGCACAAAAACCAGCACCGGATCCCCTGCCATGCACAGAGCCTATAACCACTGCACAGCAAAAGACCCGAACCGGAGTATCAGCTGCGCTCAGGTTACTCCGCTAGCACTTGTCTCCCGGTTGCCATGACGACGTGGCAGCACAGGGCAGGAGACCCTAACAGTGTGTTAGTGGTACTATTTTGTGGTCACACCCCTTCCCCATACAGTCAAGCCCCTATATTTTTGGCACACACCTTTGGTGCACACTTTGCCTTTTTTAAACATTGTGGGAGAGGGGGCACTATTTCAGTTTCTGGTACAGGGCCCCAAAATGTTTAGTTATGGTACTGGCCACATTATTACGGATTAGGGGTCTAATTCAGCTTGGATCACTATTAAGACAGAAAGAGAGATTTTCTCAGTCCTGCTTCTCCTAATAAAAGCATGTGAAGTGAAGCCCGGAAAGGAAAAAGATGCCCACCACTGGATTCACAAATTTGCATATGCAGTTGCTTATCTGCAATGCCTATGCACAAATCAAGTACCATCAACACTTGCTACACAGGGCTAGAAAGAATAATAAGAATGCAGTTGCACCAGCAATCGCAGCTGACGTCAGATGCATGCCCCAAAAAATGGCCTTGACACGCTTGCATTTTTGGCTTGCAATCGCATTGTGAGTTTCGTGCATGCATGATGCAAATGTAGCACATGCGCAGTCATCCAATAATCAGGCAATTTGTGATTTAGCAAAACTGCAACTGATGTTGAAATAGGCCCTAGATCCACTCATAAGGATACAAAATATTATGTATTGAGGTGTGCCATTGATAATTTATAGAAATGCCCCTTGCACAATATGCCACACACCATAATGCCCATTACACATTATGCCACACTCTGTAATGCCCATTACACAATTTGCCATACACTGTATTGCCCATTACACATTACGACTCACACACCGTAATGGCCATTACACATTATGCCACGCACCAGAATGCCCATTACACATTATGCCACAGACAGTAATGCTCATTACACAATGACACACCATAATGCCCATTACAAAATATGACACACACTGTATTGCCCATTATACAATATGCCACACATTGTAATGCCCATTACACATTATGCCACACTGTTATGAGTTGCAGCAGCAGCTCATCCCTGCTTGCTGATCTGGCTGTCTCCTAGCACCTGGAGACTGGCTTCTGTGTGTTGCAGCACACCTGTTTGGGATTGCTTCATTACCTGACTTCAGCATGCGGTTCTTGTTAAGTCATGAGCCTGGGTGACGTGTAATAGCACAGTTGTACTGAGTTAGTTATTAGTGGGCCTGGCTGCATGTAACCTTGTCATTGGTTGGTGCACCCTTTATGTTCCCAATCTGTCCATTACTCCATGCCTGTCATAGATCCTGTTTGCCGTGCAAGCCTTTGGCTCTGTGTTTGCTATTCTTGTCCTGTGAGATCCTATGCTGAAGTGTCCTTGCCAGACCAAGTCTTGTCTGGTTCCTGTCTGTCTTGGCTTCAGTTGCAGTGGGGATTTCTCCACTCTATACTTGTTCTTTGTCTTGTCTGTATCTTGGTCTTTCTTGTCACGATCCGGGTATCTGGACGCCATTACTTACCCTTCAGATGCCTCCTAAGGCTGGCTCAGCGTTCCAGGACCGGATTCCGCTGTTCCTGAGTTTCCACATGCAGAATGTCAGAGTGGTGATTTCATCAGCCGCGGCCTCCGCTGTGCCCGCGTGGTTAAATGTGCGCTTGTCAGTCTGGCGTCTCCTGTCTCCTGTGGCCGGCGTCGCCATTACTGTTTCAATTCTCACATGGATTACAAACCAAACTTCCCTCCAAGTGTCTGCATGGGCGCAGCCATCTTGGATTTTGTCATCTGATTATTTCCACCAATCTGCTGTCTGTATTGTTGATTTGCATAATTGCCTTGCCAACCCCTTCCTTGCTGCAGGTATAAGTATGCTGTGCCTGAGCAAGGAAGGCGTCAGTGCTTTGGTTGTCTAACCTAGTTCCAGTTTGTCTCTCTCCTGTGGTTGTCTTCCAGGTTCCAGCTCCTGTCTCCAGACTTCTGCTATAGAGACCCGCACCAGCATTCCATCTGCGGTGTAGCCTGACTCTCCGATCCATTCTGGACTCACCTGTTTCCAGCTACAACAATCACCTGCTTCCAGCCCAGCTTCCAGCAGTGTACAGCTTCTCTTAAAGGGCCGGTGTCCTTTTCTGCAGTTTACCACTCTCCACTGGTATTATTATTTCACCGCTCTCAAACTCCAAACTTCATTATTATTTCATCGCTCTCAAGTTCGTTTATTATTTAACTGGTTCCAGCCAGTATCCACTCCGTACCAACAACAGTCTGGTTCCAGCCAGTATCCACAGCAGCCATTTTACCTTCAGCAGCCCAGCCTTTCCTGGAACATCAGCTGGTACGATCCTGGGTTCTCTCCATTGCTACAGTCAGGCCTGGTAAGGACTTTCCAACTAGAAGATTATAAGAACTGTCTCACACTACCAGTGCCTGTGGCCCTTGCCACCCTGTAGTACCCAGGAATTGTATTTATCCTCTGTTGACTTTTATGTTTCCTTTTACTGCTGCTGTGTTACGGAGTTTGTCATAATAAACATCATTGACTTTTATCCTGGTTGTCTTGGTCACGCCTTCGGGCAGTTATTCTACATGTTACTTACATGTCTAGGGGTCTGATACAACCTCCCAGGTTCCGTTACATCTCAGCCCCTACAACTGAGGCTGCCTCCCGTCAGCTCAGGCCCTCAGTTGTGACATTTCTGTTGTCATCCAGTATCATTTCATTTGCATACAGCTGCTTTACACATACTACCACCTGTGTCTCTATTACCACAGTCTCATTCCACTACAGTCTCTCTCTGACCGGTTTATCTGTGTACATTGTTACAGTCCTATTAGTCTGTTCTCTAAACAATTCCTTGTCTCAGTCTTCTTTTCTCCTTTGTGTTGATACTGCGGTTGCCAGGAGTAACATCCACTGGCCTAGAGCATTCTGTATTGTTTGTATGTATGTTCTGCTTTCCCTGTCTGTATTCTATTATCATTTCTGTTGTTGCCAGTAGCAACCATTATGAGTTCAGAGCACTCCCTGCTATTTATGTACCATTTGATTTATGTTTCTTGTCTGTCTCTTAAATTAGATCACCCAGCCTGTTAGTCTCTTATTGCCTTCTCTCCTGACTACTTCTCCATTGCTATTACCATTAGTGTATCACTCCTTCTGTGTCTCTCAATACCCAGATGTCTCATTAGTACCTTTACCTTATTACCATACTTTGTTATGAATTCATTATTCTCTTGTCTTGTTCTTGTCTTTTGGAATTATTGGCCTTGTCATTGTTTAGTGTGTGCCAATCTGTCCAGCCTTAACCCACTCCATGTCAGGTGGGTTCTACTCCAGCATATTTCCTTGCACTTGCCCAGCCTCCAATAGTTTATTTGTCCACATTAAAACCTGGGGGCATCTAAGTACTGGGTGGACTTAATCCACCTAGGAAAGACGGCTACTCAACGTGAAGCTTTAGAGCGCAGGAGACTTGAGGATTGCTGGGCTTGAATAACACTCCATCCAGATACATTCCCCAGATCATTTTAATCAACACTCTGTCCAGATATACTACCCAGATCATAACACACACACCATAATGCCCATTACACATTATGCCAAAGACCGTAATGCTCATTATACAATGACACACCATAATGCTCATTACACAATATGACACACACTGTATTGCCCATTACTCAATATGCCAAACACTGTAATGCCCATTACACAATAAGTAACACACAGTTATGCCCTACACACAATAATGCCCCTTACAAATTATTCCCCACAGTAAGGCTTCTTATTACTTTTAAATGACATGCTCATTGTAAGGAGTCTCATGCTCATTGCCAAGGTATTTCCCTGTTTGCTTCCAGGGGTCTTTTGCTTGTTACAAGGGGTTTCCAAGCACACTGCCAGGGGTCTCATTCTCATTTCCAAGGGGTTTCCTGCTCATTGCCAAGGGTTTTATGCTTGTTGACAGGGGTTTCCCTGCTCACTGCCAGGGGTCTCTTTCTCATTGACAAGGGGTTATCTGCTCATTGCCAAGGGGTTTCCTGCTTGTTGCCAAAGGTTCCATTTCTCGGCCATCATTGACAGAGAGCACTGGGTTCCTACTTGACCACTAGCATCTCTCTCCTGCTCTACGGCCATTTTGGGTGGGCTTTTTTACACAGCAGGCTCACCCTAGGCCCCTGGTGCTCCCAAGTCACTAAGGGGACTGTGGGGGCTATTGTTATGCAACCCCTGCACCAACCCACCTATATTAAAAAAAGCAACTTTGTTGGTGCTGGTGGGCAGGACGTTATGGAACTCCATTCCTGGTGATTGCATTTTTCACAAGACCTTCAGGAATGGCTTACTGGAGCATTCTGGACAAAAAATAGCCATGATTGTACCTATTCATTAGTTCATTGATTGATTAATTGATTGATTGATAGATTGTGAACATCTTATTTGTCAAGCTCCAAAAACATCAAATTGAAACTGTAAATTAATCACAGTATCAGCCCCAATCATCCTAAAAAACTGTGGCTGCTGCTAATCCTCCTCTTCTTCTTTATTTTACTGCAGGAAACTAGGGAATTATGGGGGTCATTCTGACCCGATCGCTTGCTGCAGTTTATCACAGCACAGCGATCAGGTCGGAACTGCGCATGCGCCGGCACATGCTGGACGGCCGAAGGCCGTTGTTCCCTAGCAATCGCCTCTGCCTGATTGACAGGCAAAGGTGGTCATTGGGCGGGAGGGGTCTGGATGGCGGCATGAAGTCGCCATTTAGGGGGCGCTGTCCGGCCAACGCAGGCATGGCCGGACCATTGGGGGGTGAGCCGCGGCGGCTGCGTGACGTCACACGCAGCTGCTGCGACCCAAGCAGCGAAGAGGTTCTCCCGGCCAGCCGCAGGAGCTGCGCTGGCGGGAAGTTACTCCTCAAATGCAAAAGCATCGCCGCTGTGCGATTCTTTTGCATTTCTGCAGGGGGGGGCACTGACATGCAGGGTGGACTAGCCCTTTGCTGGGTGTCCCCCCGCATGCCTGAGTGCCTGATCGTAGCTGTGCTAAATTTAGCACAGCTACGATCAACTCGGAATAACCCCCTATGCCAGAATAAAAACACATATCATCAATAATTATTGCATATTTATGTCATTATTTTTTCTATACTTTATAAATGAGCCAATGGAATTATATTTTTTTAGATTACTGTATGTAATAGAACTGATGGTGGTACTTTATCATATATATTAAAATCTGCACATTCATGGGACTCCATGGTTAATTTATTATTATTATTATTATTATTATTATTATTATTATTATGAGTACACACGGTGAGATAAATCCTTTCAATATTGACTATATAGTCAAAATTGCAAGGAAAGTTAGGGGAAATCGCAAGGTGTTAGGCAGCTTGTGATACTGGTTCAATCCCGATGCGCATTCCCACGGGGTCGGTATCGCAAGGCTAGATAGAATGTGCAGGCAAGTCAATCTTGACTATTTAGTGTACTATCTAGAACAAAGTATAGTCAAAATTGGCACTTAGTCAAAATCTCAAGCACAGATAGTCAAAATCGGTGCTTCTGGGCTCTGGGGGAGTTCAAGGGAAATCACATAGTCAAAATCGGCCATAGCAAGGATCTCACCGTGTGTATGCACCTTTATCCTGTTATTCTATTTATAGCACATCTCAGGCATATCTATCATCTTGATTCCTTAATATGGAGATAAAATTATCTCCTAGCACAGGAAGTGGATCTATTCCAGCTTTAGCAGACACTACTAGAGCTGGAATAGATCCACTTACTGTGCTGGGAGATAATATTATCTTTGTGTTTAAAAATTCTTACACAGAAGGTGGTGAAAAGTATTTTTTAAACCATTCATCTAGAAATAAACTACTACCTTTTTGGTACTAAGAATAGCCTTACAGACCTTTGTGGAGTCTGATTATAGACTTGGGAGGAAATATGTCTTTAGTCTTCACCAAGTAATTTCATTACAGACTGTATCTTTTCACACAGTGGAATTTTGTCTGCTTTACATCACCTAAATTTCATATTCGATGTGATAATACAAACTCACTTTTAGCACACACTACCCCTGAGGAAGTCTGTTTGGACGAAGCCCGTATGGTTCTGATATGCAACATCCATAAAATCAGCAGCCTAGTGAGCTTATACCCCTGGGGGTAAAGGTGTGATTATAACATCTACTGTGTTTCTCTGTTTTGTGGAATTTTGCTGTCTATTGTACTGTAAGACTACTTCTATTGTTAATGCTTTTATGAAAAATAAAAGTTTCTGTATATGAATATATTCATTGGGATATCTGTTGTTGGGTGAAGAAATCGCATCAGACGTAAAAGGTTTTTATCCCTGTAACAATTGTGTTTCTGAACATCTTTTATATTAATGTTACAATTTCATATCCATATTAAGGACTCAATCTATATATTAGCGCCCTCAGACACTACACTTTTTTCTATCCATTATATTGGTGTTGCTAAAAATGGATCGTCAAAGAGGTACAGCTTGTTTAAACAGGCGCAAGATAAAGGCATTTTTGTATTGTATTTTATCTATTATCTTCACTCCTTCATGCTAATGCAAATACCCAAACCTAATTCTCCAATAAAGCCATTACAATATCACATCTGCCAAGTTTTTTAGATATGCCTTGAACAGCATAGGGGGAATTCAATTAGCCATGATGTTTTCTCCTGGCTAATTGATTCCGCCTTGTCCCCCCTATCCAATTATATCTGATAAGCCGACATGAGCCGCAGTTTATCAGGGTTTATGTTTTTCCTACCACAGACAGGAGAAACAAATCCCTGAAAACAGCCTAGTTTTTGGCTGAAAATGGGTCTGTTTCTCCCGAAAACACATAGGTTTCATTGAACCTGTGTGTTTTCTGGAAAAAAAAATATTTTTTGGGTTGCGGCCAAATTGAATATTTGCCCCTAACCCAAAAAATATTTTTTGGGTTGCGGCCAAATTGAATATTTGCCCCTGTACCGCTTATGCTATCTATAGGCAGCTTGAGCAATACAGTCCTCATTGCCTTCAATGGGAACCCAGTGCAGCCATTATGGCTTCAGCTAAGGTTCCAGGCATTGAAGGGTCCCCACCAGGTAAAAGTATAATGCACATGTCTAACTGGCCACCGCACATGCATATGACAGCAGCCCATCGCTGACATCAGCAACAGAACAGAGGATGCCGCTGAGGAGGGATACATCGCTGGACCTCACTGAGGGGTAAGTAATGTCAAATACCAATGGCATATTCATATTATCACTGCAATACTACACTATATATGCCACTGGAAAGAAGTATCATTAGTAAATGGGGCCATTAGTTCTAAAAGAAATGTTCTGAGAGTGAGAATGAGAATGAGAATATCTAGATGCAGATAGAGGTACTGTATGATGGAGTGAAAATCTGGAGCTAGTGCTGACTTGAATAATCAGAGTATCGCTAAATGAATCTGCATGTGAGCCAGAAGTTAAGACCAGATTCAAAATTGCATTTATTCAAACCCTGATTTCAGTTAATAATAATTTAAGAGAGATACTGATGGAGATATGTATCATAGCTTGGAGAGAGATAAAGAATCAGCCACTCAGCTCCTGTCATTTTTAAACACAACCTGTAAATTCACAGGAGTTGATTAGATGGTACTTTATTTCTTGCAACTTTATCTAAAAGCTTTGATACATCTTCCCTTTATCTGATAGAGAATGCACTAACATAATGACTGCAGTAAAGCTGGAGCAAGGTAAAGTAAGAATGTCAGCCCTTATTGCCCGAGTACCAGGTTGCAAGTGCACGAGGCGCTCCATTTTGATGGACTGTGAATGGGACAGACAGGTAAAACTCAATTCTGTAAATAAATCTGTGGTTGGGGCAGGGACCATGGCAAAGTCAGTTACAAGCCAATGTCAGGGCAGGCAGCAAGCAAAGGTAAATCCAATAATAAATTAAGGTCAGGGCAGGAGAAGAAACAGAGCACTGTTAAGCATACTCACTCAACAAAAACTATGACCAGCACATGTGCACATGAGTCTTAAAAGCCTGGAGAGCAAAAAGGAAAGAGTATGGAGGTTAAGACTTTGAACTGAATAATCAAAAAGTAAGCAGTTGTCTCTGTGCTTTTCCCTGAAGCAGAAAAGCCTAGCATCAAAGCAAAGAAGCTGAGGAAACCAGAAAAACACAGGACTCACCATGAACAAATTCAGTATTCAGCAATGCTTAACTGTCCACTAGGCAACTGGCACTGACATACGAAAGTTGAGTGGCACCTGTTTGAAAGATGCTATAAGATGTCATTAAGAAACATCCCTGAGAGCAGCGGCATCCACTGTGAATTTTAACACCATACATGCAGGCCAAAATATAGCATTCATTTATTTTTTCCCATTTCCATGCTTCTGAATTAAAGGTTTCCAGATAAGCAGTGCCAGAACGATCCTGGAATGGTCTGTCAGACGGCAATTGTATTTATAATGCAATACATTACATTTGATTAGCTATTTGTCAGTTACATGCTCTTGAATTTTTTTCTTTAGCTAGCATGTTTGCAGTTAAATTTATGGTAACAGACTGACAAAAGAAAAATATTAACATTCCCAATACAGCACCTTCATTCTAATAATAAAGTGGAACTGAGTATTGTAATTTGAGCCAAATTAATTATTTGCTCAGATGAACCCTTGCAAAGATTGCATTCTCTGATATATATCAGCCTAGTAATTTCAAGGCTGTAGACAGTTTATTAAACTAGCTAGCCCTTTTGTGTCTAGAAGTTCACTTAAATAATTTTTTTCAGTGTCACCTCTACAACTTCTAAAATGTAAATCATGTCCAAAAAAATCTCAGTGTTCCCATTGTATCAATTTAGCAATTTCAGAAATGTAAAATCTAAACTCTCGTGTAGCAAGCGCATTTAAAGGTAATAATTCACATGTACTTTTTGTAGGGAATCTTACTCGAGGGAGATAGGAAAGAATCACAGATTAGGTTTTACAAGTAATGAATAATAAAAACCTTAGGCATATGACAGAAGGAAACTGACTGGAGAAGACCATAGATTAAACAAATGAAAACTCAGGTCAAACAAACTTGGATGCATTTTTCTAGATGAATTATTCCTTCCATTATGTTCTTACAAAACATTTTAAGAAGAAGGTTTAACAACTGGGTCGTTCAAACATAACGGCTATTTACCACAGATAATTAAATTAAACAGTAAACAATTCAGTTCTTCTAGAACCTTAAAAAAACATGTATTTTTCCAGTGCTGTCTCTTTATATATTGCACTTTACTAATTTATTAGTTTGTGCTTCCTGTATTTTATCAGAAACATTTCAGTTATCTGAGTGTAGCTGTTGTTGGTTACTCTTTTATGTTCATGTTAACAGGAATTAACAAATTAATATTTGTCTATTTTTAAAAAAAATGTTACAGCAGAATATCTATAACCATGACCAGATGAAGCATTTGGGAGCCTACAGCTGGTACTGTCCCATACCCAGGAAGCCATCATCAGTTAAATGGGCCCTTTCTGTGATGAATCTGAAGTAACACACTTTTGATTAGTGAGATCCCTATCATTTTTGGCTTCTGGTGCCAGGAAGCATTGTAGCTGCTTTAGAAACAGGAGGCGTTATCTAGCCAGGAACCTGGGTATCACCCAATCATTGAAGTGTATTCCTTGACAATGGCTACCTTAGCGATAATACAGATTTGGGGTGGGGGGGGGGGGTTGTTCAGCTTTAAATTTGCCTCCCTCCCAGTAGTTAAATCTTTTTTTTTTCTTTTTTTAATAAAACAATATAAAAAATACCCTGCTTCCATGTTCAATGGTTTCCACAAATACCAAAGAGCAGATCAAGAGAAACTCTTTTTACTTTCATTATTTCCTCCCCCACCAAGTATTGATTGCATCTGACCGGACCTACAATGCTATAACCTAAAAGTCCTGACTAATGGCCCATGACACTCACAGCATTAATTCCATAACATCTGTTTTATTGCCTTCAATCACCCATACTCAGTATGGGGCCGATGCACAGTTAAAAGCAAGTTTGTCATAATCTATATTTTCAATCATATGGACATACATACACACTAGGAGAGTCATGTGCATCACTGAAATTGGATTATCCCCATTGGTACTCCTGGTTTTCTAGCAATCATTAGTGTGCACTTGCAACACCCCTGTTCTTGGTGCAAAATATATGTCTGCAGATTATCGGCAAATTACTGAATATTGCAAATTATGTTCTTTTGAGGTTGCATTATAATTCTGTCAACACAAATAAATAGGAATTTTCAATTACCCTCAGAAAGCCTCAAGGTGGTCTTATGTAGTTTCAATTAAACTGTGTTTCCCTTATGATGTCCTATTGAACAGGAAAGGACAATTACCTGATAGGAGATGGTAAACATAACATTTTGTCAATGCATATAGATATTTTGGAGATCTGCAACTTGCATCAAACACAGCAGGGGCAAGCACTCAGTTGTCTGACTAAAAAAGATGTTCAGACTATAAGCAGGGATCAATGTCTCATTATAGTTTACAATGTTTTAATGTAAAATTGATATTTCTGTAATGGCTTAGAGCTCCCCAAATCATAGAAGTACTGTATGCCTAAAGTCTGTACACAGTTGGGTGTGATTTGAGAGTACCTATGATGTATGGTTTTGGTGAAATAAGGTATGTAGCCTATCACAGATACAACACAGTGATGTTTGCACTTATATTATAGCTTAAATAATAAATATTAATGAATATACCACATTTAATGTAGCTATAACACAGTGGAAATAATGTACAGTTTTTTGTATTTTGGTTAATAGTTACGTGGACAAACTTGAAATGTTCCCTGGGGTCGTAAACAAGCCAGCCAGTCATCAGGGACTTGGTCATTACATTACTGGGGTGGGGGAAAAAGCTGATAAAAGGGGTGGTAGAATTTTGTTCTATGTCAGAATATGTCAGACTCAAATCCAAGTTAAAGCTTGGACCAGCATTTTTCCCCTGGTCTCAGAATAAGAGGAGTGCAACTCTGTGTCAGTTATTACCTTTTTATTTTGAAACATGTCTGTCTATGTATGTGTAAACCTTTAAACCATTTCTGTAACTAAGCATTGTTCTTTCTTATGTAAATAAAGTGTTCCTTTATTACTCTAGTTTCATATATGTTACAGTATCTTGTGGAAGCTATTAGATAACTATGGCTAAGCTATAACTATTACTGAATGCTAGAATCAACCAACTAACTGCATGGTAGTTTGTGTCACCGAGTCTGCACAATTGTGTCAAGACAGGCTGTTTTTGTGAATCCGTTGGACTCAGACCAACCAAAGGAGTAGATGCTCAGGTATGCAGGAAACAAGGAGGACAAAGATAATTTATTTTCATATACTTTATTAAAGACAACAGATCTGAATGTAGCTGACCAATGGTTCGTGACTACAGAGTCTTACAGTAGGTTGAAGAACTGTAAAGATTAAGGTTATTGGACTCTTGAAGAATGTTGGAGGACACGGAGAAGGATTGCCTGTTAGATGATGAAGAGGCATGGCTGAAGAACTGTTGTTTGCTGGATGACGTGAAAGCATGAATGAAGAACTATGAAGAATTGTTTACTGGGTGGTGTGAAGATGTGAATGAAGAACTGTGAAGAATGTCCACTGGATAATGCGAAGATGTGAATGAAGAACTGTGAAGAATTGTTTGCGAATGATGCGAAGACGTGACTGAAGAACTGTGAAGAATGTCCACTGGCTGATGCAAAGACGTGAAGGAAGAACTGTGAAGAATGTGCACGGGATGATGCGAGGATGTGAATGAAGAACTGTGAAGAATGTCCACTGGATGATGCGAAGACGTGAAAGAAGAACTGTGAAAAATTGTTTGCTGGATGATGCGAATACGTGACTGAAGAACTGTGATGAATTGTTTGCTGGATGATGCGAAGACGTGACTGAAGAACTGTGAAGAAGCTGGCGAACCACCACGGGACTCCGGAAAATCCGAAGGTACCGTCAGGTGAACGGTTATCCATGACCGCCCTCTGGAGGGCTGATGGGTTCTACGCAGTGAGAGACGGCAGACAACTCAGAGAGCAGAGATGGGACCAGGACACCTGGAGATGCACAGATACAATCTGCGGGAGCCCAGAGCTAGGGTACAAAGCAACTACAACAAAGCACTGGCACAGAGTGTAAAAATCCCAGCCTACTTATAGGCAGCAGGGAAACAGGATTGGCTGTCACTCACCCATAGGCGCTCATTGGTGCAGCACTTGGTCTCCAACATGGTCGCCCTCTATGCTGCAGACACACAGGAGCGCTGCAGGCCACTAGGTCCTCACTCCTGACTCCCGGAAGTCTCGTCATTTCCGCCGCTGACCAGCGCCGTGTCCCCAAGTGGCCACACAGCACCGCAAACAGCCGCAATGGCAACGGACGGATCCTGGGACCCGTGGCGGTGAGAGCTTGCTTCATGACAAATTCTGATAAAGTGTTTAGGTACCTGTGGTCCTCTGTATTTACCACAGGTGGTGGCATTGAATAGATGTGTATGGTATAATGAGGAGGTGATAGAATATTCATTGTGAGTGTAATATTAGACTCTGCCCTCACTATATCCAGCCTTAGGGATCTGTATGTTTGAAATCCAGAAGTCAATATAATATCAGTCAAAGGTTAAAATGTGTTTATCCTAGTAAGTGCAAAATCGGGGATACCTACTAGGATTCCTTAAAAATATATATTACATTTATTCTATGCACAGTTTTGCTTTACTCACATTTCCATCAATATGCCCTTTCTGGACGTAAACTCCATTTATATGGCCCTCATTCCGAGTTGTTCGCTCGCAAGGCGATTTTAGCAGTATTGCACACGCTAAGCCGCCGCCTACTGGGAGTGAATCTTAGCTTCTTAAAATTGCGAACGAAAGATTTGCAATATTGCGATTACACATCTCGTAGCAGTTTCAGAGTAGCTTCAGACTTACTCGGCATCTGCGATCAGTTCAGTGCTTATCGTTCCTGGTTTGACGTCACAAACACACCCAGTGTTCGCCCAGACACTCCTCCGTTTCTCCAGCCACTCCCGCGTTTTTTCCGGAAACGGTAGCGTTTTTTCACACACTCCCATAAAACGGCCTGTTTCCGCCCAGTAACACCCATTTCCTGTCAATCACACTACGATCGCCTGAGCGAAGAAAAAGCTGATAAAGCCTAATCTATATCCTATATTAAACACTCTAAAAGGTTAAAGAACACAGTACGCAATTGGCGTATGGAATACCGTAAGAGTACGCACGTAGCGTAACGAACGCTTAGCCGTGGACGAGACGCACGAGACGCACGTTCGCTCACGGCTTAGAGCGTAAAGGCAAGCACGCTATAGGCTGCCGACTAACGTAATGATACTCTATCAGCATAGCGGACGCTCGAGACCACGAGGAGATCACAAGCGGCGCTGACGCTCACAGAGTTAAACCTTTGTAACAATATCATAAACAATGTACTTATACTGTAAACCTTTGTGCAGTGATAAGGTGTAAATGCAACACAGTGTAACCTTGTTAGTTAAAAAGCAGTATGAGCGATTCTTACGCTCTGAGAACCCTTTAGCAATAGAATAAACACTCAAATACCGGTCTAAGGGTCTAACACCTTTTAAGGGAGAGAATGAACGTTCAATCGCAAAAGAATACACAATACAAGTTATACACTAACAGAATAACATAAAATACCTAACAGAATTACTACACGTTAAAATACAACAAAGACACAATTACATTTAAGGGGGAAGGAGAGAGAGAATGGCTTACAACAAAATAGGAGATAAATATGGTTGCAGAGAACTTACGCACAAGGGGAACAATCGTAAGCGCCTTTCTGGATATCCAGCTCCCGATTATCAGTGATGAGAACCGTTGAGAAGAGTAGAGAGCTGGCCCAGATCGGCTTGTCCTTTTATACACTACACATAATACAGTACAATGGTCCCTACATTCTTATTGTTCATTGGACACAGGAATTCGTCTCCGCATTATAATAAAAGGTCAAAGGTTGGTTCATACAGGTGGGCTGTGACTATTTCAAACTTCTCAGGTGGGAGGGAAACTGGGTTTCCCGCCGCATGGGTAATAAAGTGCAAATATAGTAAATGTCCATAAACTTCTTATGCCCATAACTATACGCATGAGTGATTAATCCGCTTCAAACCAACACCGGAATATTGCTAATTATATTCTCTTCCGATGGATACTAAACACCACTGTGTAACCCCTGTCTGACCCTTCGTATCAAACAAAGAGGGATCTCTTTGTCCCTGAACATACTACATTAACTAAACTTTCAGATTCTATCAAAGGGACCATAATCTACAAAATACATTATATGGACTAAAATATGTAACGATTGAGTCGCCCGCTAGACGCACACAAACTCTACCGTAAATGCGCATACCGTGCGCCTGCGAGTGCACGCGACTGCGAGTATACGCACGCACGGGAGAGCTCATGCTCGTGCAGTGGGCACACGCATGAGGTGCATATATGGCAATGTGCAGCATGATATTTTTCTGACTTTGACAGTCCACCCTTTGGCAGTCACCAATAACTGCCACTTCCTAAAACAGTTCAAAAAGAGAAAAATATATGTCATGTATAATACATTTCTATGATTGGGTAGGGGAGAAGAGAAGAAGGTGAGAAAATGGTATGATCTAGTGAGATAGTAGAAGCATGTATGTATGAGTCCATGTTTGAGGGGTCATGTATCATCGTGCCGTACGTGTTTTAAATCAAGCTTCGAGGTATTGCGAAGTATACATTTGAATTCCTTCTTATCCCGTGGTACGGGTCTGTGGATGGGCTGTCAAACTTTACCGAGCTCTTTTCGGCTTTTGGTTGCAACAAAATGGGGGAGCACATTTTAGTTGATGATACATGAATGGGGGGGTATGTGAGTGCTGATATCTGTGCCTATATTCCCTATCGACTATGTGTGTTATTACCTGAAGGTTGTAGAGATGAAGATAAGGAGCAATTATGGTAAATGCAGTCATAAACTATGTGAGTTTAATATACATTTGCCGATTGAGGTCTTGTCTTGTGTCTTGTCTTGTCTCGATGTACATGTTGACTGTAGTCTCCTGATGCTTTTGCTATAAATGGTGTGCAAAAAGCTTTTTCAATGTCCATAGACTTACAAAAAATGTTGGGCTAGCGTAAAGTTAAAGTTACTAGGGATATGGGGGGTCTATGGCATAGTCCATCAGTTGTCTGTGTAAAAGGTTGTCAAATTCTTCTTCCAAGCGAATGTCTTTTTACCTTGGAGGAAAACAAAGGAGAAACGGGTGAAAGAAACGGACCGTGGAATCACATTTTCATCACAACATTGTCTCCATCGTTGGGTCCTTCATTTTAGTGTGGGATACGGTCATTACCTCAGGCAGTACTTTTCCAATATAACATAACCCTTCTGAGTTTGGGGCAAGCCACTTATACGCCTTCCTCCCGCATATGAAATATGCATCATCGGGGAGAACATATGGGACGGAGTAGGACATAACCATATTACACATTTTCCATTTGAAATCTCCTAACCTTAATTCTCCCATCTGTTTAGTACACGTATCAGTTTGTACGATATGTGCACAGTATCCTGGTGATACTTCTCCAACTCTCATGATCCTACTTCCTAGGGTATACCTATATCGGAAATATTTTCCACTACCGGCTATGTGGCGTATAAGTTCTGTATCTGTAGGCATTCTATCGGCTCTGTATGAAAAGGTCATGGTTTGGTTATTCCATGACACTTCCCAATTTCCCGGCTTTCGGGGATTGGAAATGTTAAAACATACTAGGGATCTATCCACATGATATTGGTGGAGCTTCAAACTAGGAGGACTGGAGATATTAAACCTCCTGTCCACCGGCCTCCCACCACTTAGCTCAAGTACCTCCCCTACAGTTAAAGGGAATGGCACTAATCCTGATTTGCTATGGCCTTGAGGTACTTGAGAGCATACCCAACAATCTGTCTGATTTAACACTTTACCCACTAAGGAGTGGTAGTCACTCAATGGATGCCGGTCCATGTGGATATTAAAACTGGACTGACATTTCTTGATGCACCCATCCTCAACTACACTGTCACAGAGTCTACAGATACAGTTCTTTTCAGTTAACATTCCTTCACAATGTTTACAAATAACATGGCTGCTAGATCGTTTCCGGTACTCGCCTTTGCTCGGTGATTGTGTTGCTATTGGAAATTTACACCTCCGTCTCAGTCATCAGAAACCCTTCTGGATCCTTTCTCGACCTCACTGGTACTCTCACCGAAACAGACTGCTCTGGTCAACATCATGGTCAACAGGAAAATCCATATCACAGTCTCTTGGGGCAAGTCCATCTTACAGGAGGAGAAAAGGAGAAATTTGTAATGGGGGTACAGAAAAACAGTTTGAGGGGGAGAGAAACTTGTTACGATAATTAGTTCTCTAGTCTTGTTGTTCTTCTTGTTCTGCTGTCATCTCAAAGGTGCTGTCTCTCAGTCTTCCAACCGAACACTCCGGTGATACAATATTTCTTCCAAACCAGCGATCTTTCTGTAAGGAGCAAAAATCTTGCATCACCATTTGTCTAACTGATGTGTGACATACCATCTTTAAAACATGAAAACATGAGTGAGGAGAGAGAAAGAAAAAAAAAGAGAGAGAGAACAATTTATATATATATATATATATATATATATATTACATAAACCAACAATAAACAACAACAGGAAAAAAAAACATTTTTCAAACATTTTAAAACATTGTCAGATCTGCCGTTCATCATCAGGCTGTCATATCTACATGTCCAATGGTATCCTTGCGCAGTCCCTCCCACCAGCACCTCCATACTCCACCCTTTGTATCTGGCCAGGATACATTGATGCGGATAGGTCATGCTGGGGTTTGGTGGACTTCTGCAAAGACCAAGTAGTCAGGTGATGTTGGAGCTGTTGTGGTGAACGTCAGAGATGGGAAAAAGAAACACTTTACAGGTACATTACAACGTTTTACCCGGTCATTCCTGTGTCTTCAAGGAATGCCCTTCCAAGCTTATTAACTGTTACCTCAGGCTTACCATCAGTCCTAATGATCACCTTTCCTGACTACATATCATGGGTGTGGCTTAAAATTCTTCCTATATGATCCCTGATTATAATTTGGTTTGTCATAATTCTGCTCGTGCTCTTGTCTAGGGGGTTGATATGACTTTTGTATTTTTCTTGATCTACAATCTCTTGCAAAGTGTCCCTCTTTATGACAATTGTAACAGACTACCACATTTGAATTTCTCGCAGGGGTTTGGGGCTTATGCTGGAGTGCCCTTTTGGTTAGAGCCTGTATACTTACGGCCATCAGCTTATTACTCCGTGACTCCCTGTGTCTGGTGATGTTCCGATCATGATCAATAGCGGCCTCTCTTAATGTAGCCACCGAGATATTTCTCCAGTTTGGGTTGGTGGTCTGTACCCATGTTCTCAACACCTCCTTTAAACCATTCATTAATAACTTAACCGCTATTTCTTTATGCTGTGCATTTGTTTTGATGTCTGTGATCCCAGTGTCTCTAGCCATTACTTGCAGTGCTCGATTGAAGTAGTCAGAAGTACTTTCCCTTTCTCCTTGTCTTATGGAGAGGATTTTGTTCCACTTGGCAATGGCTGGGAAATATACTCCTAACTGCTGGTTGATCTGCTTAATACATTCCTGATTGTGTTCCTCCGTACGAGGTACCTCTGTGTTTAATTTACAATCAGCAATAAATTTCGCAGGGTCAACACTGGAGGGCAAACATGCCCTCAGCACTGTCCTCCAATCTTTGTTGGTGGGTTCTGTGGAGTTTCCTAGTTCTTTAATAAATCTCTGACATGCAACTAGATCTTTCCTAGGATCAGGGAATTCAGACATAATTGCTCTCAATTCCATCCGGGACCAGGGACGGCGCATTGCACTGTCCCTGGCGGGAATGATTCCCTGAGCGTCAGTCTTCCCATTGGGGACTGTGATCACCCTGACAGGACTAAATTCAATTACATCATCTTGCATTGGTTCTACAATATGATGTACATTTGTTTGTGCGTGATATATAACACCGTACGTACCTGTGGACACGACCTCACCTGACCCTCCGTTAGGGGGTTTGATTACTGCCTTTACCGAATTGGTCGCGTCCACCTGGATGTCTTGTGTGCTGTCTACTGGAAAAGGTGCCGACATCGTGCTGGGCCCACTTTCTTGCTGGTGATCCTGAGGGAAGTTTAACATGGGGTGCAACTTGCATGGGTTAATAGTTGTACATTTAACAGTATTACAATTATTCTTGTTACATTTATTACAATTGTTACTTTCAGTCTTAATACAGTTACTAAGTGCATTTTTATCGTACACCATTGTGCCATTCTCTGCAGCCATAATCCTCCCCATTGCCATGTCTCTCTTCCCAAGATGAGAGTCAGATATGTAAGTTAAATTTCTTTGCATTTCACTTTCCTGTTGCCACAATTTTAAATAGTCATAATGTCTAATACGCCTTTTTGAAGATTTAATCAGGCACACTCTTCTCCTTAAATTCTGTAACACTTCTGGGTTAAAAGTACCTACCCGGGGAAACTTTTCCCCGTCATGCACAGTCATCCTTTCCCATTCATTGCACAACTTTTCTGTGTGATGACCATATTTCTCACACATGATATACCTTGCCGACCCAATTGGTCGGTTTACCAAATCAACCTGAACCTGGGTTGATCGCCCCTTACCTGAACAACTGGCCCCCATCTCTGCAGGTGTTGCTTTCACTACCTCTGACTTCAAATCAGGGTCTTCGGCAACCCTTACAAAAACCAAGATGTCCGGGGTAAGGCTGCGGTGGGGGTTTTGCCTCGAGGTCCGCCCACTTAACTCCGCCCACGTTGGCCAGTACTGCAATCACTGACTCAGAGCTGCTGTACCCAACCTAGGGCCCCTATGAACCTTTATTTACTGGTGCGTGTTGGACCTTCCAGTCCCCAGCAAGTATCGGTTGTTGGAATGTCCCTGAGTGATCAGGCTACTTCCCTTAAAATAAAAAAAATTACACAAATCACGTTAACAATGTGCAAGTAGCGTTCTTCTGAATTCAAGACACGCTAATGCACACAATCACATGCGGTACAATCGTATCTGCACACAAGCAACTAATCTTATGTGCGGAACGATCAGTGGAATCGAAAATTTCTGCTGCGAATTCCTTCAGCCCTGAGCTTTGTTGGCCTATATGGGTCTCGCACCAACCCTCTTCGGTTGTGCTCTCTACTTCTAGTCTGCTGTACCTGAACCTCCTGGTCTGTTATGTACAGCAGACTCTACTGCTCATTAATATGTCGAGACTAACAAGGGACGCCTCCCAAGCCACCCCACGATATCACTCTCGCTGGTGTACCTCTTTCTACTGGCCTATGGTTCCCACTTCCGTAATAAAAGAGAATTCTTATATATACACACACTCTTACCACATGTACACTTTAATTTTTATTTCTGCGCAGAAATCCTTTCATTCGGTATTAGCCTAACCCAGAAGAATTGCAACAGAGAAGGTTATTTCTTTTAACTTTAAACTTTTGGATTTGAGATAGATCTGTGTTATTATCGCGTTATTTCCTTATCGCCTTACTAAACAATACTATCGTGCGGTTTGTATCATGTGGGCGTATCCGTACGCTCCGCTGCGTAATATACGCTCCGTGCGTCAACCCTTGCAGCGTACGCCCTACCCTTGTAAGGACACGTGTACACAGACCAAGTACGTCCACAGTAACACACTACACGTTTATCAATGTGAATGATCTTTAACAGTAATCCTTCACTGACCACCACTCAAATCTCCCTTGTATTCTAGGCGAGATAGTGTGCGTGCCTTTTACAATTATTCCCTTAAATATTACTTTTTTATCTTTTAACTATTAATAACAACAGATGTCTCAGCACGTTTATCACTAGTATGTGGCAATCAGGAGAATGAGGCGCGAAAACAATACAAAACAAGAAATACAGATGTGTATGCTTATTGCTTATGCGTACGTTCGCAAAACAGAAACTAAACAGGTTTTAAAAGACAATAACGTACTGTTCTTACCTTTCGGTTCCGGATTCCTTCAGCACTCCTTACTAAGCGAAGCAGACGTTTATCTGGTCAGCACTACGAGGAATATTACCTCCCGCCTTTTGCTGACCGATAATGTCTGCTGAAATTACCTAGTGCAGATATGTGAAGAGCGGGCGAGTCCCCAATTGATAAAGCCTAATCTATATCCTATATTAAACACTCTAAAAGGTTAAAGAACACAGTACGCAATTGGCGTATGGAATACCGTAAGAGTACGCACGTAGCGTAACGAACGCTTAGCCGTGGACGAGACGCACGAGCGGCACGTTCGCTCGCGGCTTAGAGCGTAAAGGCAAGAACGCTATAGGCTGCCGACTAACGTAATGATACGCTATCAGCGTAGCGGACGCTCGAGACCACGAGGAGATCACAAGCGGCGCTGATGCTCACAGAGTTAAACCTTTGTAACAATATCATAAACAATGTACTTATACTGTAAACCTTTGTGCAGTGATAAGGTGTAAATGCAACACAGTGTAACCTTGTTAGTTAAAAAGCAGTATGAGCGATTCTTACGCTCTGAGAACCCTTTAGCAATAGAATAAACACTCAAATACCGGTCTAAGGGTCTAACACCTTTTAAGGGAGAGAATGAACGTTCAATCGCAAAAGAATACACAATACAAGTTATACACTACCAGAATAACATAAAATACCTAACTGAATTACTACACGTTAAAATACAACAAAGACACAATTACATTTAAGGGGGAAGGAGAGAGAGAATGGCTTACAACAAAATAGGAGATAAATATGGTTGCAGAGAACTTACGCACAAGGGGAACAATCGCAAGCGCCTTTCTGGATATCCAGCTCCCGATTATCAGTGATGAGAACCGTTGAGAAGAGTAGAGAGCTGGCCCAGATCGGCTTGTCCTTTTATACACTACACATAATACAGTACAATGGTCCCTACATTCTTATTGTTCATTGGACACAGGAATTTGTCTCCGCATTATAACAAAAGGTCATAGGTTGGTTCATACAGGTGGGCTGTGACTATTTCAAACTGCTCAGGTGGGAGGGAAACTGGGTTTCCCGCCGCATGGGTAATAAAGTGCAAATATAGTAAATGTCCATAAACTTCTTATGCCCATAACTATACGCATGAGTGATTAATCCGCTTCAAACCAACACCGGAATATTGCTAATTATATTCTCTTCCGATGGATACTAAACACCACTGTGTAACCCCTGTCTGACCCTTCGTATCAAACAAAGAGGGATCTCTTTGTCCCTGAACATACTACATTAACTAAACTTTCAGATTCTATCAAAGGGACCATAATCTACAAAATACATTATATGACTAAAATATGTAATGATTGAGTCGCCCGCTAGACGCACACAAACTCTACCATAAATTAGAGATGAGCGGATTCGGTTTTACTCGGTTTTACTCGGTTCTCAAAACCGAATCTTATTGGCTCACGGATGTCACGTGTTTTGGATAGCCAATAAGATTCGGTTTTGAGAACCGAGTAAAACCGAGTAAAACCGAATCCGCTCATCTCTACCATAAATGCGCATACCGTGCGCCTGCGAGTGCACGCGACTGCGAGTATACGCACGCACGGGAGAGCTCATGCTCGTGCAGCGGGCACACGCATGAGGTGCATATATGGCAATGTGCAGCGTGATATTTTTCTGACTTTGACAAAGCCGTGAGTAAAAATCCAAACTTCATAGCAAATTTACTTGGCGCAGTCGCAGTGCGGACATTGCGCATGCGCACTAAGCGGAAAAACGCTGCGATGCGAAGAAATTTTCCGAGCGAACGACTCGGAATGACCTCCTATGTCTCTGTATTACTGAGGTTAGTAGTTTCAGTTGAGATAAATCCACAGTCAATTCTGCATCAATCACGTAAGAAAATCCACAGCAACTGACCACACTAAACCTGCTCAAACCCAAAAATACAATGAAACACTAAGAAAAAAAGTTTCTTATATTCTGAATACATAGAATTTATGTGTTGATGTATACAGTCTTTTTATTTTCCTACATATAAATATGAACAAGTGCGTTTTGCTACTATATTACATCCACTGTATTATAGTTCATGAATGTTCTGATATCACACTATATCTATCCACCCAACATTAAATTCATATTACTTTAGGAGAAAATAATCTTACAGATATAGCCAGTGTCATTGTTGCCGCAATGCGTACGCACGTGCACATGCATCGTGGCAGTGACTAGGGGGGTCATTCCGAGTTGATCGTTCGCTAGCAACTTTTTGCAGCGCTGAGATCAGATAGTTTCCGCCTAATGGGGGAGTGTATTTTAGCTTTGCAAGTGTGCGAACGCTTTTGCAGCCAACGGCTCAAAAAAGTTTTTTGCAGTTTCTGAGTAGCTCTGGTCTTACTCAGCCGCTGCGATCACTTCAGTCTTTTTGGTCCCGGAATTGACATCAGACACCCGCCCTGCAAACGCTTGGACACGCCTGCGTTTTTCCAGACACTCCCAGAAAACGTTCGGTTGACACCCACAAACACCCTCTTTCTGTCAATCACCTTGCAATCGGGTGTGCGAAAGGATTCTTCGTTAAATCCATCGCCCAGCACCGATCCTCTTTGTACCTGTACGACGCGCCTGTGCATTGTAGTGCATACGCATGCGCAGTTTTGCCAAGAATTAACCTGATTGCAGCACTGCAAAAATTTGCTAGCGAGCGATCAACTCAGAATGACCCCATAGGTGCGCCCAGGTGTGACTATTCACACATGCGTTTAGACATTATAATGCTGTGGGTCGTGACTGTGCGCATGTGCAAACTACCCGAGCTAAGATTATTGTGGGTGCGAGAAGCCACAGAATTGATGAGGCTGGCTACATCTGTACATTACACTGTGAGTTGTCATATAAGACAATACACCAGACAACTTATGGTTCCTGACCGAGCCATGACTTTTCTAAAAAACCCTATGAGACCAATACTTCTTATGACATTAAACAGCCACTTTATTAATCAATTAAGGAGATCAATCTTAGCCCTCCTACATTTTACAAATACTATTTATTTATTTATTTATTTATTTATCCCTGTATCTCTATCAGGTTAACATTAGTTTCATAGAACATTTAAGTAAAAAATAATCTTGCCTTATCAAGCAGATACAGTTAATTTCTGACAGATATATACCAAGCAATTACTGTCCTATCAAAGCTGAGTGATACAGTATAACAAAGGCTGTTAATGATATAAGCTAGTCACATGATAATACTACTAAGGTGATAAATAAAACATTTTTTAATTGAGTAATTCTTATTAATTTTATCTCAAAACAGTAAAAAACAAATCAACAAAGATGATGTCATAGAAAAGGAAAATCTATACTTGTAAATATAAGAAAACACAAAATGGACATAGGATAAGTAGCTACTGACAACAGATACTAATCTAGGAGATGGCATGGAAGCTCAGGCTTTGTTCCCCCACCCTGATCAGCTAGTGAGAAGTGATGTTTTCAAAATAGAACAACAGACAGACCTTGGTTTAGCCTCTGCGAGTGAGCAGGTCAGCCAGGCAGGCCTAGAGAGTAAATCCAATAGAATTTTTGTGGAAAATGGGCATTTATATTGGGAGGAAAATCTCCAAAGTGTGCATCAAGATGAGGGTCCTAATAGGCAGCTGGTTATACCCCAGACCTATAGGGAAGGGTTGCTAGAAATAGCCCATGAGATCCCCTTAGCAGGACTTTTGGATACTACAAGAACCAGAGCTTGTTTAATATACAAATTTTACTTGCCCAGTATGTGGACTGACATAACTAATTACTGTCGCTCTTGCCATGCGTGCCGGAGGGTCGAATAATCTGGTGATGTAGGGCGAGCACCTCTCATCCCCTTGCCAGTCATATCAGAGACATTTGAACGGGTTGCTGTAGATATTGTGGGGCTCCCAGCTATTAACAGTAGTTCTATGAAAGAGTACATTCTAATTGTGATGGACTATGGGGGTCATTCCGAGTTTTTCGCTCGTTATTTTTTTCGCGCAACGGAGCGATTAGTCGCTAATGCGCATGCGCAATGTCCGCAGTGCGACTGCGCCAAGAAAATTTGCTATGCAGTTAGGTATTTTACTCACGGCATTACAAGGTTTTTTCTTCGTTCTGGTGTTCGTAATGTGATTGACAGGAAGTGGGTGTTTCTGGGCGGAAACTGGCTGTTTTATGGGTGTGTGCGAAAAAACGCTACCGTTTCTGGGAAAAACGCAGGAGTGGCTGGAGAAACGGGGGAGTGTCTGGGCGAACGCTGGGTGTGTTTGTGACGTCAAACCAGGAACGAAACTGACTGAACTGATCGCAGATGCCGAGTAAGTGTGGAGCTACTCAGAAACTGCTAAGAAGTGTCTATTCGCAATTCTGCTAATCTTTCGTTCGCAATTTTGATAAGCTAAGATTCACTCCCAGTAGGCGGCGGCTTAGCGTGTGCAAAGCTGCTAAAAGCAGCTTGCGAGCGAACAACTCGGAATGACCCCCTATGTAACAAGGTACCCAGAAGCTATAGTGCTTTCTTCCATTTGCATATGATGGACATAGTATAAGTAGGTACTGACAAAAGAATAGCATCTCAGACAACTAGTATACATAAATATATGTGGCAGCATTTCCAGTATAAAATGAAAAACATTTAGTAAAGAAATAAAAAAAATAAAAAATTAATAACACAGTACCTAAGAGAACATAAAATTAGCAGAAAAGGTATTAAGTGCACGTACCACACTACCATACTACACTGCCAACTGCCTCAGCAATATGTGCCTCCTCAGCTCAAAAGATGAGAACTAATGTGATAAATCTTAACCTGCCTGCATTTCATTAATTATATATCTCTATCCTAGGGATTGCCACCAGTTAGTTAATCATCTATGGTCACTATCGATGGAGCCAACAGTGGTTAACCTTGATGGTACAGTATTAAATTATTTACAGGTAAATTATTGATGGTTTCAACAAGAGATGAGTGGGTTCGGTTCTCAGAGAAGCAAACCCCCCCTTCAAACTTCACGTTCCGAGACGGGAACCGAGTCCGACTCGGGACTTCCCGCCAGACTCGGAAACCAGGATTAGGCAAAATTTAATCATCATGCTGTCAGATTCTTGTGGGTTTTAGATTCCATATAAACGGGCACACGTTGCCGCCATTTTTATTCCAGACTTGGAGATTGAGGGAGACAGACCTCTGTGTCTCTCTGTGGGTGGTGGCGTCAGCATGTGCTGTCTAGGGGTACTGTTCCTGACACTTTGGTGTCCCTGTGATGTTAGGGGTGCTCTCATGGCTGTCACTGGTGTTTCATGTGCTGTTACAGGTGCTGCAGCTGTACATGGGTGTTGCTGTCCTGGCTGTCACTGTGTTGTACACTGTCCTCCTGTATGCAGTGAAAATAAATGTATACTAGCCCTCTCTTGTATGCTGTAAAAATTCAGGGTGCATTGAAAATAAATGTACACTGGCACTGTCTTGTATGATGTAACAATTAAAACTGCCATCCTGTCTGCCACTGCAGTGCCACTCCTAGATGGGCCATGCGTTTGTGCCGCAAACTTTTGTCGCTTCATCTAGCTACCTCATTGCACCTCTTTTTTTTCTTTGCATTATGTGCACTTTGGGGCCTAGTTTTTAAAACTGCCATCCTGTCTGACACTGCAGTGCCACTCCTAGATGTGCCAGGTATTTGTGCCGCCCACTGGTGTCGCTTAGCTTAGTCATCCAGCTACCTGGTTGTACCTCCTTTTCTCTTTGCATTATGTGCTCTTTGGGGCCTACTTTTAAAACTGCCATTCTGTCTGACACTGCAGTGCCACTCCTAGATGGGCCAGGTGTTTGTGCCACCCACTTGTGTCGCTTAGCTTAGTCATCCAGCAACCTCAGTGCACCTCTTTTTTGTCTTTGCATTATGTTCTGTTTGGGGCCTAGTTTTTAAAACTGTCATCCTGTCTGACACTGCAGTGCAACTCCTAGATGGGTCACGTGTTTGTGCCGCCCACTTGTGTTGCTTAGCTCAGTTATCCAGCTACCTCGGTGCAACCTTTTGGCCTAAAAACAATATTGTGAGGTGTGATGTGCTCAGAATAGACTTGAAATGAGTGGAAATGGATGTTATTGAGGTTAAAAATACCGTAGGATCAAAATTACCCCCAAATTCTGTGATTTTAGCTGTTTTTGTGTTTTTTTCAAAAATCATCCAGATGCAAAACCAAAACCAAAATCTTAGTTTTGGCAAAACCAATCCAGATCCAAAACACGAGTGGGGATCCAAAACCAAACACAAAACATGAAAAGTCCCCGCTGCACATCTCTAGTTTGCTCCAGACATAGCATTTTCCTTGGTGGCCGAAAAGTTCAATTTTAGTCTCATCTGACCAGAGCACCTTTACTCCATACATTTGGGTAGTCTTCCACATGCCTTTTGGCAAAATCAAAATGTGCCTTCTTATTTTTAACACTAAGTAATGGCTTTTTTCTGGCCACTCTTCCATAAAGCCCAGCTCTATGGAGTGTACGGCTTATTGTGGTCACATGCGCATATACACCAGTCTCTGCTGTGGAACTCTGGAGCTCCATCAGGGTTACCTTTGGTCTCTGTGCTGCCTCACTGATTATTTCCCTCCTTACTTGGTCTGTAAGTTTTTGTGGCCGTCCCTCTCTTAGCAGGTTTGTTGTGGTACCATGTTGTTTCCATTTGAAGATTATGGATTTGATGGTGCTCCGGGGGATCATCAAACATTTGGATATTTTTTTATAACCCAACCCTGACTTGTACTTCTAAACAACTTTGTCCCTGACTTGTTTGGAGAACTCCTTGGTCTTCATGGTGTGATGCCTCTTGCTTAGTGGTGTTGTAGCCTCTGGGGCCTATCAGAAAAGGTGTTTTTATACTGACAGTTCATGTGACACTTAGATTGCACACAGGTGCACTTCATTTCACTAATTACTTCTGAAGGTAATTGGTTGCACCAGAACTTTCGAGGGGCTTCATAGCAAAGGGGGTGAATATATATGAACATGCCAATTTAAATAATGTTATATATAAAAATTATTATTTTTTTTAATAAATGTTTCTCATTTTACTTCACCAACTTAGACTATTTTGTGCGAATCCATCACATAAAATTCAGATTACAAAAAAAATTAAATTACAGGTTGTAATGTAAAAAATAGGTAAAAAGCCAAGGGGGGTGATTACTTTAGCAAGGCACTGTATGTGTACGTGTTCTGTGTATGTATATGCACAGAGGCGTAACTAGGGTTTTCGGAGCCCAGGGCAAGATGAAGCGTGGTGCCCCCCCAAAAATGGTCGTGGCCATGCACCAGAAGGGGCGTGGTCACATACCAGAAGGGGCATGGCCACTGAAAATGGGGCGTGCCAACATGACTATCACCTACCCTGTGTCACCTCTCAGCACACTATCACCTCCCCCTGCATCGTCTCTCAGCACACTGTCACCTACCCCTTCTGTCGTCTCTCAGCACACTATCACATTATCCTTCTGTCATCTCTCAGCACACCTTCATTCAATTTTTGCACATTACAGCAGTAGAGTTCCCAATTTACACAGTAAACAGGTAGAGTCCCGCTTTTACACAGTACGCAGGCAGAGTCCCCTTTTTACACATTACGCAGGCAGAGGTCCCCTTTTACACAGTACGCAGACAGAGTCCCCTTTTTACACAGTACGCTGGCATACAGTGCCAAATACACATTGCCCCACAGTGCCAGATACACAACTGTCCCACAGTGCCACATACACATTTCCCCACAGTGCCAGATACACAAATACCCCACAGTGCCAGATACATATTACCCCACAGTGCCAGATACACATATGCCCCAAATGGTGCCAGATACACATATGCCCCAGTGGTGTTAGATACACATATGCCCCCAACGGTGCAAGATATACAAATGTCCCCAGCAGTACCAGATACATATATGCCCCAAGTGGTGCCAGATACATATGCCTCCAATGGTGCCAGACACATATGCCGCCAGCAGAGCCAGATACATATATGTACCCAGTGGTGCTAGATACATATGCCCCCAGCTGTGCCAGATACATATATGCCCCCAGTGCTGCCAGATACATATATGCCCCCAGTGCTGCCAAATACAAAAATGCCCCCAGCGGTACTCGTCCTTCTCTGCTGCCGCCAACTTCCGACTCTGAGGGGAAGAGAGCGCAGCGCACTTCTCCCCTGTGCCTCACGCACTGTGTCCCTGGCTATCAGCCAATCAAAGCTCATGGGCCGGCAGCCAATCAAGAGCTGGTCCACGAGCTCTGATTGGCTGACAGCCGAGAGACATTTTAAATGACAGGGACACAGTGAGTGACAGGAGAGACACGTACTGCACACAGATATTGGCGGCAGCAGAAGGCATGTGTGCGGGGGGTGCCGGACATTAAGGGGTGCCTGTGCGCAGCAGGTACCCCCCGTGAGCACGCCTATGAGTAGCTGGGACTAGTGACAAACGCAGGATTTCTAAAGGGGGGATTCCAAAGGCAGTACAAAATTTCCCACTCTGCAGAACATTGGAGCATGTGCAAGAGCCTAATAAAAACCCTGGGCATTAATGTAAACATTGGTCTTTTTATACACTGGATACTGTATATAGTATAGACTTTGCAAATATTTAAATAATGTAAATAAGAGGCCAGAAAACGTAAAACCTCCTCTCCTTAATCACCATGCTCCTTCTCTCACACTCCAGCCACATTCTCTCCTCCATCACCCTGTTCCTTCTCTCACACTCCAGCCACATTCTCTCCTCCATCACCCTGTTCCTTCTCTCACACTCCAGCAACATTCTCTCCTCCATCACCCTGTTCCTTCTCTCACACTCCAGCCACATTCTCTCCTCCATCACCCTGTTCCTTCTCTCACACTCCAGCCACATTCTCCCATCCATCACCCTGTTCCTTCTCTCACACTGCAGCCACATTCTCTCCTCCATCACCCTGTTCCTTCTCTCACACTCCAGCCACATTCTCTCCTCCATCACCCCGTTCCTTCTCTCACACTCCAGCCACATTCTCTCCTCCATCACCCTGCTCCTTCTCTCACATTCCAGCCACATTCTCTCCTCCATCACCCGGCTCCTTCTCTCACACTCCAGCCACATTCTCTCCTCCATCATCCTGCTCCTTCTCTCACACTCCAGCCACATTCTCTCCTCCATCACCCTGTTCCTTCTCTCACACTCCAGCAACATTCTCTCCTCCATCACCCTGTTCCTTCTCTCACACTCCAGCCACATTCTCTCGTCCATCACCCTGTTCCTTCTCTCACACTCCAGCCACATTCTCTCGTCAATCACCCTATTCCTTCTCTCACACTCCAGCCACATTCTCTCCTCCATCACCCTATTCCTTCTCTCACACTCCAGCCACATTCTCTCCTCCATCACCCTATTCCTTCTCTCACACTCCAGTCACATTCTCTCCTCCATCACCCTGTTCCTTCTCTCACACTCCAGCCACATTCTCTCTTCCATCACCCTGCTCCTTCTCTCACACTCCAGCCACATTCTCTCCTCCATCACCCTGTTCCTTCTCTCACACTGCAGCCACATTCTCTCCTCCATCACCCTGCTCCTTCTCTCACACTCCAGCCACATTCTCTCCTCCATCACCCTGTTCCTTCTCTCACACTCCAGCCACATACTCCCCTCCATCACCCTGCTCCTTCTCTCACACTCCAGCCACATTCTCTCCTCCATCACCCTGTTCCTTCTCTCACACTCCAGCCACATTCTCTCCTCCATCACCCTATTCCTTCACTCACACTCCAACCACATTCTCTCCTCCATCACCCTGTTCCTTCTCTCACACTCCAGCCACATTCTCTCTTCCATCACCCTGCTCCTTCTCTCACACTCCAGCCACATTCTCTCCTCCATCACCCTGTTCCTTCTCTCACACTCCAGCCACATTCTCTCCTCCATCACCCTGCTCCTTCTCTCACACTCCAGCCACATTCTCTCCTCCATCATCCTGTTCCTTCTCTCACACTCCAGCCACATTCTCTCCTCCATCACCCTGCTCCTTCTCTCACACTCCAGCCACATTCTCTCCTCCATCACCCTGTTCCTTCTCTCACACTCGAGCCACATTCTCTCCTCCATCACCCTGCTCCTTCTCTCACACTCCAGCCACATTCTCTCCTCCATCACCCTGTTCCTTCTCTCACACTCGAGACACATTCTCTCCTCCATCACCCTGTTCCTTCTCTCACACTCCAGCCACATTCTCCCCTCCATCACCCTGCTCCTTCTCTCACACTCGAGCCACATACTCTCCTCCATCACCCTGCTCCTTCTCTCACACTCGAGCCACATTCTCTCCTCCATCACCCTGTTCCTTCTCTCACACTCGAGCCACATTCTCTCCTCCATCACCCTGTTCCTTCTCTCACACTCCAGCCACATTCTCTCCTCCATCACCCTATTCCTTCCCTCACACTCCAACCACATTCTCTCCTCCATCACCCTGTTCCTTCTCACACACTCCAGCCACATTCTCTCTTCCATCACCCTGCTCCTTCTCTCACACTCCAGCCACATTCTCTCCTCCATCACCCTGTTCCTTCTCTCACACTCCAGCCACATTCTCTCCTCCATCACCCTGTTCCTTCTCTCACACTGCAGCCACATTCTCTCCTCCATCACCCTGCTCCTTCTCTCACACTCGAGCCACATTCTCTCCTCCATCACCCTGTTCCTTCTCTCACACTCCAGCCACATACTCCCCTCCATCACCCTGCTCCTTCTCTCACACTCCAGCCACATTCTCTCCTCCATCACCCTGTTCCTTCTCTCACACTCCAGCCACATTCTCTCCTCCATCACCCTATTCCTTCACTCACACTCCAACCACATTCTCTCCTCCATCACCCTGTTCCTTCTCTCACACTCCAGCCACATTCTCTCTTCCATCACCCTGCTCCTTCTCTCACACTCCAGCCACATTCTCTCCTCCATCACCCTGTTCCTTCTCTCACACTCCAGCCACATTCTCTCCTCCATCACCCTGCTCCTTCTCTCACACTCCAGCCACATTCTCTCCTCCATCATCCTGTTCCTTCTCTCACACTCCAGCCACATTCTCTCCTCCATCACCCTGCTCCTTCTCTCACACTCCAGCCACATTCTCTCCTCCATCACCCTGTTCCTTCTCTCACACTCGAGCCACATTCTCTCCTCCATCACCCTGCTCCTTCTCTCACACTCCAGCCACATTCTCTCCTCCATCACCCTGTTCCTTCTCTCACACTCGAGCCACATTCTCTCCTCCATCACCCTGCTCCTTCTCTCACACTCCAGCCACATTCTCTCCTCCATCACCCTGCTCCTTCTCTCACACTCGAGCCACATTCTCCCCTCCATCACCCTGTTCCTTCTCTCACACTCGAGCCACATTCTCCCCTCCATCACCCTGTTCCTTCTCTCACACTCCAGCCACATTCTCTCCTCCATCACCCTGCTCCTTCTCTCACACTCGAGCCACATTCTCTCCTCCATCACCCTGTTCCTTCTCTCACACTCGAGCCACATTCTCTCCTCCATCACCCTGTTCCTTCTCTCACACTCCAGCCACATTCTCTCCTCCATCACCCTATTCCTTCCCTCACACTCCAACCACATTCTCTCCTCCATCACCCTGTTCCTTCTCACACACTCCAGCCACATTCTCTCTTCCATCACCCTGCTCCTTCTCTCACACTCCAGCCACATTCTCTCCTCCATCACCCTGTTCCTTCTCTCACACTCCAGCCACATTCTCTCTTCCATCACCCTGCTCCTTCTCTCACACTCCAGCCACATTCTCTCCTCCATCACCCTGTTCCTTCTCTCACACTGCAGCCACATTCTCTCCTCCATCACCCTGCTCCTTCTCTCACACTCGAGCCACATTCTCTCCTCCATCACCCTGTTCCTTCTCTCACACTCCAGCCACATACTCCCCTCCATCACCCTGCTCCTTCTCTCACACTCCAGCCACATTCTCTCCTCCATCACCCTGTTCCTTCTCTCACACTCCAGCCACATTCTCTCCTCCATCACCCTATTCCTTCACTCACACTCCAACCACATTCTCTCCTCCATCACCCTGTTCCTTCTCTCACACTCCAGCCACATTCTCTCTTCCATCACCCTGCTCCTTCTCTCACACTCCAGCCACATTCTCTCCTCCATCACCCTGTTCCTTCTCTCACACTCCAGCCACATTCTCTCCTCCATCACCCTGCTCCTTCTCTCACACTCCAGCCACATTCTCTCCTCCATCATCCTGTTCCTTCTCTCACACTCCAGCCACATTCTCTCCTCCATCACCCTGCTCCTTCTCTCACACTCCAGCCACATTCTCTCCTCCATCACCCTGTTCCTTCTCTCACACTCGAGCCACATTCTCTCCTCCATCACCCTGCTCCTTCTCTCACACTCCAGCCACATTCTCTCCTCCATCACCCTGTTCCTTCTCTCACACTCGAGCCACATTCTCTCCTCCATCACCCTGCTCCTTCTCTCACACTCCAGCCACATTCTCTCCTCCATCACCCTGCTCCTTCTCTCACACTCGAGCCACATTCTCCCCTCCATCACCCTGTTCCTTCTCTCACACTCGAGCCACATTCTCCCCTCCATCACCCTGTTCCTTCTCTCACACTCCAGCCACATTCTCTCCTCCATCACCCTGCTCCTTCTCTCACACTCGAGCCACATTCTCCCCTCCATCACCCTGTTCCTTCTCTCACACTCCAGCCACATTCTCCCCTCCATCACCCTGCTCCTTCTCTCACACTCCAGCCACATTCTCTCCTCCATCACCCTGTTCCTTCTCTCACACTCCAGCCACATTCTCTCCTCTATCATCCTGTTCCTCACCTCGAAGAGGGAATACGGTATCGTTTCCGAGGTGTGAGGGGCACACATTCGGCTGTGGTACAGTTATCTGGGTACTCAGTAACAACAGTATTCAAGTTGCAGCCCTCTCCTCACGTACCTCCCCCTCCCTTTGCAGGCCTCACATTTTATGTGGTGCAATACTCTAAACCAGGGCGCAGGCTGCCTCTTATTGCTGCAGTGATTCACCAGAGAGAATGTCCTGAGCGTGGCTGCGTTGCTGTCACTGGCAGTGGCTACTGATCGGTGACCAGGTGTCTCGGGGTGCTGGTGAGAGAGGGTGTCCGGCGCACTGGGAAGTGTCCCAGTATACAGAAGCTCCTCCTACAAACTCAGCCAGCCCCACAGCCTGTCTAAGTGACAGTCAGTGTGATAGGAGGCTGCTGAGGCAGCCGCACAGAATGGGGCTCAGTTTAAAAATAAACAAATAAAAATCAGTTAGCTGCGGCAATAGATCTGCATGCAATGGGGGTTTCTAGGTACTCAGAAACACACACCCCCTACGTGCGCATATGGGGGCGAGTGGGCATGATGCCCTTGCCACCGGCAGCGCCCCCTTCCCCCTCTGCTGGGTCTGCAAAGGCACCCACGGCACGTGCCCTGCTCGACCCCCCCTTAGTTATGCCTCTGTATATGTATGTATTGATGTGTTCTATGAGTGTGTGTACTGTATATACTTATGTATATTTGTATGTTCTATGTGTGCGTTTGGGTTTATGTGTTCTATGTAATATATATATATATATATATATATATATATCTATCTACGTGTGTGTGCACACATAGAATGAACCCCTCCCCCATGAACCTTGCATTTACCTTTGAAGGGGTATCCTGTGCGCAGTATCTAGTGTGATAAGTGTATCAGTCACAGGGGGTCATTCTGAGTTGATCGCTCGCTAGCTACTTTTTGCAGTCGTGCAAACGCATAGTCGCCGCCCACTGGGGAGTGTATATTTTCTGTGCAAGGGTGCGATCGCATGTGCAGCTGAGTGGTACAAAAATAATTTTTGCAGTTTCTGGGTAGCTCAGAACTTACTCAGCCCTTGCGATCACTTCAGCCTGTCCGGTCCCGGAATTGACGTCAGACACGCCTGGACACGCCTGCATTTTTCCAACCACTCCCAGAAAATGGTCAGTCGACACCATAAATGCCTTCTTCCTGTCAATCTCCTTGCGATTGGCTGTGCGAATTGATTCTTCATTAAATCCATCGCCCAACATTGATCCGCTTTTACCCGTACGACACACCTGCGCATTGCAGTGCATACGCATGCACAGTAGTAACCTGAACGTTGCACTGCAAAAAACGGCAGCGTGCGATCAGGTTGGAATGACCCCCTTAGATCAAAGGACATCTGGGGAACGCACTGTTTCCTCACTGAAAGGCTACTTGCTGGACATTGCTGTAACAATAGTAGCTCTTACTAGGCCTTACTTTTGCTGTCGGTAGCTATTTGGGCATTTGTGACTCTTATGGTCAGTGTCGGACTGGGGCATGTAGGTCCCACCGGGGGATGCAGTGGTAGGGGCCCATGTTTAGGGGTGTGTTCAGTCTGCAGAGGGTGTGTGGCCTGCCAGCTCATTGGTCTGACTAGCCATTAGAGAGTGCAATGTCTGGGCCCCTTCATAAATATATACAGTAAATTCAGCTGCTGCATGCATGATAATGTACCAGATTAATAACAGATTAATAACAGCAATGCACTGTAGAAAATACACCATTGTCCAGTATTAGGTAACATATTTATAATGTTTAATTCAAGTGCACAGTCTGGAACCTGATCCTTAGATCAGGAGGTGGGGCCCAGGCAGTGGGGCCCACTGGTGGTTGTCCCCTGTACCCCTGTGGGCCAGTCCAAGCCTGCTTATGGGTATCAGAAAGTTACTTCCAAGGGCATTTATCTGGACATTTCTGAAAACTGCTGCTAATCCCAGGGTATAGTGCATCACTGTCTGGTACTTATGGGCATATTTCTAGGCATTACTATTAGTATTTGGCATTTTACTGAGCAGTATTAATGAATATTATATTGGACATTACGGCTATTTATGTTTATTTTACAGGGCCCTATTGCTACTACTGTGCCTATAACTGGACATTACTATAACCAGGGGAAGAAATGGGTGCAGATGCACTATACAATCATTACTCTAAATTACAGTATATAATATACTAAGAGGTTGTTGGCATATAATTGGCCAATGATATGGGCTTGCTCACCGCGTCGAGGTCACCTCTATCGAGCAAGTCCCTAACACTTTTGGGGTTCACACTGGGACGCAGGGCACCCCCAAATCAGCCCAGCCATGAACCCCCCCAAGGCATCACACTAGTGGAAAATCGTGAGGTGTAATAAAGTATAAGAGAAGCATAGGTAGTTACGGAGTGTAGAAAGTGTTTTAAAATTAGATATAAAGTGGGTGAAAAAAATACATGGATAAAATGACACACTTAGGAGGTAGTGAAAAAATAGTGACTATAAGTGTTAGGGTGTGATGCCCTGGAGTGGCCCAGACAGAACAGTTCAGGGGACCCCACGTCCCAATGCTTACCCCCAAATAGACTGACACTGTATGAAAATAATAGGACTTACTTTGTATTACGCCAGAATCATTGATGTGCAGTCAGATGTAGGTACATCCTAAGTGTCCCATTTTATCCATGTATAGCTTAAATCATAGAATTTGGGGGTCATTTTGATCCCATAGTATTATTAACCTCAATAACCATAATTTACACTCATTTTCAGTCTATTCTGAACACCTCACACCTCACAAAATTATTTTTAGTCCTAAAATTTGGACCGAGGTCGCTGGATGGCTAAGCTAAGCGACCCAAGTGGCCGACACAAACACCTGTCCCATCTAGGAGTGGCACTGCAGTGTCACGCAGGATGGCCCTTCAAAAAAATACTCCCCAAACAGCACATGACGCAAAGAAAAAAAGAGGCGCAATGAGGTAGCTGTGTGACTAAGATAAGCGACCCAAGTGGCCGACACAAACATCTGGCCCATCTAGGAGTGGCACTGCAGTGTCACGCAGGATGGCCCTTCAAAAAGATTCTCATCAAACAGCACATGACGCAAAGAAAAAAAGAGGCGCAATGAGGTAGCTGTGTGACTAAGCTAAGCGACCCTAGTGGCCAACACAAACACCTGGCCCATCTAGGAGTGGCACTGCAGTGTCACGCAGGATGGCCCTTAGAAAAAAATACTCCCCAAACAGCACATGACGCAAAGAAAAAAAGAGGCGCAATGAGGTAGCTGTGTGACTAAGCTAAGCGACCCTAGTGGCCGACACAAACACCTGGCCCATCTAGGAGTGGCACTGCAGTGTCACGCAGGATGGCCCTTCAAAAAACTACTCCCCAAACAGCACATGACGCAAAGAAAAAAAGAGGCGCAATGAGGTAGCTGTGTGACTAAGATAAGCGACCCAAGTGGCCGACACAAACACCTGGCCCATCTAGGAGTGGCACTGCAGTGTCACGCAGGATGGCCCTTCAAAAAAATACTCCCCAAACAGCACATGACGCAAAGAAAAAAAGAGGCGCAATGAGGTAGCTGTGTGACTAAGCTAAGCGACCCTAGTGGCCGACACAAACACCTGGCCCATCTAGGAGTGGCACTGCAGTGTCACGCAGGATGGCCCTTAGAAAAAAATACTCCCCAAACAGCACATGACGCAAAGAAAAAAAGAGGCGCAATGAGGTAGCTGTGTGACTAAGCTAAGCGACCCTAGTGGCCGACACAAACATCTGGCCCATCTAGGAGTGGCACTGCAGTGTCACGCAGGATGGCCCTTCAAAAAAATACTCCCCAAACAGCACATGACGCAAAGAAAAAAAGAGGCGCAATGAGGTAGCTGTGTGACTAAGCTAAGCGACCCTAGTGGCCGACACAAACACCTGGCCCATCTAGGAGTGTCACTGCAGTGTCACGCAGGATGGCCCTTCAAAAAAATACTCCCCAAACAGCACATGACGCAAAGAAAAACAGAGGTGCAATGAGGTAGCTGTGTGACTAAGCTAAGCAACCCTAGTGGCCGACACAAACACCTGGCCCATCTAGGAGTGGCACTGCAGTGTCACGCAGGATGGCCCTTCAAAAAAATACTCCCCAAACAGCACATGACGCAAAGAAAAAAGAGGCGCAATGAGGTAGCTGTGTGACTAAGATAAGCGACCCAAGTGGCCGACACAAACACCTGGCCCATCTAGGAGTGGCACTGCAGTGTCACGCAGGATGGCCCTTCAAAAAAATACTCCCCAAACAGCACATGATGCAAAGAAAAAAAGAGGCGCAATGAGGTAGCTGTGTGACTAAGCTAAGCGACCCTAGTGGCCGACACAAACACCTGGCCCATCTAGGAGTGGCACTGCAGTGTCACGCAGGATGGCCCTTCAAAAAAATACTCCCCAAACAGCACATGACGCAAAGAAAAATGAAAAAAAAAGAGGTGCAATATGGAATTGTCCTTGGGCCCTCCCACCCACCCTTATGTTGTATAAACAGGACATGCACACTTTAACGAACCCATCATTTCAGCGACAGGGTCTGCCACACGACTGTGACTGAAATGACTGGTTGGTTTGGGCCCCCACCAAAAAAGAAGCAATCAATCTCTCCTTGCACAAACTGGCTCTACGGAGGCAAGATGTCCACCTCATCATCATCGTCCGATTCATCACCCCTTTCACTGTATACATCCCCCTCCTCACAGATTATGAATTCGTCCCCACTGGAATCCACCATCTCAGGTCCCCGTGTACTTTCTGGAGGCAATTGCTGCTGGTGAATGTCTCCACGGAGGAATTGATTATAATTCATTTTAATGAACATCGTCTTCTCCACATTTTCTGGAAGTAACCTCGTACGCCGATTGCTGAAAAGGTGAGCGGCTGCACTAAACACTCTTTCGGAGTACACACTGGAGGGAGGGCAACTTAGGTAGAATAAAGCCAGTTTCTGCAAGGGCCTCCAAATTGCCTCTTTTTCCTGCCAGTATACGTACGGACTGTCTGACGTGCCTACTTAGATGCGGTCACTCATATAATCCTCCACCCTTCTTTCAATGGTGACAGAATCATATGCAGTGACAGTAGACGACATGTCAGTAATCGTTGGCAGGTCCTTCAGTCCGGACCAGATGTCAGCACTCGCTCCAGACTGCCCTGCATCACCGCCAGCGGGTGGGTTCGGAATTCTTAGCCTTTTCCTCGCACCCCCAGTTGCAGGAGAATGTGAAGGAGGAGCTGTTGATGGGTCGCGTTCCGCTTGACTTGACAATTTTCTCACCAGCAGATCTTTGAACATCTGCAGACTTGTGTCTGCCGCAAAGAGAGATACAACGTAGGTTTTAAATCTAGGATCGAGCACGGTGCCCAAAATGTAGTGCTCTGATTTCAACAGATTGAGTACCCGAGAATCCTGGTTAAGCGAATGAAGGGCTCCATCCACAAGTCCCACATGCATAGCGGAATCGCTCTGTTTTAGCTCCTCCTTCAATGCCTCCAGCTTCTTCTGCAAAAGCCTGATGAGGGGAATGACCTGACTCAGGCTGGCAGTGTCTGAACTGACTTCACGTGTGGCAAGTTCAAAAGGTTGCAGAACCTTGCACAACGTTGAAATCATTCTCCACTGCGCTTGAGACAGTTGCATTCCACCTCCTTTGCCTATATCGTGGGCAGATGTATAGGCTTGAATGGCCTTTTGCTGCTCCTCCATCCTCTGAAGCATATAGAGGGTTGAATTACACCTCGTTACCACCTCTTGCTTCAGATGATGGCAGGGCAGGTTCAGGTGTTTTTGGTGGTGCTCCAGTCTTCTGTACGCGGTGCCTGTACGCCGAAAGTGGCCCGCAATTCTTTTGGCCACCGACAGCATCTCTTGCACGCCCCTGTTGTTTTTTAAATAATTCTGCACCACCAAATTCAAGGTATGTGCAAAACATGGGACGTGCTGGAATTTGCCCAGATGTAATGCACGCACAATATTGCTGGCGTTGTACGATGCCACAAATCCCCAGGAGAGTCCAATTGGGGTAAGCCATTCTGCGATGATCTTCCTCAGTTGCCGTAAGAGGTTTTCAGCTGTGTGCGTATTCTGGAAAGCGGTGATACAAAGCGTAGCCTGCCTAGGAACGAGTTGGCGTTTGCGAGATGCTGCTACTGGTGCCGCCGCTGCTATTCTTGCAGCGGGAGGCAATACATCTACCCAGTGGGCTGTCACAGTCATGTAGTCCTGAGTCTGCCCTGCTCCACTTGTCCACATGTCCGTGGTTAAGTGGACATTGGGTACAACTGCATTTTTTAGGACACTGGTGACTCTTTTTCTGACATCTGTGTACATTCTCGGTATCGCCTGCCTAGAGAAATGGAACCTAGATGGTATTTGGTACCGGGGACACAGTAGCTCAATCAAGTCTATAGTTGGCTCTGAAGTAACGATGGATACCGGAACCACATTTCTCACCGCCCAGGCTGCCAAGGCCTCAGTTATCCGCTTTGCAGCAGGATGACTGCTGTGATATTTCATCTTCCTCGCAAAGGACTGTTGGACAGTCAATTGCTTAGTGGAAGTAGTACAAGTGGTCTTCCGACTTCCCCTCTGGGATGACCATCGACTCCCAGCAGCAACAACAGCAGCACCAGCAGCAGTAGGCGTTACACTCAAGGATGCATCGGAGGAATCCCAGGCAGGAGAGGACTCGTCAGACTTGACAGTGACATGGCCTGCAGGACTATTGGCTTTCCTGGGTAAGGAGGAAATTGACACTGAGGGAGTTGGTGGTGTGGTTTGCGTGAGCTTGGTTACAAGAGGAAGGGATTTACTGGTCAGTGGACTGCTTCCGCTGTCGCCCAAAGTTTTTGAACTTGTCACTGACTTATGATGAATGTGCTGCAGGTGACGTATAAGGGAGGATGTTCCAAAGTGGTTAACGTCCTTACCCCTACTTATTACAGCTTGACAAAGGCAACACACGGCTTGACACCTGTTGTCCGCATTTGTTATGAAATAATTCCACACCGAAGAGCTGATTTTTTTTGTATTTTGACCAGGCATGTCAATGGCCATATTCCTCCCACGGACAACAGGTGTCTCCCCGGGTGCCTGACTTAAACAAACCACCTCACCATCAGAATCCTCCTTGTCAATTTCCTCCCCAGCACCAGCAACACCCATATCCTCATCCTTGTGTACTTCAACACTGACATCTTCAATTTGACTATCAGGAACTGGACTGCGGGTGCTCCTTACAGCACTTGCAGGGGGCGTGCAAATGGTGGAGGAGCAAGCTCTTCCCGTCCAGTGTTGGGAAGGTCAGGCATCGCAACCGACACAATTGGACTCTCCTTGGGGATTTGTGATTTAGAAGAACGCACAGTTCTTTGCTGTGCTTTTGCCAGCTTAAGTCTTTTCATTTTTCTAGCGAGAGGCTGAGTGCTTCCATCCTCATGTGAAGCTGAACCACTAGCCATGAACATAGGCCAGGGCCTCAGCCGGTCCTTGCCACTCCGTGTCGTAAATGGCATATTGGCAAGTTTACGCTTCTCCTCAGATGCTTTTAATTTTGATTTTTGGGTCATTTTTTTACTGATCTTTTGTGTTTTGGATTTTACATGCTCTGTACTATGACATTGGGCATCGGCCTTGGCAGACGACGTTGATGGCATTTCATCGTCTCGGCAATGACTAGTGGCAGCAGCTTCAGCACGAGGTGGAAGTGGATCTTGATCTTTCCCTATTTTTTTAACCTCCACATTTTTGTTCTCCATATTTTGCGCACAACTAAAAGCCACCACAGGTATACAATGTAGATGGATGGATAGTATAGTATTATTACTGATGGACGACGAGTGACGACACAGAGGTAGGTACAGCCGTGGCCTACCGTACTGCTATATATTTAATATATACAGAATAATAATAACAGACCTGGTGGACACTGTCAGCAGACTGCTAAACTAGTATGAAGAAAAAAAAGCCACCACAGGTATACAATGTAGATGGATGGATAGTATACTATTATTACTTATGGACGACGAGTGACGATACAGAGGTAGGTACAGTCGTGGCCTACTGTACTGCTATATATATAATATATACAGAATAATAATAACGGACCTGGTGGACACTGTCAGCAGACTGCTAAACTAGTATGAAGAATAAAAAGCCACCACAGGTATACAATGTAGATGGATGGATAGTAATACTATTATTACTTATGGATGACGAGTGACGACACAGAGGTAGGTACAGCCGTGGCCTACCGTACTGCTATATATATAATATACTGTATAATAAATGGACCTGGTGGACACTGTCAGCAGACTGCTAAACTACTAGTATAAAGAAAAAAAGCCACCACAGGAGTGTTTTTCAGGCAGACAAACGTATACTGGACTGGTGGTCACTGTCAGCAAAACTGTGCACTGTACTCCTGCTATAACTGCTCCCCAGTCCCCACAATTAGGCAGTGTGAGCAGTGCACTCAGCACAGATATATCATGCAGCACACTGAGCACAGATATGGTATGGAGCGTTTTTTTCAGGCAGAGAACGGATTAAACTGGTGGTCACACTCACTACTATCAGCAAAACCCTGCACTGTACTCCTAACAGCTGCTCCCCGTCCCCAATCCTCCCCACAATTATAACAATGTCACTCTTAGTCTTTTCTATTATGACTATAACGGAGATGACGCCAGCCACGTCCTCTCCCTATCAATCTCAATGCACGTGTGAAAATGGCGGCGACGCGCGGCTGCTTATATAGAATCCGAATCTCGCAAGAATCCGACAGCGGGATGATGACGTTCGGGCGCGCTCGGTTTACCCGAGCCACACGGGAGAATCCGAGCACGGCTCGGACCCGTGTAAAAAGGCTGAAGTTCGGGGGGGTTCGGTTTCCGAGAAACCGAACCCGCTCATCACTAATTATATGTTGCTGCATTTTGCTGTTATTGCGTATTTCAGAGGTATTACAGGAACTTGTATAGGTTTGATACAAGAGTGAAAGCTTTTTCTATTAATTATTACAAAGGAAAATTAATTGAACCACCGTCATGTGTTTAATACTCTATACTCTAATGCACAAAGGACGCACCAATCGTATTACAACAGCTTTTTATGGATGCTGACAGAGGGCATCACAGTTCTCCCACAATTGGATGCACCTCTGAATCAGCCACATACTGTAGTGTCACTTGTCACTTGTATTCACAAATATTGTTCTATGGTTTATGGTTACAGGTCCCCCCTTCCCTCACTTCTCCGCCACCTTTTTTCTGAATCCTTCTCATGGCTTTAATTATGTGTTTTATGTAATATCAAAATTATCCAGAAATAATAAAAAAAAATAGAGAGATACTAAATAATCCATCCGTAGAGCAATTTTGTGTCTGCTTCAATGGTAAAGAAGATACACATAATGAATGTATCTGCAGATGATATATGGGGACAAACATAGGTAAATACACAGGGGGGATTTCCAGTTGCCCGATGTTCGGCACAGTGGGAAATTGTAGATTGCATTTGGAAACCCCCCTCTAGAAATCCTGTGTTTGCCCCTGCAAGAAGGTTAAGATTAGGCTGCGGGCGGGAAGCGGGGGGTTGAGTTAGCATGCAGGGGGGAGGGTTAGGGTTAGGCTGCTGTGAGGGAGGGTTAGGGGAAAGGATAGGATTAGAGTTACTTACTTATAGTTCCCCTGCCAGGATTTCAAGCAGAAAGGATTTCGGTGTCATTATTTTGAACACTGGCATCCTGACTGTCGGTATACCATACCCAACCCAAGATTGTTTATCTCCTAACCTGCACCTTATATTCTTCTTCCCTGATATCCTACAAGTTTACCATCTTCTTCAAAAACAAAATTGGCATTATTCTATAAGATATTTGTTTATGATAAAATCGGAACACTACCCACATTCTCTTACGGTGTCCAATCATAGGCAAACGCAGAAGGGGTTTCCGGTTGCCCGAAATCCCCCCTCCTCTCGACAAGTGGCTTAAATTATTACCATAGCAATGGTATATATTACGATTACTAGAGCTGCCATCACATCATGCAGTTTAAGAGACAGAGCCGAGCTGCTGCACATGCCCAGTGGTATCAGGTACTACCAAGTTTGCTGTGTGTGGATCTGAGTCCTCAATCAATGTACTGGACCAGAGAGTAGCTACCAGGAAGAAGAAATAGGAGCCTTACAATGAGGTGGGGGAATGTGTGCTTAGAAAGTGCAGTATTGGTTCTATTATGTTTGTATATTTATTTATTATGGTTTGTTTAACCTTTTTCTGACCACTTATTTATATGATTCAAATATTTGATACAGCCTTTACTCAGTGCTGAAAGTAGGGTGGTACGGGGTGGTACAGAGTAACATTAGGAAATATTGTGGTGGTACACAGTACCACCAGCCCACTGCTGGGGCATAATTTATAAGGGGCATTTTTGTGTATGGGACATAAAATGGTGTCAGTGGCATGACTGAGTGTGGCATAATATGTAATAGGCATTACGGTGTGTGGTATAATGTGTAATGGGTGTTTCGGTGTCTGGCATAATGCATAATTGGCATTATAGTGTGTGGCATAATGTGTAATAAGCATTACAGTGTGTGGAAAAATGTGTAATAAGCATTACGGTGTGTAGCATAATGTGTAATAAGTAGTGATGTGCACCGGACATTTTTCGGGTTTTGTGTTTTGGTTTTGGATTCGGTTCCGCGGCCGTGTTTTGGATTCGGACGCGTTTTGGCAAAACCACACCGAAAATTTTTTGTCGGATTCGGGTGTGTTTTGGATTCGGGTGTTTTTTACAAAAAACCCTAAAAAACAGCTTAAATCATAGAATTTGGGGGTCATTTTGATCCCATAGTTTTATTAACCTCAATAACCATAATTTCCACTCATTTCCAGTCTATTCTGAACACCTCACACCTCACAATATTATTTTTAGTCCTAAAATTTGCACCGAGGTCGCTGGATGGCTAAGCTAAGCGACACAAGTGGCCGACACAAACACCTGGCCCATCTAGGAGTGGCACTGCAGTGTCAGGCAGGATGGCACTTCAAAAAAATAGTCCCCAAACAGCACATGATGCAAAGAAAAAAAGAGGCGCACCAAGGTCGCTGTGTGACTAAGCTAAGCGACACAAGTGGCCGACACAAACACCTAGCCCATCTAGGAGTGGCACTGCAGTGTCAGGCAGGATGGCACTTCAAAAAAATAGTCCCCAAACAGCACATGATGCAAAGAAAAAAATAGGCGCACCAAGGTCGCTGTGTGACTAAGCTAAGCGACACAAGTGGCCGACACAAACACCTGGCCCATCTAGGAGTGGCACTGCAGTGTCAGGCAGGATGGCACTTCAAAAAAATAGTCCCCAAACAGCACATGATGCAAAGAAAAAAAGAGGCGCACCAAGGTCGCTGTGTGACTAAGCTAAGCGACACAAGTGGCCGACACAAACACCTGGCCCATCTAGGAGTGGCACTGCAGTGTCAGGCAGGATGGCACTTCAAAAAAATTGTCCCCAAACAGCATATGATGCAAAGAAAAAAAGAGGCGCACCAAGGTCGCTGTGTGACTAAGCTAAGCGACACAAGTGGCCGACACAAACACCTGGCCCATCTAGGAGTGGCACTGCAGTGTCAGGCAGGATGGCACTTCAAAAAAATAGTCCCCAAACAGCACATGATGCAAAGAAAAAAACAGGCGCACCAAGGTCGCTGTGTGACTAAGTTAAGCGACACAAGTGGCCGACACAAACACCTGGCCCATCTAGGAGTGGCACTGCAGTGTCAGGCAGGATGGCACTTCAAAAAAATAGTCCCCAAACAGCACATGATGCAAATAAAAAAAGAGGCGCACCACAGGTATAGAATGTAGATGGATAGTATACTTAATGACGACACAGAGGTAGGTACAGCAGTGGCCTTCCGTACTGCTATATATAGTATACTGGTGGTCACTGTGTCAGCAAACTGCAAAACTAAAATGCACCACAGGTATAGAATGTAGATGGATAGTATACTTAATGACGACACAGAGCTAGGTACAGCAGTGGCCTTCCGTACCGTACTGCTATTATATATAGTATACTGGTGGTCACTGTGTCAGCAAACTGCAAAACTAAAATGCACCACAGGTATAGAATGTAGATGGATAGTATACTTAATGACGACACAGAGGTAGGTACAGCAGTGGCCTTCCGTACTGCTATATATAGTATACTGGTGGTCACTGTGTCAGCAAACTGCAAAACTAAAATGCACCACAGGTATAGAATGTAGATGGATAGTATACTTAATGACGACACAGAGTTAGGTACAGCAGTGGCCTTCCGTACCGTACTGCTATTATATATAGTATACTGGTGGTCACTGTGTCAGCAAAACTCTGCACTGTACTCCTCCTATATAATATTATACTGGTGGTCCCGACTCCCCAGTCCCCACAATAAAGCAGCACATTGAGCACAGATATGGAGTGTTTTTCAGGCAGACAACGTATAATGGTGGTCACTGTCAGCAAAACTCTGCACTGTACTCCTCCTATATAATATTAATTATACTGGTGGTCCCCAGTCCCCACATTAAAATAAAGCAGCACACTTAGCACAGATATGGAGTGTTTTTCAGGCAGACAACGTATACTGGTGGTCACTGTCAGCAAAACTCTGCACTGTACTCCTGCTATATAATACAGCTGCTCCCCAGTCCCCACAATTAAGCAGTGTGAGCACAGATATATATTCAGCACACTGAGCACAGGTATGGAGCGTTTTTTTCAGGCAGAGAACGGATAACTGGTGGTCACTGATCAGCAAAACTCTGCACTGTACTCCTCCTATATTATACAGCTGCTCCCCAGCCCTCCCCACAATTAAGCAATAGTGCACAATCAAGTTCAACAATAACGGAGAGGATGCCAGCCACGTCCTCTCCCTAACATTTCCAATGCACGAGTGAAAATGGCGGCGACGCGCGGCTGCTTATATAGAATCCGAATCTCGTGAGAATCCGACAGCGGGATGATGACGTTTGGGCGCGCTCGGGTTATCCGAGCCATACAGGAGAATCCGAGTATGGCTCGGACCCGTGTAAAAAGGGTGAAGTTCGGGGGGGTTCGGTTTCCGAGAAACCGAACCCGCTCATCACTAGTAATAAGTATTACAGTGTGTGGCATACTGTGTAGTAAGCTTTTACGGTATGTGGCAAAATGTGTAATGGGCATTACGGTGTTTGACATATGTGTGAGGGGCATTGCGGTGTGTGGCATAATGTGGCCATGCCCCTATTCTCATGTAGCCACTCCCATAGTTTTGTGTGACCATGCCCCTCACAACACATGGCCACTCCCATTTTTACTATCAGTGCATCTAAGAAAAGATTTCTACTTGTACCACTGCCTATACTATAGACCAGTGATGGGGAAGAGTTTTGCTATTTGGCCATGCTAAAACTGTAGCAGGGCATGCTGGGATGTTTAGTTCAACAACAGCTGGAGTGCCAAGGTATCCCATCACTCCTATAGACCATCTATAATGTTAAAAATGAATAGTGTATTCCAGTGGTTCTCAAACTGTGTGCCGTGGCAACCTGGGGTGCCTCAGAACACGTGCAGGGGTGCCCTGGGTTGGTGGTTAAGGACCAATTCAAATTATTTATGGTCATTGTGATAAACAAAAACAGTGCTGGTGGCTTCCAATCATAAAATATGTGGACAAACAGAAGCAAATCTTGTCCCTCACCAATGTTAGAGATGTGCACCGGACACTTTTTGGGTTTTGGGTGTTGGTTTTGGATCTGGATCTCCTTTCTTGTTTTGGATCTGGATTGGTTTTGCCAAAACCACCCTTTCGGGTTTTGGTTTTGTATCTGTTTTTTTTTTTTTTTTAAACATGAAAACAGCTAAAAGCACAGAATTTATTTATTTTTGTTTCTACAGTATTATTAACCTCAATAACATTAATTTCCACTCATTTCCAGGCTATTCTGAACACCTCACACCTCACAATATTGGTTTTAGGCCAAAAGGTTGCACGAGGTAGCTGGATGACTAAGTAAGGCGACAGAAGTGGGTGGCACAAACACGTGTTCCATCTAGGAGTGGCACTGCAGTGGCAGACAGGATGGCAGTTTTAAAAACTAGGCCCCAAAGAGCACATTACGCAAAGAAAAAAAAAGAGGTCCAAGATGGAATTGTCCTTTGGTCCTCCCACCCATCCTTATTTTGTTTAAACAGGACATGCACAGTTTAATAAACCCATCATTTCAGCGACAGGTGGTCCCCCTGAAAAAAGCTTGCCAAGTTCTCCGAATCATAGCTAGCTACAAACATACCACCTCCATATTTGATGACTTTTCACATTATGCAAAGAGGCAAGAGGAAGAGGACAGTGTCAAGAAGGTGATTAAAAATTAGAGAGGTACACGCAATCAGGAACAGCAAACCGGCTTTCACCTCCACTCCTATCTTGGTGTGGAACAGAAAGGACTTTAACCAAGCAAATGTATAATTACCACATTACTGGACAAACTAAAAAACTAGGGCCAAAGCCTAAGAATTTGTACAACCCCCCTCTCTATTTTCAGGGATTATGATAATCTCAGATTTAATACTGGGATGCGAATAAACTGGTTTATAACACAGGATCAAGATTGGATATTTTCCCCTCCACAGAGTCTGAAGACTTATTTTCTGGCAAAGAAAAGGCTTGCAAGATGGAATTTTCCTTGGGCCCTCCCACTAGGCCCTCCCGCCCACCCTCATGTTGTATGTTGTATAAGCAGAACATGCACACTTTAACAAACCAATCATTTCAGTGACAGGGTCTGCCACACGACTGTTGCTGAAATGATTGGTTTGTTTGGGCCCCCACAAAAAAAGTAGCAATTAATCTCTCCTTACACAAACTGGCTCTACAGAGGCAAGAGGTTGTCCTCATCCTCATCCCCCTTCATTGTTTTCATCCTCATCCTCACAGAGAAATAATTCCACACCGAAGAGGTGGATTTTTTGGTATTTTGCCCAGGCATGACAATGGGCTTTTTAACCACATGGCCAACAACTTTCTCCACTGGTGCCTTATTCAAACAAGGCACATCACCATCATCAATCCTCATCATCAACTTCCTCTGCAGCGCCAGCTACACCCATATTCTACGCATCCTGGTGTATTTCTACAGTGACATCCTCAATATCAGCAACTGGAGTGGTGGTGCTCCTCCCAGCACTTGCAGAGGGTGTACAAATGGTGGTAGGAGCCTTCTCTTCCCATACAGTGTTGTGAAGGTCAGGCTTAGACATCGCAACCGCAGACACTCTTGGACTCTCCTTGGGAATTTGTGATATCTCTGAACGTACAGCTGTTTCTGGAGCTTTAACAAGGTTTTTTTTTTTTTTTTACGAGCGGGGGGAGGGCTTCCATCTTCATGAGAAGCTGAACCCCCAGTCATGAACATAGGCCAAGGCATTAGCCTTTCCTTACCATGTTGTGTGTCGTTTTGTGAATGGCATATTGCCAATTTTACATTTCTCATCAGATAATTTCTTTTTTTTATTATTAATATTTGCTTCTTGGATTTTACATGCCCTTTATGACATTGGGCATTGGCCTTAGCATACGACATTGATGGAATTGCAATGTCAATGTCATGAATGGTGTCAGCAGCTTCAGCACTAGTACTAGGAAAAAGATCCTGATCTTTCACCATTTTTTCCTCCAAATTTTTGCTCTCCATTTTTAGAGCATACAGGAAAGGCCCACAGTGTTCCTTTATTTTTACGTGACCCCTGTATTTTTACAACATACAGGACAGGGCCACAGCGTTCCTTTATTTTTGCAGCACCCCTGTATTTTTACAGCATACAGGACAGGGCCACAGCATTCCTTTATTTTTGTAGCACCCCTGTATTTTTACAGCATACAGGACAGGGCCACAGTGTTCCTTTATTTTTACAGTACCCCTGTATTTTTACAGAACAGTGCCCCTTTATTTTTACAGCACACAGAACAGTGCCCCTGTACAGCACAGGACTGCAGTACCCCTGTACAGCACTCCTGTACAGCACCCCAAATAGCACAGAACACCCCAGAACAGCACCCCTAACAGCACAGGACACCACCCCTGTACAGCACAGGACATCAGCACCCCTAACAGCACAGGACAGCACCCCTGTACAAGACAGGACAGCAGCACCCCTAACAGCATAGTACACCAGCACAGGACACCACCGCAGAACAGCACAGGACAGCAGCACCACTAACAGCACAGGACGGCAGCACGCCTGTACGCTACCACCCACAGACAGACAGATGTCTGTCTCCCTTACTCTCCAAGTCCAGAGTGAAAATAGCTTGTGAACTTTTAATTCTAAATATCTTTCCATGGTCTCTTTACATTTGTTCTGCCTTATCTTACCAATTGTGTCTCTCATATCCCCTCATGGATGCTTCCTAAAGTTCAACATTGCCCCAGCACAGCTTATCATCTTTCCTCCTGTCAGGTCCAATACCTTCCCTTAAAAGTCTATCACTGTTGATAAAACCACAATTTCCTTAGACTCTCAAGACCATTACCTCGAAGTCACACTTGCTCAATGTGGCTATGCCCTCTGTTCTTTTTCTCTTAGTGTTGTCAGCCCTATCTTTTTCCCTGACAAGATACTACCAAAGTTTTTTTAATTTTAATTAAATTAAATCTGATGGTCCACTCTAACTACTCTACAGCTGCCACATTACTCCCTATATTGTCTCCCTATGTCCTCCACAATTCAATGCAAATTACCAACACAATGCAGGCTGTGTTTGAAAAATGACAGGAGCTATTTGCCTAGTACTTTATCTCTCTCCACTGTTTCACTTTCCAAGGCTTAGTACATCTGCCCCCAAGCCTCTGGTAATCACCTCTCACTCCTGCCTACAAGACTTCTGCTCCTTACTATGCCCAATCTGAATCTCCCATGGCTTCCAATATTTAAATGTTCTCTAAAGACCCATTTCTTAACTATAGCTTAACCTATCCACACTGGTGCAGGCTTCAGTATGATTTGCTGGCGTTTGGGATCCCGGTGGTCATAATACCAACACCGGAATCCCGATGAATTAAATCCCAACAGGAGTGAGTATGGGCTATTCTCCCCCCTCTCCTACACTCTAACCCTATCCCACGCTTACCCTAACCTCCCCCTTAGTGCCTAACCCCCCTCTGGTGGTACCTAAACCTAAAACACTTACTCACAACCTAAAATTAACCCCCCCTACCTCTGCATTCTAACCCTCCCCAGGGGATGCCTAACCCTAACACCCCCCCCCCCCCCCTTCCCGGGTGGTGCCTTTCGGAATTCTGAAGGGTGTTGTAATTCAGAATTCCAACATTGGGCATTCTGAAGGGTGTCAGGATTCCAGCATCAGAATTCCAACTGCCGGGATCAGCCAGCATATTAATCGCATCCCCTAGTGAATCCTCATGGCTGTCCTTATTTCCATACTAAGCCATGCTTGCTCCTTTTGTTTCAGCTGTGCGCTCTTCCGATTACATTGTAAACTAAATCTTGAATAAGGCCCTACTTTCCCTTTACTTTCATTTCACATATTTAGAGACTATCGGAACATTTATCAAACCTTTTAAAGAGAACAGGTGGAGGATTTGCGCATAGGAACCAATCAGCATCTAACTATAATTTTATAGAGTTTACTTGCAGGGGCATTTCAAGAGAGGAGGGGAACCACGTGCAGCCTCCGTTGTGGGCTCCATCCTCTCCAGAAGCTAGTAGACTGTGGCATAATGCCAGAATCTACTGCGCATGCGCAGGTCTCCAGGAACATGACACCCTTGCATGGCTCCCGGGGACATCTTCAGTGCGCATGCGAATTCACTTGGAAATGGCCGTAGAGGCCATTTTTCAAGTGAATTGTGCCCGCACTGCATGGCCGAAGCCACGGGACTCTGGAGGGGTTAGTATAGTATATGGGTGCAGTGTGTGCAGTGTGGGCCCCCTCAGACCTAGGGGTCCGTGTGCATCTCACACACTGCACTCATTATAGAAACACCTATGTGTACTTTTTTAGTGATAGCTACACTGGATGTTATTGGAACTTCTCCATTTGCCCTCTTAGATGGTTTGATACAGCTCTAATAGACTTCCCTATGGAAATCTATTAATCACATATAAAGAACATGTGTAGTTACATACATTCTAACTAATCCATTTTGAAAAAGGAAATGGGAGTTTTTTTCATAATGCCAACTCTGACATAATCATCGCAAATGTCAAAACTTCCATAACAGGTCTATGAACACAAATATACTGACAGTAATTGGGGGATGTATCAAAGCTTGGAGAGAGATAAAGTACCAGCCAATCAGCTTCTGTCATTTTTTAAACATAGCCTGTAAAATAAGTTAGGAGGTGATTGGCTGGTACTTTATCTCTGAACACTTTATCTCACTCCAAGCTTTTTCAAGTGCCCTGAAAATTACTTATTCTTTCACTTATTTGCAAATAATAAAAAGTCCAAAATATCATAACAAACAATGGGGCAGATGATTTAAGTCTGGAGAAGTGATAAAGTGGAAGGTGATAATGTGAGAGGAGAGCAGGTGCAGTGCCTGCTGCCGTGCAGGTGTAGTCTCGCTGCTTACCTCATGTCGCACTATTACCTTCAGGTCATGGAACCTTCAATGGACCTGGAACCTTTACTTGGACCCCGACTCGGAGATCCTCTTCCAGGAGCAGACAACAGCCGAACTAAGAAGGAAAGCAAACCAATGAAGGAGTATCATCTCTCTTCCGAAGGAAAAGAGGACACTTCAGGGGTGGTGGCGACCTTCACTGGTTAGGTGAAAATCATCATTGGCACATAGCCTCAGCCACCCAACTCTCACCTATGCAGCACTCACACGCTAAGGTCTAACTGGACCTTGCATGGCTGACCAAGGTCCACTGAACAGGTGCTCAGGGGACAGATGGACACAGGGACAGACAGACACAGATGATGCTCACTGATGCCAAACTAATGCCTGCATCTCATGCCCATGCCCAGTGGCTTGGGCCTACTGCCCATACCACTAAACACCATGTTTATGCTGCCAATGCTCCTACCTGTGCACATGCCTAGTGCCTGAACTTACCCCTCAGGTCTAATACCTGCACCCTGGTGGTCTAGGTAGGCGAGTGGCAGGGATGTGCCTCACTGAGGACTCACCTGGTCCAGATGTCCTCTGGCTTCCCCTTCTGCCGCTGACCCATCCTGACCAGCAGCTCCGCCACCGCCGTTCCACATCCAGCCGCTGCTGGACATCTTCCTCCTTATTGCCGGCATCTTCCGACCTCTTCAGCGGCCACCAGAGCTCTTCTTGCCACAGCCGCCGTCTTCTTCTGCACCCATAATGTTTCATTTTCCAGCCGGAGTCTTCACTGCTCTTCCGCGTGGCCTCCTTCTTCCTCTTCCTTCTGGCCCCACCCAAGTTCTTCTTCTGCCGCTCCCCAGCAGCGTCTTCTTTGCTCCAAGCCCTGGCGGCATCTGACATCAAATGCTGGGGGTTCGAACTATGACACGGCGAGTGCTGATTGGCTCACCGTGGCCGCCTGTGATTGGCAGCTGAACCGTGAGCCGTGATTGGCTCGTGGAGGGTGCCAATCTTTAAATGCCTCCGCCGCTGCAGCTCCACCAGCGATGGGATCAAACACTTGATCCCAGTGCTGTCCGCCTCCACATCCCGCCGGTATACAGCTCCCCCTCCATCCATTGCCTTGATGTGCCCTGTGATATAGGGCACATCTTTACAATAATGCAGCAACCAGTCAGCTCCTGTCATTTTTCAAACCCAGCTTGTAACTTGACAGTTAGGGAGCTGATTGGCTGGTGCGTTATCACGTTACATTTTAGCACTTCTCCAGGCTTAATACAGCTGTCCTAGTGTTTCCAATAAAACTCCACAACATAACCTACATGAATGTAATAACACAAAAATTCACTTTTATGTTTCCTTTAGTGCATTTTTTCATTTTTAAAATCCATTTATATTATCTTAATTTGCATTGAAAAAGCATGTTCCCCACAGGGTTTTACCACCAGTGTATACGCCCCAATTACCCAACACTGCACACACTATCCTACACAAGGCATAAACTGTGTTTCAAGACTTTCTGGGGATTTTAGGCACTTCTGTTTCATGCCATAATGTTGATGAAAAGCTGAATAGTTCTAGAGTCTCTCTGCAGATAAGGTGCATAAAATAGAAAATACAAGTCCCTTGCACAGCTTGAAGTATACTGTCAAAGGGAATAGGAGCTAGAGCAGGGTGAGACATAATAAAGATTTAGAAGCAGGGAGTACAGATGTTAAATGAGCTAAGGGATGAGGAGCATTGTGGACTTGACTATCTCACTAAATCTTTTATGGGACTGGATGAGCTACATGGAGAAAATAAAGGGAATAATGAATGGGATTTATAATACAGTTAGAACAGACAGAAATTATTCCATGGTAACTGAATTGTTAATAGTTACATATAATGGTTACTGCAGGGAGGGTAAATGGTTGCTAAGCAATGTGATCTCATGTGGAAATGTTATCCAGTGTTTTTTCCTTTCTGTCCTGTTGGTCCTCTGCTTGAATGATTTTTATTCCCTGACTTTCCATACAGTATGTCCTAATGGACATAGAACTTGAAATTACAGATCAGTAATATAAAATTTTGGACCTGATTCTGAATTAGAGAAATGTCCAAATGTGGTCGGATCCTGCTGATATCTGCAAAGTGCCCATGTGCTGTAGAGAGCAATCTCAGGATGTACATGCACGGACCATGGCTATGTATGCGGATGAAGATTGAAAATATGGCCGGTCTGATCAGTTACTCAATGGATCACTTTTTTTCCATGAAATTCTGATTTTTGGGAGGCAACTGGGATTAATCTCAAGGGAGTGTTATGGGAGTGTAGACAAACTTCCAAGCTTATATGAAGTGCACAGAGATGAGACACATGTTTAAGATCTTTTGCACACATAATGTGGTGAGTATAATTACAGTGGGGTCTTGTTATGCACACCAGTGCCTGCAGGAATGTACTGGTGTTTGAACTGTTATGCACACCAGTGCCTGCAGGAATGTACTGGTGTCTGAACAGAGAGGGATGCAAAACAAATGAACTCACAGACAGACTAGGAAATATGACATAACGTACACAGAAGGTGATAGGGTAACAAAACCAACACAGAGTGAACAGAGAAGCCCAGAGGCTAAGAAACTGGGTGTCTCCCTAGTATTAGAAATGCTCAGATGGAAAAAGCAAGATGTTGTGTTTTAATACGTAGAGAACCCGAAATGCTGTTGCTAAGGGCAACAGCAAAACCCTAAAGGGTTACCAACGGGTGTGGCAGTAAACTCCTTGGTCAGAGATGGAATAATAGACACAAGGAGAGTCTCCACAATCCTAATTCTCACTTGCAGGGCCCAGGTACAGCTTACTGCCACTAAACTGACACATGGACACCCTGCACAGTGAGAGAGGATTAAGCAGGCAGGTCTGAAAGTACAGCCACAAACCTGCTGGGTTCACAGAATATCAAAAGAACCTCAGCAGGCTAAACGACTGACTCCAGTCTTACTGCTAGGTCTGGATTGGCAGAGTGTAGTACCAAATCCCCAGGCCTATTTGCAGTAAGCAACAACAAATACAAAGCTACACAGTACTGGCTAACTTTCAGGAACTGACTAACCAACAAAGATTCAGCAGCATCTGCTTAACCTGAGAAGAGGCCTTATAAAGCAGGTGCTGTCCACGCCCCCCTCAGACCTCACAGACTGTGAGCACAAAAACCAGCACCGGATCCCCTGCCTGTAACCACTGCACAGCAAAAGACCCGAACCGGAGTATCAGCTGCGCTCAGGTTACTCCGCTAGCACTTGTCTCCCGGTTGCCATGACGACGTGGCAGCACAGGGCAGGAGACCCTAACAGGTCTCTGCCTTCCTCAGGAAGACTGCCGGCTACTTGGCATAAACTGGCAGATTCTGAAACCAGCATTAGGTAGTAAGGAGGCTGCCATGGCCAAACACTAAACTGCCCACAGGTGCATTTGAATCAGAATGACTACACATGCACAGAAGGACTCCCTGGGCCTACACCTAGAAGTCTTATCGGGAGAGCTGTCCTTTGCAATACTAATTGCATTACTAGGTAAATACCAGCATCATTTTACCTACATCAGACACATAACTGTAACAAATATCTGCCACTACATGTTTGGAACTTGCTTTAGATGCTCTACTGTAACTTAAAATTTGTCTTTTTATGGATACAAATGCTTATGCGGTGTGCAATTCACCTGGGGTGAGACTGAGCTACATTTACCTGAAGGTGATGGAACTTATAGTGATAAACAGATCACTAGAACAAATGCTGCTTCAATACTCTAGGCATTTGTGTGATACTCAGATAGTGTTGTTATTTGATGTTCACAAATTGTTGTAATAAGACGTCTTATTGGGTAAGTATATGGTGAGTTCTTAAGGGTATTACCTTTCTTTCTCTGCTCTCTACACAGGTCTCTACTGCTTTCCGTGAAATGAAGAAATGATGATCACGAAGCTCTATACACCAGATATTTTACTAGAGTTACACAACTTTATTATGTTAACCTGACTCCCTCTCAAAGCACGAATTTAGGGAAATCTCAAGTGATATCACACACTTTACTTCAGTGAAATTCATCAAAATAAAGAACAAGTTTTTCTATTGAACTGGATCCTCAAACACATCTGTTTCTTTCACCGGATCTGACCCAAAACTACCTAAATAAAGGTTAGTATCTCATACGGTTCAAAGAAATAATACGTATAACATACAATTATGTGACAGGTTAAACAACTTTATATGCAACCACCCCTTTCAGTACTGAAAGTCACCCCTAGTTAACACAGTTCAGCTGAGTCTTCGTTCGTTGGTGCACATGCATTAAAATGTTAATTTACCTCTTTATTAAAAGAATATTGCATTAAAGTAAACACTATGCCTCTTAAAGGTCCGAAAATGCTGTTTTATCCTTCCTATGAAGTTCTCCGTGGGACGGCCAGAGAAGTTATTTAATTCTATCACTTGCTTTATAATCCTCTGAGGGAGTATTAGTCACAATGTAGCAGATTAATCCTGCTTAGAATGGTAACAGTATCTCTCTATAAGATGAAAGCTGTAATTGTAACCACTGAAGTGAACCACTTCTCCCTAGTGTGTGCTGGCACAAAGGTGTTAATTTTTGCTTTGAGCTACTGACAGAATGACGTTAACTCAGTCTTGACTGCTGGCTGCATCCAGAGGCTAACTCAGTTCTATCTGCAGACTGTACTGATGGGAGGTGATTAGGTAATGCAGTAATTGAAGAGGTAACCTCAAGCTATTACCACAGCTGTTCTCATATCTTATTGAACACACAGTGGTATTTAAGCCTCACAATGGTAGTTGGGTTCTCAGTTTGTCTACTTCCCCTATCCTCCTCTATGTGAATTAAGGATGGGCCTGTTACTAGGAGCGCGGTGAGAGTCATCCTCTAGCTCTGGCTGCACCTTAGCTAGAGGATGACACACTAGGTGTATAGCAGAGGCTTTGGCGTGAGTCTATGGCTGCGGTACTCTCACTAACTGAAGGCTTTATGATACTGGGTTACGTGGCAGGAAAGGAGTGGAATGTGAGGTAATGTGGCAGACTGACGTCACTTGTCCCTTGGGCTGTTTAATTACGGCGTCTCTCACCTGGACACCTGGCATGTTATCTGGAAACCAGGACTGTTCCAACTTGCTAACTGCCCAGCTCAGTCCAATAGGCCAGCCTCCATTGCAGCTCAGCCCACCCACTGTCACTCATGGTTTTGGCTGTTCATCTAGGCAGACTCCGTCTGAGGTGTCACTGCCTTTTCACGCATAGCTCTGTCCCCCTCCGGGAAAACGCCTTCTCCACCGACGTCACTGCTGGGCTCTAAAGATGGCCACCGGCACTTGGCTTAACTCTGCTCCGCTCCGTACACCAGAGCACTGCCAGCCTCACTGATGGTTAGCCCCGATCTTCGGTCTCTCTTTGCTCTCTCCGGTCACTCTGTACAGCCGGCTCTGGAGTGCTGATTTTCTTTACCACACACTGTCCTGCCCGTCTACCCTCTCCTCACAATGGACATTGGCTGCTCGAGAACGCTTCTTTTTTATACACTCCTCCTCAGGTCCCTGTATCTCTCCCACCAGCGGCACGGGGACAAGCTGTCAGTCTTTCACCACTCTCCTGGGTCCCAATAACCTCCATCTCTCAACCCCCAGCTCAATGTCTCAGCAGTCTATTAATCTCTGCTGAAGTCTGCACTCACACCCAGTGATACCCACATTTATTTGGGTCAATAAATGTCTAGTCCCGGGTATCACATTTGTCACCAGTAATTTGATGCGTATCCTTACGCATCGGCTAACTGTGTACAATTCCTTAACAACAATTTTTAGTCAGCGAGTACCAAAAAGGTTAAACACACATTTGTACTCTATGTAGATGTATTACTACCTTTTACACTGTAATTCTATATCTATTGGAATTACTTTACTACCTTTACATACAGAGTTTTGCTCCACATAACAAATTTGAGTAAATTAACTTAACGTGAATACTTTAAGACTGATATCTAACAGGCAACTTCCCTTTTGTGCTCCTTTCGGAGCGCCTCAATGAAAGGACTTCTGAACGCACAGAACTTGTGACATTTTAAGTTACGGTTTTGGTAACCCCAGGAAAAGTGGAAGTTCTGAAAGTGCCAAAGATTGGCCAACAGAGACTCATCCTGCATCTGGGTGTGGATTTACATTTGGGGTTGTCACCTGGAGTGGAGAAACCCTGCACTCTGGTTCTGGTCATACGGGACACAGTTTAAGTTGATCTCTATGAACTAGACTTTGACGACTTCCATCTTCCCGCATAACACGGTACACTGCAATTTCTGGATTCGGCATTTCCATCACTCTATATAGGATAATCTCCCATCGGTAGTCTAATTTGCTTTGCCGTTGGTTTATACTTTTTAATACTCTGCATCCAATTGGCAAAGGCTCAGCTTGCCCTTTAAGGTTATAATTATTCTCTTGTCGCTCTTGTACCACTTCCCTATGTTGTTCCACTAGATCATGAACTGCTTTCAGTCGATGCTGATGTTCCGTTACCCAGTCAGTTTCTAGGAATGGTTCAGGAGTTGTTTCCATATGAAGAGTAACATATACGGCAGCTTTCCTTGTCTAACGAATAGCAAGTATTATGGGGTATATCCAGTAGAGCTATGTATGGTGTTATTGTAGATAAACATGAACTCAACAATAGTGACGAGTCTTGTTGTTGTAAAGGTAGGGTCCGTAACATCTGAATTAGCGTTTGATTAGTCCTTTCACAAAGGACATTTTTCTGGGGCTGATACGCCATGGTTTTCTTCTTTTTACATCCCTGCAAGATATACAGTTCTTGAAAGAGTTTAGACGTAAACACGGGCCCTTGATCAGTCAAAATCTTGTCAGGAAAACCATACGGTCTCAAGAAGGCTCTTCAAAAAATCTCAGCAGTTGTCTTTGTCATCATATCTTTCACTGATAAGGCAACTGCAAATTTTGTGAAATAATCCACGATCATAACGGCATACTCATACCCCAGCTTACTTTTTCCTAGCTTCACATGATCAATGGTGATGAGTTCCAGGGGTTGGCGGCTGACAATTGGATGAAGATGGGCTCTGTCCATAGATATTGGTGGTCTCTGGAGATTGCATTCAGGACAATTCTTATACCACTCCTCTATATTCTGACATAGCCCAACCCAATAAAAACAATGTCTGAGATTCGATTCAGTCTTCTGATTTCCGAAATGCCCCGATTAATTATGGTAAGCATGTAAGAGAACAGGTGCGTTTGGCATGGGAATAAGTACTTTGGTAACTGTCAGGTGAGTTTTAGGATTAACGCTCTTTCGGATTATTAAATTCTGTTGAATTTCTAAATGATCCCGTTGTCTCCTCAGCTTCACCAACTCGGGTGCTGAAGTTTGCCTCTCTGACTTGGATAAGCCTTTCCTCTGCAATAATAACCTCTTTAGCTGCTGAAACACTGGGTACTCCTCCTGCCACTCTTGCCGTTTGCTTGAACCACTTTCTTCTAACTGACGGTTAGAGTCACTTGTTTTGGAAGCTGTGATATTCTGGGCTACCGTTCACCGCGTAGCTTGAAATGGAGGAAGTTCTATCGATTCCCATGAGTCCTCAGCTTGGGATTCCTCCTGGTTAGTTAACCGGGATAACGCATCAGCATTACTGTTATTCTGTCCAGGTCGATAATGGATTGTAAATTGATAGTTGGCCAGACAAGCATACCATCGCTGTTCTAATGCTCCCAGCTTGACAGTAGCTTAAATGGGTAAGGGGATTACAGTCAGTGTTAGCCAAGAATGGGGTTGCGCTAAAATAATCCTTACATTTCTCTGTGATGGCCCATACCAGTGCTAGAAATCCCAATTTAAAAGCACTATAATTGACATTGTTACATTCAGTTTTCCGAAGGCCTTGACTGGCATAGGCTATTACTTTTTCCTTGCCATCCTGTAATTGTGCGAGGACCACACCAAGTCCCTGTTTACTTGCATCGGTATGTAGGATAAAGGGTTGGCTGTAGTATGGGTAGGCCAAGAGGGGCGCTTGTGTCAAGAAACTCTTGAGGTGATCAAACGAAGCTTGCTGTCGGGAGGTCCAGGTAACCAGTAAACATCTGCTGTGACTTTCTTAAGGCACCTCTCACAGCAAATCATGCAAAGGAGCTGCTATTTTGGCGAAAATCTTCACAAGGCGCCTATAGTACCCCACGAAGCCTAGAAATCGCCTAACATCTTTGACAGTTCGGGGTACCGGCCAGTTTTGAACTACCCTAATCTTCTCTGGATCCAGGGAAATTCCTTCCGAACTCACTAAATGTCCCAAATAGTGGACTTTAGGTTTTAATAAGTGATATTTAGCGGGATTGACCTTTAGCCCTATATCTTGCTAGTTGCTGCAAGACTTCATGTAAATGTTGTAAATGTTCCGGATAGGATTTGAAAAAGATGATTATATCATCCAAGTATAATTATACCATTTCGAAGTTTCTATACCCCAAGCAATGTTCCATCAGTCTTTGGAATGTTGCTGGGGCGTTGCATAATCCAAATGGCATTCGATTAAATTCATGAAGTCCCATGGGAGTGGGAAAGGCTGTTTTCTCCCTGTCTTCTGGTGCCATCATAATTTGCCAATATCCACTAGTTAAATCTAATGTGGAGAAATACTTCGCCGATTTCAGGGCTGCCAGGGATTCTTCGATCCAGGGAAGCAGATACTGTATGCATATTTCACCAGAGTTACACAACTTTATTATGTTAACCTGATGCTCTCTTAAAGCACAAATTTAGAGAAGTCTGATGATATCACACACTTTACTTCAGTGAAATTAATCAAAATAAAGAACAAGTTTTTTTTTTTTATTGAACTGGATCCTCAAACACATCTGTTCTTTCACCAGATCTGACCCAAAACTACTAAAATAAAGGTTAGTATCTCATATGGTTAAAAATAATAATACATATAACTTATACATTTACGTGACAGGTTAAACAACTTTATATGCAACCACCCCTTTCAGTACTGAATGTCACCCCTAGTTAACACTGTTCAGCTGAGTCTTTGTTTGTTGGTGCACATGCATTAATATGTAAATTTACCTCTTTATCAAAAGAATATTGCATTAAAGTAAGCACTATAGGCCTAATTCAGAACTGATCATAGCAGCAACTTTGTTAGCAGATGGGCAAAATCATGGGGGTCATTCCGAGTTGATAGCTCGCTAGTTAGTTTTAGCAGCTGATGCCGTCGCCCACTGGGATGTGTATTTTAGCTTAGAAGTGCAGCATGTGCAGCCGAGCTCTGCAAAAACAGTTTGTGCAGTTTCTGAGTACCTCTGAACCTACTCAGCGCTTGCGATCACTTCAGCCTATTCGTGTCTGGATTTGACGTCATACATCCACCCAGTGAACGCCCAGCCACACATGCATTTTTTCAGACACACCTGCATTTTTGCAAACACTCCCTGAAAACGGTCAGTTGACACCCAGAAATGCCCCCTTCCTGTCAATCTTCTTGTGGCCGCCAGTGCGACTGAAAACTTCGCTAGAACCTGTGCACAACCACAATGGACTTTGTATCCGTACGTCGCGTGTGCGCAATGCGGAGTATACACATGCGCAGAAATGCTGATTTTTAGCCTGATCGCTGTGCTGCAAACAACGGCAGCTAGCGATCAACTAAGTATGACCCCCAATGTGCACTGCAGGTGTGGAAGATATAACATGTGCAGAGAGAGTTAGATTTGGATGGGTTATATTTTTTCTATGCAGGGTAAATACTGGCTGCTTTATTTTTATACTGCAATTTAGATTTCAGCTTTAACACACCCCACCCAAATCTAACTCTCTCTGCACATGTTATATTTGCCCCCCCCCTGCAGTGCACATGGGGGGTCATTCCGAGTTGATCGCACACTGCAACTTTTTGCAGCCTGTGCGATCAACTAGACCCCGCCTATGGGTGAGTGTATTTTTGCATAGCAAAGCTGCGATAGCTTGTGCAGCCCTGCTATGCAAAAAAAGTTTTGTGTAGAACAAGACCAGGGTAAGAGTTATTTACCCTGTGTGATGAATCCAGCGTTGCAGGTCCTGGAATTAACATCAGACATCCACCCTCCAAACGCCTGGACACGCCAGCGTTCACCGCACCACTCCCAGAAAACGGTCAGTTGCCACCCACAAACGCGCTCTTCCTGTCAATCTCCTTGCGATCGGCTGTGCGAATGGATTCTTCGTTAAATCCATCGCTCAGCAATGATCCGCTTTGTAGCCGTACGACGCACCTGTGCATTGCGGTGCATACACATGCGCAGTAGTAACCTGTTCGCTGCGCTGCAAAAAACGGCAGTGAGCGATCAACTTGGAATGACCCCCATGGTTTTGCCCTACTGCTAACAAAGTTGCTGCTATGATCAGGTCTGAATTAGGACCTATGCCTCTTAAAGGTCTGAAAATGCTGTTTTATCCTTCCTATGAAGTTCTCCGTGGGACTGCCAGAGAAGTTATTTAATTCTATCACTTGCTTTATAATCCTCTGAGGGAGTATTAGTCACAATGTAGCAGATTGATCCTGCCTAGAATGGTAACAGTATCTCTCTATAAGATGAAAGCTGTAATTGTAACCACTGAAGTGAACCACTTCTCCCTAGTGTGTGCTGGCACAAAGGTGTTAACTTTTGCTTTGCGCTACTGACAGAATGACATTATTAACTCAGTCTTGACTGCTGGCTGCATTCAGAGGCTAACTCAGTTCTATCTGCAGACTGTACTGATGGGAGGTGATTAGGTAATGCAGTAATTGAAGAGGTAACCTCAAGCTTTCACCACCGCTGTCCTCGTATCTTATTGAACACACAGGGGTAGTTAAGTCTCACAATGGTAGTTGGGTTCTCAGTCTGTCTACTTCCCCTATCCTCCTCTATGTGAATTGAGGATGGGCCTGTTACTAGGAGCGCTGTGGGTGTTATGATGAGGGCTGGCTGCACCTTAGCTAGAGGATGACACACTATGTGTATAGCAGAGGATTTGGCGTGAGTCTATGGCTGTGGCACTCTCACTAACTGCAGACTTTATGATACTGGGTTACGTGGCAGGAAAGGAGTGGAATGTGAGGTAATGTGGCAGACTGACCTCCCTTGTCCCTTGGGCTGTTTAACTGCGGCGTCTCTCACCTGGACACCTGGAATGTTATCTGGAAACCAGGACTGTTCCGAAATGCTACCTGCCCAGCTCAGTCTAATAGGCCAGCCTCCGTTGCAGCTCCGCCCACCCGCTGTCACTCCCGGTTTTGGCCACTCCTCCAGGCGGACCCGTCTGAGGCATCACTGCCTTTTTGCTGTGTCGATGGATTGTCCGCCTCGCCTTACTCTGTCATCCTCTGGGAAACAGCCTTCTCCACCGACGTCACCGCTGGGCTCTATAGATGGCCACCAGCACTTGGTTTAACTCTGCTCCGCTCCATAAACAAGAGCACTGCCAGCCTCACTGCCGGTAAGCCCCAATCTCCGGTCTCTCCTTGCTCTCTCCGGTCACTCTGTACAGCCGGATCCAGAGTGTTGCTTTTCTTTTCCACACACCATCCTGCCCGTCTACTCTCTCCTCACAATGGACATTGGCTGCTCAAGACCCCTTCTTTTTCATACACTCCTCCTCAGGTCCCCATATCTCTATCGCCAGTGGGGCGGGGACAAGCTGTCAGTCTTTCACCACTCTCCTGGGTCCCAATAACCTCCATCTCTCAAACCCCAGCTCAATGTCTCAGCAGTCTATTAATCTCTGCTGCAGTCTGCACTCACACCCAGTGATACCCACACTTATTTGGGTCAATAAATCTCAAGTCCCAGGTATCACATTTCACATCCCTGGTGATCTAAACAAGCAATTTCTTTTTTTAAATACTTGTCAGGGACCCAGCAAGCGCAGCAAGGTCCGCTGACACTGATTATAACACTGCCACCACCCACAAGTGATTCTACCTTAAAGCCAAGGAATTTGTGGGCCTTCCGACACACTTTTTATACTAATTGCACATAGGCATGGGCTCCCAAGCATCCATGCATTCTGCTGGTAAGGCTCCTATTTCAGCAATTTATTAATATTTCCAATTGTACAGTGAGTCTGTGCAATTGGAAATATGAATACATTGCTGAAATAGGAGCCTTACCAGCAGACTAGAGATGAGCGGGTTCGGTTCCTTGGGATCCGAACCCCCCCGAACTTCACCTATTTTACACGGTTCCGAGGCAGACTCGAATCTTCCCGCCTTGCTCGGTTAACCCGAGCGCGCCCGAACGTCATCATCCCGCTGTCGTATTCTCGCGAGATTCGTATTCTATATAAGGAGCCACGCGTCGCCGCCATTTTCACTCGTGCATTGGAGATGATAGGGAGAGGACGTGCAGCATTCTCTCAGTTGTGTTCAGTGTGCTGCAAATATCTGTGCTCAGTGTGCTGCAAATATCTGTGCTCAGTGTGCTTGCAAATATCTGTGCTCAGTGTGCTGAAAATATCTACGTTCTCTGCCTGAAAAATGCTCCATATTTGTGCTCAGTGTGCTGCAAATATCTGTGCTCAGTGTGCTTTATTGTGGGGACTGGGGACAACCAGTATTATATAGTAGGAGGACAGTGCAGAGTTTTGCTGACCAGTGACCACCAGTATTATACGTTCTCTGCCTGAAAAACGCTCCATATCTGTGCTGCATTGTAGTATATAGTAGGAGGACAGTGCAGAATTTTGCTGACCAGTGACCACCAGTATTATATCAGTACAGTACAGTAGTCCACTGCTCTACCTACCTCTGTGTCATCAAGTATACTATCCATCCATACCTGTGGTGCATTTTTGTTGTTTTGCACAGTATACATAGTAGGAGGACAGTGCATAATTTTGCTGACCACCAGTATATAATATATAGCAGTATGGTACAGTAGGCCACTGCTCTACCTACCTCTGTGTCGTCAAGTACACTATCCATCCATACCTGTGGTGCATTTTAGTTGTGCGCAGTATATATAGTAGGAGTACAGTGCATAATTTTGCTGACCACCAGTATATAATATATAGCAGTACGATACAGTAGTCCACTGCTCTACCTACCTCTGTGTCATCAAGTATACTATCCATCCATACCTTTGGTGCATTTTAGTTGTGCGCAGTATATATAGTAGGAGTACAGTGCATAATTTTGCTGACCACCAGTATATAATAAATAGCAGTACGGTACAGTAGGCCACTGCTCTACCTACCTCTGTGTCGTCAAGTATACTATCCATCCATACCTGTGGTGCATTTTAGTTGTGCGCAGTATATATAGTAGGAGGACAGTGCATATTTTTGCTGACCACCAGTATATAATATATAGCAGTACGGTACAGTAGTCCACTGCTCTACCTACCTCTGTGTCATCAGGTATACTATCCATCCATACCTGTGGTGCATTTTAGTTGTGCGCAGTATATATAATTGGAGTACAGTGCATAATTTTGCTGACCACCAGTATATAATATGTAGCAGTACGGTACAGTAGTCCACTGCTCTACCTACCTCTGTGTCGTCAAGTATACTATCCATCCATACCTGTGGTGCATTTTAGTTGTGCGCAGTATATATAGTAGGAGGACAGTGCATAATTTTGCTGACCACCAGTATATAATAATTACACACTGCCTTATACGTCAACTGGAGCGCATTCATCAGAAGTCATTGACAAGTTCAAAAACTTTGGGTGACAGCGGAAGCAGTCCACTGACAACTAAATCCCTTCCTCTTGTAACCAAGCTCCTGCAATCCACACCACCAACTCCCTCAGGGGTATATTTACTAAAATTCGTAATTTTCAGAATGAGGTTAAAGTTCAAACACGAATGACATCGAATGTGTGAAATTGCAACTTTTTGAATTTATTACGACTAATTTACTATGCTGTCGTATTCTGCATTTTCGTGTATTCCGATGTCGATGTCATTTGTATTTTTTGGCAGTGTTTTACGGGAGTGAATAGTAAAACACTGCATCGGTATGCTGACCGCCGGTCACGCATACCACACCCATACAAGAGCTACTGGATTGCTGATTAAGTGGGTGCCTATAAAAAGTGATGAGAGACTCTTTTTATTATTATTTGGAAACCCTTGTGGACATTCAAAGTGGTGAGAGTTGCTATTAGCAACAGCATTCACCTTAGTCTAACCTAATGTGGCCACATTGTTGTTTTTTATCAATCAATTTTATATATTTCATGTTAGGTGTACTGTAGTTTATATACGGTATGGGTGTTTAGCAATATTTAGATGGTCTTATTTAATAAATAATAAGATTTTAAACCTACCGGTAAATCTTTTTCTCATAGTCCGTAGAGGATGCTGGGGACTCCGTAAGGACCATGGGGATAGACGGGCTCCGCAGGAGACATGGACACTCCAAGAAAGACTTTAGGTATGGGTGTGCACTGGCTCCTCCCTCCACGCCCCTCCTCCAGACCTCAGTTAGAGAAACTGTGCCCAGAGGAGACGGACAGTACGAGGAAAGGATTTTTGTTAATCCAAGGGCAAGATTCATACCAGCCACACCAATCACACCGTATAATTTGTGATATACTAACCAGTTAACAGTATGAAAACAACATAGCATCAGTCCAAGACCGATGAAAACTATAACATAACCCTTATGTAAGCAAAACTATATACAAGTCTTGCAGAAGGAGTCCTCACTTGGGACGGGCGCCCAGCATCCTCTACGGACTACGAGAAAAAGATTTACCAGTAGGTTTAAAATCTTATTTTCTCTTACGTCCTAGAGGATGCTGGGGAGTCCGTAAGGACCATGAGGACTATACCAAAGCTCCCAAACGGGCGGGAGAGTGCGGATGACTCTGCAGCACCGATTGAGCAAACAGGAGGTCCTCCTCAGCCAGGGTATCAAACTTATAGAACTTTGCAAAGGTGTTTGAACCCGACCAAGTAGCAGCTCGGCATAGTTGTAGTGCCGAGATCCCTCGGGCAGCCGCCCAAGACGAGCCCACCTTCCTAGTGGAATGGGCCTTGACCGATTTCGGTAACGGCAATCCAGCCGTAGAATGCGCCTGCTGAATTGTGTTACAGATCCAGCGAGCAATAATCTGCTTTGAAGCAGGGGCGCCAACCTTGTTGGCTGCATATAGGACAAACAGTGCTTCTGTTTTTCTGACTCTAGCCATTCTGGCCACGTAAATTTTCAAAGCCCTGACTACATCAAGGGACTTGGAATCCTCCAAGTCTCGCGTAGCCACAGGCACCACAATAGGTTGGTTCATATGAAAAGATGACACCACCTTAGGCAAGAATTGAGGACGGGTCCGCAATTCCGCTCTATCCGTATGGAAAACCAGAAAAACCGCCAATTCCGACACTCGCCTAGCTGAAGCCAAGGCTAATAACATGACCACCTTCCAAGTGAGATATTTTAACTCCACCGTTTGAAGTGGTTCAAACCAGTGCGACTTAAGGAAACTCAACACCACGTTAAGGTCCCAAGGCGCCACCGGAGGTATAAAAGGAGGCTGAATATGCAGCACTCCCTTCACAAAAGTCTGAACTTCTGGGAGAGAAGCCAATTCTTTTTGAAAGAAAATGGATAAGGCCGAAATCTGAACCTTAATGGAGCCTAATTTTAGGCCCAAATTCACTCCAGTCTGTAGGAAGTGTAGGAAACGGCCCAGATGGAATTCTTCCGTAGGAGCATTCCTGGCCTCACACCAAGAAACATATTTTCGCCATATACGGTGATAATGTTTAGCTGTCACGTCCTTCCTAGCCTTTATCAGCGTAGGAATGACCTCATCCTGTCACAACTGAGGGCTGATGACCGTGACTGGGAGCCTCAGTTGTAGGGGCTGACGGGTACTTGAACTTAGGAGGAGCCATGGGACTCCTGGACATGCGTAAAGACAGTAGCAAGGATGCCCGAAGGCGTGACCACGACAACTGGAAATATCTTTCAGTGATTTTATTAAATGAAATGTCATAAAACTTGCAAAAACAATAGAAAGTCACAAGTGAAAATTTAGGCGTGCAACTGGTTAATACCAGTAACCTGGAATCTAGAGAAAAGTTCTGTAAACTGTAAATGAACTAGGGTTCGCTGAAAAACTGTAGTTGTAGAAGAGTGGCTGCTGGAAAGCTGGAATACAGACACAGGTGAGTAAGGTGATGTTGTAGAGGGTTAATCACAGAGGTGTCGTGTTACACCACAGAGTGTAACACAGAGAAGTCAGGCTTGAATGCAGGAGAGTTCACAGGAGAATCTGTAGAAGACTGCACACAGGAACCACTGGAGACAAATGAAGCACTGCAGAGAAAGTCCATGGAAGAACTGCTCACTGGAAACACTGAAGACCATTGAAGCACTGACATCCTTCAATGCTGGGACAGGCAATTTAAACCCACAGGTTAGCAGGGATTGGTGGGCAATTAACCAGAGACCAGAGTGCAGCTGCTGTGTAATTAGGCTGGGAGCAGAGTGCAGCTGATTGGCTGAAAAGTAACATGTGATGAAAACAAACATGGCTGCGCCCATGTTAGAACTTGGAGGGAAAGACTGTTTGTAACTTGCATGTGAGTTTTAACCATGAAGCTGCCAGAATCACAGTAAAGAGATTTGAGACAATGAGATGCAGCATGCTGCACACAGACAGTGCAGATGGAGTGCAGGCTTGGGACACTGGGACAGTCTCAGGAGGCATTTGGAAGGTAAATACTAATAAGGAATTACCTGGATCGTGACAGTACCCTCCCCTTTAGGAGTGGCCCCAGGACACTTCTTAGGCTTGAGGAGGAAATATGGCGTGGAAAGCCTGAAGCAACTGGATTGCTAGAAGTCCTCCCAATCTTCTTCATCTGAAAGGACTGAGGAATAACCTGTAGAAGGTCCCTTTCCTGGATTAGAAGTACGAGAAAATCGTGCTTTTGAAGCTAGCACTCCACTAAGTCTTAAATTAAATCTTCTTCTAGAACGAGGACTTTTCATACAGAGATCTGTAGAACTTTTTGGTAATTCTGGAACCTCTTCATGCGTGAAAGCATAACAGGAAAGAGCAGGACCTCCCATAATGTAGCTTGAGTCATCAACAAATTTACCTTCGGTATCTGAATTGAATCCTGATGAACTTGAACTGGCTGGAACCAGAGGAGTCTTTGGACTGACGGATAGGACTTGATTAGATTCGAAGGTGCTGGAATCGGCTGGAACTGAAGGAGGCTTACTGGAATCGGCTGGAACCAAAGGAGTCAGAATCCGGTTGGAACCGGAATGAGTGGTATCCAAGTGTTCAGTTAGACCATCCTGGACCTGGTCCATGCTGGATGCCAACAGGGTGGTGCTCTCTGAAAACGGCAAACAGGAGTTCATAACTGCATCTGTAGCACAAAAATTTCCATCTGGGAACTTGGCTCTGGATACTTCCCTTGGGGCTGAAATTTCGGTGACCCCTCCTGGGGTTGACGAATCAGACACCTCTCTCAGGGTTGTTTTCTCCAGCACCCCTCCTGGGGTTAACAGATCAGAAACTCCTTTTTGAGAAGACTCATATGCCCCTAGTAGAGCTTGAACATTGGATACCTTTCCTGGAGCTGTAGAAACAGACGCCCCGTCTTGGGCTGCAGAAACAGACGCCCCGTCTTGGGCTGCGGAATTGGATTTCCCTTTGGTGAAGAAAGTCTCATTAAATCTCTTTTGTTTCCCGGAATTGGAAATGGGGCTCCTGGACACAGGACCCCAATTGTATAATTGGGTTTTTCTTTGATCAACTTTTATATTTTTCTTGACCGGCTCAGAAGGAGCTGAAGACTCCACATAGGAAGGTTTGTAACTATGAATGCTGTGATGTGGAGATCTATCCCACTCCCTCGGCTTACGGAGAGAACAGTCTTTAATAAAGTGATCAGAACCCCCACAGTAGAAGCAGAGTTGAAACTGCATGCGACGCTTGCGTTCCTCTTCAGAAAGTCTAGACCGTGGCTTACTCCGGAACTTATCTTTACTTGGAGCAAGGGGAAACGACTTGGACATAGAGAGATTGGCAGCTGTTGCATCTGTGTTCTCAGCAGACTGTGGGAAGGCTTTCATGGAGACGGGAGCAGAGATAATAGGAGTATCACAGAGACACTTTGAAATAACTGGAACGATGCTAGAAAGAAGGTCTTGTAACTGAACCAACAGTTGACTGAGAGTCAGGACACTGGATGCCCCTGAACCATTAAGGGTTACTTGGATTCCATCCAGCCGGGTGGAAAGGCCCTGGAGACAGCGAAAAACTTGACCCTGTGCAGCCTCCAGAAGTTCTAAGCGTGCTGCAAGTCGTTGCATCGGGTTAAACGCTTGGGCCTGGTCTCCGGCCAGATCCATTAGGTCAGTGCTTACTGTCACAACTGAGGGCTGATGACCGTGACTGGGAGCCTCAGTTGTAGGGGCTGACGGGTACTTGAACTTAGGAGGAGCCATGGGACTCCTGGACATGCGTAAAGACAGTAGCAAGGATGCCCGAAGGCGTGACCACGACAACTGGAAATATCTTTCAGTGATTTTATTAAATGAAAAGTCATAAAACTTGCAAAAACAATAGAAAGTCACAAGTGGAAATTTAGGCGTGCAACTGGTTAATACCAGTAACCTGGAATCTAGAGAAAAGTTCTGTAAACTGTAAATGAACTAGGGTTCGCTGAAAAACTGTAGTTGTAGAAGAGTGGCTGCTGGAAAGCCGGAATACAGACACAGGTGAGTAAGGTGATGTTGTAGAGGGTTAATCACAGAGGTGTCGTGTTACACCACAGAGTGTAACACAGAGGAGTCAGGCTTGAATGCAGGAGAGTTCACAGGAGAATCTGTAGAAGACTGCACACAGGAACCACTGGAGACAAATGAAGCACTGCAGAGAAAGTCAATGGAAGAACTGCTCACTGGAAACACTGAAGACCATTGAAGCACTGACATCCTTCAATGCTGGGACAGGCAATTTAAACCCACAGGTTAGCAGGGATTGGTGGGCAATTAACCAGAGACCAGAGTGCAGCTGCTGTGTAATCAGGCTGGGAGCAGAGTGCAGCTGATTGGCTGAAAAGTAACATGTGATGAAAACAAACATGGCTGCGCCCATGTTAGAACTTGGAGGGAAAGACTGTTTGTAACTTGCATGTGAGTTTTAACCATGAAGCTGCCAGAATCACAGTAAAGAGATTTGAGACAATGAGATGCAGCATGCTGCACACAGACAGTGCAGATGGAATGCAGGCTTGGGACACTGGGACAGTCTCAGGAGGCATTTGGAAGGTAAATACTAATAAGGAATTACCTGGATCGTGACACATCCGGAATGCCTTTTTCTGCTAGGATCCTGCGTTCAACCGCCATGCCGTCAAACGCAGCCGCGGTAAGTCTAGGAACAGACAGGGCCCCTGTTGCAACAGGTCCTGTCGTAGAGGTAGAGGCCACGGATCTTCTGTGAGCATTTCCAGCAGCTCCGGATACCAGGTCCTTCGTGGCCAATCTGGAACAATGAGAATTGTTCTCACTCCTCTTTTTCTTATTATTCTCAACACCTTGGGTATGAGAGGAAGAGGAGGAAACACATAGACCGACTGGAACACCCACGGTGTCACTAGGGCGTCTACAGCTACCGCCTGAGGGTCTTTTGATCTGGCGCAATACCTCTGTAGCTTCTTGTTGAGGCGGCACGCCATCATGTCTATCTGGGGCAGTCCCCACTGACTTGCAATCTGTGCGAAGACTTCCTGATGAAGTCCCCACTCTATTGGATGCAGGTCATGTCTGCTGAGGAAGTCTGCTTCCCAGTTGTCCACTCCCGGAATGAACACTGCTGACAGTGCGCTAACATGATTTTCCGCCCAGCGAAGAATCCTGGTGGCTTCCGCCATTGCCACTCTGCTCCTTGTGCTGCCTTGGCGGTTTACATGAGCCACTGCGCTGATGTTGTCTGACTGGATCAGAACTGGTTGGTTGTGAAGTAAGGTCTCCACTTGATGTAGGGCGTTGTATATGGCCCTCAGTTCCAGGATGTTGATGTGAAGACAAGTCTCTTGACTTGACCAAAGACCTTGGAAGTTTCTTCCCTGTGTGACTGCTCCCCAACCTCGGAGGCTCGCGTCCGTGGTCACCAGGATCCAGTCCTGAATGCCGAACCTGCGGCCTTTTAGAAGGTGAGCACTCTGCAGCCACCACAGGAAAGATACCCTGGCTTTGGGGGACAGGGTGATAAACTGATGAATTTGTAGATGTGACCCGGACCACTTGTCCAGTAGGTCCCATTGGAAAGTCCTCGCATGGAACCTGCCGAAGGGAATGGCTTCGTATGATGCCACCATCTTTCCCAGGACTCGAGTGCAGTGATGCACTGACACCTGTTTTGGCTTCAATAGGTTCCTGACCAGAGTCATGAGTTCCTGAGCTTTTTCTATCGGAAGATAAACCCTTTTCTGGTCTGTATCCAGAATCATGCCCAAGAAGGTCAAACGAGTCGTAGGAACCAACTGCGACTTCGAGATATTGAGAATCCAGCCGTGTTGCTGTAACACCTTCAGTGAAAGTGAGACGCTGTTCAGCAACTGCTCTCTTGATCTCGCTTTTATGAGGAGATCGTCCAAGTACGGGATAATTGTGATACCTTGCTTGCGCAGGAGCACCATCATTTCCGCCATTACCTTGGTGAAAATCCTCGGGGCCGTGGAAAGCCCAAAAGGCAACGTCTGAAATTGGTAATGACAATCCTGTACCGCAAATCTCAGGTATGCCTGATGAGGTGGATAAACGGGAACATGAAGGTATGCATCCTTTATGTCCAGAGATACCATAAAATCCCCCCCTTCCAGGCTGGCGATGACCGCTCTTAGCGATTCCATCTTGAACTTGAACCTTTTCAAGTATAGGTTCAGGGATTTTAAATTTAAAATGGGTCTGACCGAACCGTCCGGTTTCGGGACTACAAACAGGGTTGAGTAATATACCCTCCCTTGTTGAAGCAGGGGAACCTTGACCACCACCTGTTGAAGATACAATTTGTGAATTGCATTTAACACTATCTCCCTTTCCGGGGGAGAAGCTGGTAGGGCCGATTTGAAAAACCGGCGAGGAGGCACCTCTTCGAATTCCAGCTTGTAACCCTGAGAAACAATTTCTATTGCCCAGGGATCCACCTGTGAGTTAACCCAGATGTGGCTGAAAACTCGAAGACGTGCCCCCACTGGGGCGGACTCCTTTAGCGGAGCCCCAGCGTCATGAGGTGGATTTTGTAGAGGCCGGGGAGGTCTTCCGTTCCTGGGAACTAGCTGTGTTGTGCAGCTTTTTCCCTCTGCCCTTACCTCTGGCAAGAAAGGACGCGCCTCATACTTTCTTGTTTCTTTGTGATCGAAAGGACTGCATTTGATAATGTGACGCTTTCTTAGGCTGTGAGGGAATATAAGGCAAAAAATAAGAATTTACTTACCGATAATTCTATTTCTCGGAGTCCGTAGTGGATGCTGGGGTTCCTGAAAGGACCATGGGGAATAGCGGCTCCGCAGGAGACAGGGCACAAAAAGTAAAGCTTTAGGATCAGGTGGTGTGCACTGGCTCCTCCCCCTATGACCCTCCTCCAAGCCTCAGTTAGGATACTGTGCCCGGACGAGCGTACACAATAAGGAAGGATTTTGAATCCCGGGTAAGACTCATACCAGCCACACCAATCACACTGTACAACCTGTGATCTGAACCCAGTTAACAGTATGATAACAGCGGAGCCTCTGAAAAGATGGCTCACAACAATAATAACCCGATTTTTGTAACTATGTACAAGTAATGCAGATAATCCGCACTTGGGATGGGCGCCCAGCATCCACTACGGACTCCGAGAAATAGAATTATCGGTAAGTAAATTCTTATTTTCTCTATCGTCCTAGTGGATGCTGGGGTTCCTGAAAGGACCATGGGGATTATACCAAAGCTCCCTAACGGGCGGGAGAGTGCGGATGACTCTGCAGCACCGAATGAGAGAACTCCAGGTCCTCCTTAGCCAGGGTATCAAATTTGTAGGATTTTACAAACGTGTTTGCCCCTGACTAAATAGCCGCTCGGCAAAGTTGTAAAGCCGAGACCCCTCGGGCAGCCGCCCAAGATGAGCCCACCTTCCTTGTGGAATGGGCATTTACATATTTTGGCTGTGGCAGGCCTGCCACAGAATTTGCAAGCTGAATTGTATTACACATCCAACTAGCAATAGTCTGCTTAGAAGCAAGAGCACCCAGTTTGTTGGGTGCATACAGGATAACAGCAAGTCAGTTTTCCTGACTCCAGCCGTCCTGGAACCTATACTTTTAGGGCCCTGACAACATCCAGCAACTTGGAGTCCTCCAAGTCCCTAGTAGGCGCAAGGCACCACAATAAGCTGGTTCAGGTGAAACACTGACACCACCTTAGGGAGAGAACTGGGGACGAGTCCGCAGCTCTGCCCTGTCCGAATGGACAAACAGATATGGGCTTTTTTGAGAAAAAAACCACCAATTTGACACTCGCCTGGCCCAGGCCAGGGCCAAGAGCATGGTCACTTTTCATGTGAGATGCTTCAAATCCACAGATTTGACTGGTTTTAAACCAATGTGATTTGAGGAATCCCAGAACTACGTTGAGATCCCACAGTGCCACTGGAGGCACAAAAGGGGGTTGTATATGCAATACTCCCTTGACAAACTTCTGGACTTCAGGAACTGAAGCCAATTCTTTCTGGAAGAAAATCGACAGGGCCGAAATTTGAACCTTAATGGGCCCCAATTTGAGGCCCATAGACACTCCTGTTTGCAGGAAATGCAGGAATCGACCGAGTTGAAATTTCTTCGTGGGGCCTTCCTGGCCTCACACCACGCAACATATTTTCGCCACATGTGGTGATAATGTTGTGCGGTCACCTCCTTCCTGGCTTTGACCAGGGTAGGAATGACCTCTTCCGGAATGCCTTTTTCCCTTAGGATCCGGCGTTCCACCGCCATGCCGTCAAACGCAGCTGCGGTAAGTCTTGGAACAGACATGGTACTTGCTGAAGCAAGTCCCTTCTTAGCGGCAGAGGCCATAAGTCCTCTGTGAGCATCTCTTGAAGTTCCGGGTACCAAGTCCTTCTTGGCCAATCCGGAGCCATGAGTATAGTTCTTACTCCTCTACGTCTTATAATTCTCAGTACCTTAGGTATGAGAAGCAGAGGAGGGAACACATACACCGACTGGTACACCCACGGTGTTACCAGAACGTCCACAGCTATTGCCTGAGGGTCTCTTGACCTGGCGCAATACCTGTCCCGTTTTTTGTTCAGACGGGACGCCATCATGTCCACCTTTGGTATTTCCCAACGGTTCACCATCATGTGGAAAAACTTCCCGATGAAGTTTCCACTCTCCCGGGTGGAGGTCGTGCCTGCTGAGGAAGTCTGCTTCCCAGTTTCCACTCCCGGAATGAAACACTGCTGACAGTGCTATCACATGATTTTCCGCCCAGCGAAAAGTCCTTGCAGTTTTTTGCCATTGCCCTCCTGCTTCTTGTGCCGCCCTGTCTGTTTACGTGGGCGACTGCCGTGATGTTTTTCCCACTGGATCAATACCGGCTGACCTTGAAGCAGAGGTCTTGCTAAGCTTAGAGCATTATAAATTTACCCTTAGCTCCAGTATATTTATGTGGAGAAAAGTCTCCAAACTTGATCACACTCCCTGGAAATTTTTTTTTTTTTTTTCCTTGTGTGACTGCTCCCCAGCCTCTCGGGCTGGCCTCCGTGGTCACCAGCATCCAATCCTGAATGCCGAATCTGCGGCCCTCTAGAAGATGAGCACTCTGTAACCACCACAGGAGAGACACCCTTGTCCTTGGATATAGGGTTATCCGCTGATGCATCTGAAGATGCGATCCGGACCATTTGTCCAGCAGATCCCACTGAAAAGTTCTTGCGTGAAATCTGCCGAATGGAATTGCTTCGTAGGAAGCCACCATTTTTACCAGGACCCTTGTGCAATGATGCACTGACACTTTTCCTGGTTTTAGGAGGTTCTTGACTAGCTCGGATAACTCCCTGGCTTTCTCATCCGGGAGAAACACCTTTTTCTGGACTGTGTCCAGAATCATCCCTAGGCACAGCAGACGTGTCGTCAGGATCAGCTGCGATTTTGGAATATTTAGAATCCATCCGTGCTGTTGTAGCAGTATCCGAGATAGTGCTACTCCGACCTCCAACTGTTCCCTGGACTTTGCCCTTATCAGGAGATCGTCCAAGTAAGGGGTAATTAAGACGCCTTTTCTTCGAAGAAGAATCATCATTTCGGCCATTACCTTGGTAAAGACCCGGGGTGCCGTGGACAATCCAAACGGCAGCGTCTGAAACTGACAGTGACAGTTCTATACCACGAACCTGAGGTACCCTTAGTGAGAAGGGCAAATTTGGGACATGGAGGTAAGCATCCCTGATGTCCCGGGACACTATATAGTCCCCTTCTTCCTGGTTCGTTATCACTGCTCTGAGTGACTCCATCTTGATTTGAACCTTTGTAAGTGTTCAAATTTTTTTAGATTTAGAATAGGTCTCACCTAGCCTTCTGGCTTCAGTACCACAATATAGTGTGGAATAATACCCCTTTCCTTGTTGTAGGAGGGGTAATTTGATTATCACCTGCTGGGAATACAGCTTGTGAATTTTTTCCCATACTGCCTCCTTGTCGGAGGGATACCTTGGTAAAGCAGACTTCAGGAGCCTGCGAGGGGGAAACGTTTCGACATTCCAATCTGTACCCCTGGGATACTACTTGTAGGATCCAGGGGTCCTGTACGGTCCCAGCGTCATGCTGAGAGCTTGGCAGAAGCGGTGGAAGGCTTCTGTTCCTGGGAATGGGCTGCCTGCTGCAGTCTTCTTCCCTTTCCTCTATCCCTGGGCAAATATGACTCTTATAGGGACGAAAGGACTGAGGCTGAAAAGACGGTGTCTTTTTCTCCAGAGATGTGACTTAGGGTAAAAACGGTGGATTTTCCAGCAGTTGCCGTGGCCACCAGGTCCGATGGACCGACCCCAAATAACTCCTCTTCCTTTATACGGCAATACACCTTTGTGCCGTTTGGAATCTGCATCACCTGACCACTGTCGTGTCCATAAACATCTTCTGGCAGATATGGACATCGCACTTACTCTTGATGCCAGAGTGCAAATATCCCTCTGTGCATCTCGCATATATAGAAATGCATCCTTTGAATGCTCTATAGTCAATAAAATACTGTCCCTGTCAAGGGTATCAATATTTTTAGTCAGGGAATCCGACCAAGCCACCCCAGCTCTGCACATCCAGGCTGAGGCGATCGCTGGTCGCAGTATAACACCAGTATGTGTGTATATACTTTTATATGATATTTTCCAGCCTCCTGTCAGCTGGCTCCTTGAGGACGGCCCTATCTATAGACGGTACCGCCACTTGTTTTGATAAGCGTGTGAGCGCCTTATCCACCCTAAGGGGTGTTTCCCAACGCGCCCTAACTTCTGGCGGGAAAGGGTATACCGCCAATAATTTTCTATCGGGGGGAACCCACGCATCATCACACACTTCATTTAATTTATCTGATTCAGGAAAAACTACAGGTAGTTTTTTCACATCCCACATAATACCCTCTTTTGTGGTACTTGTAGTATCAGAAATATGTAACACCTCCTTCATTGCCCTTAACGTGTGGCCCTAATAAGGAATACGTTTGTTTATTCACCGTCGACACTGGATTCAGTGTCCGTGTCTGTGTCTGTGTCGACCGACTAAGGTAAACGGGCGTTTTAAAACCCCTGACTGTGTTTTTGAGACGTCTGGACCGGTACTAATTGTTTGTCGGCCGTCTCATGTCGTCAACCGACCTTGCAGCGTGTTGACATTATCACGTAATTCCCTAAATAAGCCATCCATTCCGGTGTCGACTCCCTAGAGAGTGACATCACCATTACAGGCAATTGCTCCGCCTCCTCACCAACATCGTCCTCATACATGTCGACACACACGTACCGACACACAGCACACACACAGGGAATGCTCTGATAGAGGACAGGACCCACTAGCCCTTTGGAGAGACAGAGGGAGAGTTTGCCAGCACACACCAAAAAACGCTATAATTATATAGGGACAACCTTATATAAGTGTTTTCCCTTATAGCATCTTTTTATATATTTCTAACGCCAAATTAGTGCCCCCCCTCTCTGTTTTAACCCTGTTTCTGTAGTGCAGTGCAGGGGAGAGCCTGGGAGCCTTCCCTCCAGCCTTTCTGTGAGGGAAAATGGCGCTGTGTGCTGAGGAGATAGGCCCCGCCCCTTTTTCGGCGGGCTCGTCTCCCGCTCTTCAACGGATTCTGACAGGGGTTAAATATCTCCATATAGCCCCCGGAGGCTATATGTGAGGTATTTTTTGCCAAAAAATAGGTTTACATTGCCTCCCAGGGCGCCCCCCTCCCAGCGCCCTGCACCCTCAGTGACTGCCGTGTGAAGTGTGCTGAGAGCAATGGCGCACAGCTGCAGTGCTGTGCGCTACCTTAAGAAGACTGAGGAGTCTTCTGCCGCCGATTCTGGACCTTCTTCTCTTTTCAGCATCTGCAAGGGGGCCGGCGGCGAGGGTCCGGTGACCATCCAGGCTGTACCTGTGATCGTCACTCTGGAGCTAATGTCCAGTAGCCAAAGAAGCCAATCCATCCTGCACGCAGGTGAGTTCACTTCTTCTCCCCTAAGTCCCTCGTTGCAGTGATCCTGTTGCCAGCAGGACTCACTGTAAAATAAAAAACCTAAGCTAAACTTTTCTAAGCAGCTCTTTAGGAGAGCCACCTAGATTGCACCCTTCTCGGCCGGGCACAAAAATCTAACTGAGGCTTGGAGGAGGGTCATAGGGGGAGGAGCCAGTGCACACCACCTGATCCTAAAGCTTTACTTTTTGTGCCCTGTCTCCTGCGGAGCCGCTATTCCCCATGGTCCTTTCAGGAACCCCAGCATCCACTAGGACGATAGAGAAAATTTGATTTACCAGCTGTAGCTGTGGAGACCAGGTCCGAGAGACCTTCCCCAAACAATTCCTCACCCTTGTAAGGTAAAACCTCCATATGCCTCTTTGAGTCGGCATCAATTGTCCATTGCCGGGTCCATATGACTCGTCTAGCAGAAATCAACATAACGTTGATTCTAGAACCCAGTAGACTAATGTCTCTTTGAGCATCTCTCATATATAAGACAGCATCTTTTATATGCCCTAGGGTCAATAAAATGGTATCCTTATCTAGGGTCTCAATTTCCGCTGATAAGGTATCTGTCCATGCTGCTACAGCGCTACAAACCCAGGCCGACGCAATCGCCGGTCTGAGTAAGGTACCAGAATGTGTGTAACTGGACTTCAAGGTAACCTCCTGCTTGCGGTCAGCAGGATCCCTGAGGGTAGCCGTATCTTGGGATGGCAGCGCTACCTTTTTGGATAAGCGTGTCAATGCTTTGTCTACCCTAGGGGAGGATTCCCACCGTATCCTGTCCGTTGGCGGGAAAGGATACGCCATAAGAATCCTTTTGTGAATCTGCAGTTTTTTGTCTGGAGATTCCCAAGCTTTTTCACATAATTCGTTCAACTCATGTGAGGGGGAAAGGTTACCTCAGGTTTCTTTCCCTTATACATGTGTACCCTTGTGTCAGGGACAGGGGGTTCCTCTGTGATATGCAAAACATCTTTTATTGCAATAATCATATATCGAATACATTTAGCCAATTTTGGCTGTAACTTTGCATCATCGTAGTCGACACTGGAGTCAGAATCCGTGTCGGTATCTGTGTCTACTATTTGGGATAGTGGGCGCTTTTGAGACCCGAAGGTCCCTGCAACATAGGGACAGACATGGGTTGACTCCCTGGCTGTTCCCTAGCTTCAGCTTTGTCTAATCTTTTGTGCAATAAATTTACATTAGCACTTAAAACATTCCACATATCCATCCAGTCAGGTGTCGGCATTGTCGACAGAGACACCACATTCATTTGCTCCCTCTCCTCCCTAGGCGAGCCTTCTACCTCAGACATGTTGACATACGCGTAACGACATACCACACACTCAGGGAATCCTCTTATCTGAAGATAGTTCCCCCACAAGGCCCTTTGGAGAGACAGAGAGAGAGTATGCCAGCACACACCAAGCGCTATATGACCCAGGAAAAAACACAATAAATATATGTTTACCCAGTAGCGCTGTTTATATATATATATATGTGCCAAATTATGTGCCCCCCCTTCTTTAAAACCCTCTTTCACCATGGAATAAGCAGGGGAGAGTCCGGGGAGCTTCCTCTCAGTGCTGTGCTGTGGAGATAATGGCGCTGGTGAGTGCTGAGGGAGAAGCCCCGCCCCCTCGGTGGCGGGCTTCCCGCTTAAATATACAAAAAAAACTGGCGGGGGCTCTTTATATATACAGTGCCCAGCTGTATATATATATATATATATATGCCAAAGAGAGGTTCATATGCTGCCCAGGGCGCCCCCCCTGCGCCCTGCACCCTTACAGTGACTGCCGTGTGTGAGGTGTATGGGAGCAATGGCGCACAGCTTTACTGCTGTGCGTTACCTCAGTGAAGATCATGAAGTCTTCTGCCGCCTCTGAAGTCTTCTTTTCTTCTCATACTCACCCAGCTTCTATCTTCTGGCTCTGCGAGGAGGACGGCGGCGCGGCTCTGGGACGGACGGAGAGGGTGAGACCTGCGTACCGATCCCTCTGGAGCTAATGGTGTCCAGTAGCCTAAGAAACAGAGCCTAGCATTAAAGTAGGTCTGTTTCTCTCCCCTCAGTCCCTCGATGCAGGGAGTCTGTTGCCAGCAGGCTCCCTGAAAATAAAAAACCTAACAAATATACTTTCTGACAGGAAACTCAGGAGAGCTCCCTGTAATGCACCCAGTCTCCTCTGGGCACAGTAGTAAACTGAGATCTGGAGGAGGGGCGTGGAGGGAGGAGCCAGTGCACACCAATACCTAAAGTCTTTCTTGGAGTGCCCATGTCTCCTGCTGAGCCCGTCTATCCCCATGGTCCTTACAGAGTCCCCAGCATCCTCTAGGACGTAAGAGAAATTGAGGTTATAAACACCACAGTCTTTTATATATTTATCTAATAGCTTAATGGAGCAATGTGTTAGTCTCATTCTTTTTTTATGGTTCGCTGCCCGTATACACAGCTGCTGAATATAGATAACTGAACTAACTTTCTTCTGAGCCCTTGGGCTGCCAGACAGTGATTGACTGTTAGCATTCTATTTGTGGATGACTAAAGCTATCCACCAGTCAGAGTGCTGACAACCATTTACTGTTTGAAAGCATGTAGAGATATGGCTTGGGACCGCAGCTGGGGCATACTATGATTTTTTTTTGTTTGCTGTGAATTGGTGTGTAGGGTCCAGGGCTGGCTCCAGGCCTACAAGCACCCTGAGCGAGAAAATTTTTAAGCAGTATTGACGCTGCTGCTGGCTCCAGGCTCCAATATGGTGGCAAGAATAGCGGCACCCATTAAGTGTGGCGTCCTGTTTGGCCGTTCTATGGGAACGTGCCTTAAGCCGGCCATTGTAGGAGCCCCAGTGCATTGCTTTACCCAGGGCCTGCAATGCTGTAAATATGGCCCTGGTTATATTTGCTTGTTTGCAAGTACAGCAGCTGTTAGAGTGAACACATCTTAAGTCCTGCATTACCTTGCAATTGCTTTTCATAATAGATATCAACAATAATTAACATCTATTTAATTTTCAATCTCTGTTTAACCCTTATTTCTAAATATTAGCATCTGCTTCACCAAATGGGATAATGAAAACATTAAGTACATCAACTTAAACAAAGATTAGTGAGTCAATCAACCATTAGACACATCCATAGAAAAGTGAAAGTCATTAGTTTGCATGTACGTCACCTGGGATATATCACGATAATGACACTAGATAAGTTTGCTTATGCGATGGAATCGTTTTTCATGGCAGACTAATTTTTTTGCTAATTACCCAACAACATGAATGTTGTTGAAATCCATTAGAGATGATTTGTCTTTGTCAATTCTTATGGGTGAGTACCTATGGTCTTTACATCTGGTGCTAAATTTAAAAAATATATATTTAATATATACAGAGATACAGTAATACTAAAATGACTTGCATTGAACCAAAAAGGGAGTAATACATTATATTTATCTCAGCTTGTGAACCAAGTTTTAGTCTCAATTAACAGCATTTTTTATAAATGAAATGAAATGATGCTACATTAATCTTAACACTCTACAGTCATTCTACTAGAACATTTGCTCTGCACAAACATTACTTTATATGCAGTTGATACAGTAGTTAACTCCATTTTTACATAAATGTTGCAAGCAGTGCCCTCTTACGTCTTTGTCCGTTACTACCGAGTGTTGTTTTATTATTGTTCTATTACTGCTTTGTTCCTAATTGTAGAGTGCACATAATGCACAGAAAAAAAGAGGCACAAGATGGAATTGTCCTTGGGCCCTCCCACCCACCCTCATGTTGTTTAAACAGGACATGCACAGTTTAATAAACCCATAATTTCAGTGACAGGTGGTCCCCCTGGAAAAAGCTTGCCAAAATCTCTTAATCATAGCTAACTACAAACATAGTCATACCACCTCCATCTATGATGACTTTTCACATTATGAGAAGAGACAAGAGGAAAAGGACAGTGTCAAGAAGGTGATTAAAAATTAGAGAGGCACATGCGATCAGGAACAACACACAGGCTTTCACCTCCACTCCTATCTTGGTGTGGAACAGAAAGGACTTTAACCAAGCAAATATATAATTACTACATTACTGGACAAACTGAAAAACTAGGGCCAAAGCCTCCTAATTTGTAACCCCTTTCACCATTTTCAGGGATTAAGATAATCTCGGATTCAATGCTGAGATGCAAATAAACAGTTTTATACCACAGGATCAAGATTGGATATTTTCCCCTCCAGAGAGTCTGGAGACTTATTTCATGAAAATCTCATGGGTTTCTTTTTTTCCATTTTTTAATTGCATTTTTATTTACATATTTTGTGGCAGATGCCTTGTTTTCATTTTTCACAGCTCCAAGTTACACGCATGGAGCATGCCTGTGTCTTGTTTATTTTATTCATATTTTTTTTTAAATAAAGCAGCCCCTTAGATGTTTTAGCAGTCCCCCGTGAGCCCCCACATCAGCCATTGATCCCGCAAGTTGAGTTTGGGTGGGTTCAGTACAGTACTAAGCAGGAATGTGCAGTGTATTTTTTGTTATTCAGCCCCTGCCCTAGTGGAGCTTACCACTCTAGTCGAAACTAATTTCATATTACAAGTTGAACTGTGGGAGCAAGCAATGCTAACCTCTGTGCGACCAGCATGCCTCAGCCTGGCAAGCCAGACAGCTTCCTGGCTGTAAGCCACCATGAGACTGTGCTCACAGGAGATCCTGGCCCATCTAGTGCTGCAGTGCAATGGAAAGCTGATGCAATGCAAGATCACTGATACTCTGTTCTTTCAATACCACAAGGTCTTGCGATAACCTTACGCAGCCATTACATTGTACAATTATTAAGGAGAAAACATTTACAAAATAAAGGAAAAGAACCCTGTACAACAAATGCACATCTTGTAAATAATCCCAAAATGTGGAACATTAATAAATCAAAATTAAGATTGACTAATTTGAGCCATTCAGATGAGTCCCAAACATGAAATTTTTGAGCAGAACCTCTCTCTAATGCTGGGTATACAGTGCACACTAGAAGATATATCTACTAGAGATGAGCGAGTTTAGACAGGGCACCCCTGGAATTATATGGAACATATAAACATAGGTGTGTTTGGAGAATCTAGTTTTCTCCAGCGGTTGCCATAGAAAATGAAGTAGGAGATGTTGCCATGACACGTTCTGCTGGATTATGATTCTGTCTCATCTAAATCTGACTGATTTTGGCCACAAATGTGGTCTTTCCCCCCTTTATTGGAAAACACTTAATCAAACTTGGAATTTCCATTTCCACCTTTGCAGCTATATGCTTTCACAAATCTGGTTGTGATGTTGAAGCTGGTTTCATATTCTGCTCTAGGCTTTCATTTAAACTTTAAACCTAGAATCAAGTACAGCAGCACCCCTGGAATTATACGGCAGTGCCTCCGAACTTATACAGCAGATATGCAACACCCCTGGACTTATATAGCATAGGCAGCACCCCTGGAGAATTACACAGCACAGCAGACAGGCAGCAGCACCCCTGGACTTAAATGGCAGTGGGGCAGCACTGGACTCATAGGGAAGAGGGCAGCACCCCTTGAATGATGTGACAGACAAAGAAAAGACATGCAAGATGGAAGTGTGCTTGGACCCTACCACCCTTATGTTGTATAAACAGGACATGCACACTTTAACAAACCTATCATTTCAGCATCAGGGTCTGCCACACGACTGTGGCTGAAGTGATTGGTTTGTTTGGGCCCCCACAAAAAAAAGAAGCAAATAATCTCTCCTTGTACAAACTGGCTTTACAGAGGCAAAATGTCATCCTCATCCTCCTACTCCTCACCCCCTTCAGTGTTTACATCCTCATCCTCACAGTGAAATAATTACACACCAAAGAGGGGGATTTTTTGGTATTTTGTCCAGGCATGACAATGGGCTTTTTCATCCCATGGCCAACAACTGTCTCCCCTGGTGCCTTATTCAAACAAACCACATCACCATCAGAATCCGCATAGTCAACTTCCTCCTCAGCACCAGCTACACAAATATCCACCGCTGGTGTACTTCTACAGTGAAATACTCAATCTCAATATCAGCAACTGGACTGGTGATGCTCAACCCAGCACTTGCTTGGGGCATGAATAAGGTTGTAGGAGCCTACTTTTCCCATACAATGTTGTGAAGGTCAGGCCTAGACATCGCAACCGCTGACACACTTGGACTCTCCTTGGGGATTTGTGATATATCTCTGAACGCACAGTTGTTTCTTGTGCTTTAAAAACTTTACTTTTTTCATTTTTTGAGAGGGAGGAAGGCTTCCATCTTCATGAGAGCCTGAACCACCAGTCATGTACATAGGCCAAGGCCTTAGTCTTTCCTTGCCACTTTGTTTCGTGAATAGCATATTGCCAATTTTACATTCCTCATCAGATAATTTTTTCTTTTATTTTTTGGTAATTAATTTTTTCTTCTTGGATTTTACATGCCCTCTATGACATTGAGCATCGACCTTAGACGACATTGATGGAATTGCATCATTAATGTCATGACTGGTGGCAGCAGTAGCTTCAGCATTAGTACTAGGAACTGGAAATGGTTCCTGATCTTTCACTATTTTTTCCTCCAAATGTTTGTTCTCCATTTCACAGTACAGCACCCCTTTATTATTACAGCACACAGAACAGTGCCCTTTAATTTTCACAGCACCCCTGTATTTTTACAGCATACAAGACAGGGCCAGTGTAACATTTGTAACACTGTAAGGGAACAAGGTGCCGTTTCGTGGGGTAAATGTTAGCAAGTAGCAGTGAAGGAAACACACAAGTCCAGTGTGTGATGCAACTGGCCACGACCAGGTTTATTAAACAGAAAACAAAACAAAAATCAAAAGAAAATACCTTGCCTCTCCATCACTAACTAAACAAAAGACGTTCCTAACTGTCTCTAAACAAAAAAAACACAGAGTTTTCCAGTCAACACTGGATGGCTCACATGTATAAGGAAGCGTATTTCTCTCACAGAGATCCTGCAGTCTTCCCAGGCAGTCTGCACACACTAATCAGGCTAGCGGCCCTATAACCCACTTACACCGCTCAAACCCTGATTAACCCTCTGTGAAACCAAAGACCCGAACTGGGCCCAAAGTCTGAAACTTGCCCTATCTTTCTTTCAGGGCCCTTATCCAGCTTTTCCAATAAACTGAAAAGGTTATGACAAAACAAAACATTTTCCTAATACAGGTAAGACAAGAACCTGGGACAAATATACCTGCCCTCAAACACTATTCCAGTGTTCTTGTCACATATCCCCCTCCCCTGTTTCGACCTAGGGGCCGGAACACTTGTAGCCCCCAAACAGAAGATGCGGGACAATGCATCTGTGTTGGCCAACTGTGTACCCGGTCTATGTTCAACAGTAAACTTAAAATCCTGCAACACTAGAAACCATCTAGTTACCCGAGCATTCTGATCTCTATTTACATACATCCATTTTAAAGGGGCGTGATCTGTCACTAGTCTGAATTATCTACCCAAGAGGTAATATCTCAAGGCATCTAGTGCCCACTTAATGGCCAAAGCCTCCTTTTCCACAATGGTATACCTTTTTTCATGCTCATTGAGTTTCCTACTCAAAAAATGATAGGGTGTTCGTCCCCATCTCTGGTTTGGGACAACACAGCCCCTATCCCTACCTCTGAGGCATCTGTCTGTACAACAAATTCTTTCGAGAAATCTGGTGTCATGAATACCGGTTGTGAACACAAAGCCACTTTTAATGTTTGGAACGCTTTTTCTGCATCAGGGTTCCATTTCACCATATTTGACTGCTTCCCTTTGGTAAGGTCTGACAACGGCACTGCTGTGGTCGCAAAATTGGGAATAAACCGTCTATAGTACCCAGTTATTCCCAAAAAAGCCCTTACCTGTTTTGTATTCACTGGACGAGGCCAGTTTTGAATAGCATCAATTTTATTCAATTGGGGCCTAATCAGACCTCTGCCTATGGTGAAGCCCAAGTATTTGACCTCCTCCATTGCAAGGCAGCGCTTCTTTTGGTTAGCAGTTAACCCTGCCTCTCTGATTGAGTCCAGTACTGCTTGCACTTTAACCAAATGGGACCCCCAGTCTGTACTGTGAATTACCACATCATCCAAATAGGCAGCTGCATATTTTCTATGGGACCTCAAAATTTTATCCATCGCCCGTTGAAAGGTTGCTGGAGCCCCATGCAACCCAAAGGGTAACATCTTATACTGGTATAGCCCCTCCGGAACCGAAAAGGCTGTTTTTTCTTTTGCACTATTAGTTAAAGGTATTTGCCAGTACCCTTTAATCAGGTCCAACGTGGTGAGAAACCTGGCTGTTCCCAGCCTTTCTATAAGCTCATCCACACGGGGCATGGGGTATGCGTCAAATTTGGACACCTCATTTTACTTACAAAAGTCATTACAGAAGCGTATGCTACCATCTGGCTTCGGGATGAGAACTATGGGACTGGACCACTCACTGTTAGATTCCTCTATGACTCCAAGTTCTAACATGGTTTTAACTTCTTTAGAAACAGCTTCTCGCTGAGCTTCAGGAATCCTATATGGCTTTAGATGAACCCTGACCCCTGGTTCTGTGACAATGTCATGTTTTATTATGGTCGTTCGGCCAGGCAGCTCTGAAAATATCTCCCTATTTTGGATGAGAAATTCTTTAACTTGATTGTTCTGATCAGCTGATAATGTCTTTACTGCGGGAAGCAACCAAGGTGAAGACACCGAAGGGCAAGGCTCCGCTGACAGAGACAACCTATCTTTCCAGGGTTTGATTAAGTTAACATGGTAGATTTGTTCAGGTTTTCGCTTTCCCGGTTGGTATACTTTGTAATTAACCGCATTCACTTTTTCCCTAATCACAAAATGACCCTGCCATTTAGCTAGGAACTTGCTTTCCACAGTGGGTACCAAAATAAGAACTCTATCTCCGGGAGAAAATTCCCGTATCTTGGCACTCCGGTTATATACCCTCTGTTGTGCACTTTGGGCCTGTTCCATGTGCTCTCTGACAATAGGTACCACGGCTGCAATCCTATCCTGCATTTGTGTTACATGTTCAATAATGCTTCTATAAGGAGTGGGATGTCCTTCTCACGTCTCTTTGGCAATGTCCAACAGCCCTCTGGGGTGTCTACCATACAACAAATCAAATGGAGAAAACCCCGTAGAGGACTGACGAACTTCTCTGATGGCCATTAACAAGTAGGGCAACACACAATCCCAGTTTTTCCCATCTCTATCAACGACCTTTTTTAACATACTTTTTAATGTTTTATTGAACCTTTCCACCAACCCATCAGTTTGGGGATGGTAGATGGACGTCCTGAGGTGAGTGACCTTAAATAATTTGCACAATTCTTTCATGACCCTTGACATAAATGGAGTACCTTGGTCAGTCAAAATTTCTTTTGGTATTCCCACTCTACTAAAAACCTGCACCAGCTCCCTAGCTATCGCCTTGGTTGTGATAGTGCGTAAAGGGACAGCCTCAGGATATCGAGTGGCATAGTCCATAATTACCAGGATATACTGATGGCCCCGAGAGGACTTTAACAAGGGCCCCATGAGATCCATGGCTATTCTGTCAAACGGGACCTCTATAATAGGCATGGGAACTAGTGGGCTCCTGAAATGGGGTCTAGGGGCATGGTACTGGCATTCAGGACAGGAAGAACAATATTCAGACACTTCTTTATAAACCCCTGGCCAAAAGAACCTTTGTAAAACTCTTTCAGTGGTTTTTTCTGCCCCTAAATGTCCTGCTGTAACGTGACTATGAGCTAAATCTAGCACCATTCTCCAATAAGGCTGGGGAACTACCAGCTGTTCCACAACATCCTCACCCTTTTTGACAATGTGGTACAAGAGCTCATTACAGATGGCCATGTGGGGATACGTAACCCTGTCACCTAGTACCACAGGTTCCCCATTAACAATCTTAACATTCTCTCTAGCCTTTATCAAGGTAGGATCCTTTAACTGTTCAGACGCAAACAGATCCTTCTTTACCTCCAGGTCAGGCACGCTTTCAGTTCTAACTACTATGTCTCTGTTCCCAGCAAGAGGGTCCTCACTGGACTCCCCATCTGTCACTTCCCCAGCCAAACTAGCAAAAGGCAAAGGGTCATAAAGTTCCGAAGACACACGTACATCCATGAAATCACCGGTATTATCAACTGGCTCTTTACTTCTCACATCTGTTGATAAACGTGATTCCCACAGTTTCCAAAAATGAGGAAAATCCCTCCCTATTATGGCCTCATGCACCAAGGTGGGGACCAGTCCTACTTTAACTATTGCTGACCCACAACAAGTTTCTATATTCACTTCAGCAGTGACATAATGTTGGGTATTCCCATGTATGCAAGTTACCCCAATAGGTATTTGCTGGACCTTTAAGGGGTTCACTAACCCAGTTTTCATGAGGGTAACTAAACTTCCTGAATCTAGCAAGGCATCTACCTGGTTACCCTCTAAGAACACATCACACATTTGTTTTTCCAGCTCAGGTGAAGGTACCACAGTACAGGCTAACCTAGCAAAGAAAGACATTCTGCGACATTCAAAGGCAGCATCACATTGCCTGGGTTCTCGCGTGACTGGGCAATTGGCAATAACATGACCTGGCATACCACACCTAAAACATTTAACCACCCGATTATCAACCCGTTTGGGCAGCATAGACCATTCTAGCCCCATTGGCCTGTCTCCAGGGCCAGTGTTTACAGTCTCTCCAGCCTTGCATTCTCTTAACCACCCAGCAACGTTTTCCCACGGAACAGTCTTACCAGTCTTTACTGAAGGGCGTTGTCGAGGATCTATGGGTTGCTGGGTGGTCATCAGTAGTTCCTCTGCTGCCAAATACCTCTCTACCATGTCCACTAATTGGTCAGCAGTACCTGGGTTTCCATGGCTCACCCACTTGCGCAGGACCATGGGCAAAGATCTCAAATAGCGGTCCATGACGACTCTTTCAACCATCTGGGGACCAGGTAATGTCTCTGGCTGTAACCATTTTTTTGTTAGCTGAATAAGGTCGTGCATCTGGGAGCGAGGAGGCTTCTCCATGGCGTACCCCCAACAGTGCACCCGTTGTGCTCGTACTGACAGCATGACTCCCAGGCGGGTCAGGATCTCAGTCTTTAGTTTATCATAGTCCCGAGCCTCAGCAGGGCTTAAATCAAAGTACGCTTTTTGGGGCTCACCTGACAGAAATGGTGCCAGCAGACTGGCCCACTGTGCTTTCAGCCAGTTCTCACGCTCGGCAGTCCTTTCAAACGTGGTCAGGTAGGCCTCCACATCATCAGCCTCTGTCATTTTCTGCAGGAAGTGACTGGCCCGTATAGAACCAGAGCTGGTTGGAGCACTGACGGCCACATCTCCAATCCGGGCTGCAAGGCTCTGCACCACTTCTGTTAAGGCCTCTCTATCCTGACGCTGTTGCCTGTAAAGTTCGTCAACAGCCGCCTGCTGCTGTCTCCTATTTTCCTCCATTGCCACCTGCTGCTGTCTGTTGGCCTCCTGCTGTAGTCTCCAATTTTCCTCCATTGCCACCTGCCGCTGTCTCCTATTTTCCTCCATTGCCACCTGCTACTGTCTCCTATTTTCCTCCATTGCCACCTGCTGCTGTCTGTTGGCCTCCTGCTGAGCCGCTGTAGCTTGCAGCAAGGCTTTAAACAGGTCCTCCATGTCGACAGATTTTTCAGGCGGCTTTGTAGCTGCTTTCACCCAGGACATATATCAAACCCTCAGGGGTGAGTCTCAGCAACTTCACACTGGGCTGTATCTGCATAAACCACCGTTTTCTGCAGGCCTCATAAAGCTGCTGCTTTCACTTATGCGCAGAACGGAATGCTCGCATTCTCCACCAAGTTGTAACACTGTAAGGGAACAAGGTGCCGTTTCATGGGGTAAATGTTAGCAAGCAGCAGCTGAGGAAACACACAAGTCCAGTGTGTGATGCAACTGGCCATGACCAGTTTTATTAAACAGAAAACAAAACAAACATCAAAAGAAAATACCTTGCCTGTCCGGCACTAACTAAACACAAGACGTTCCTAACTGTCTCTAAACAAAAAAAACACAGAGTTTTCCAGTCAACACTGGATGGCTCACATGTATAAGGAAGCGTATTTCTCTCACAGAGATCCTGCAGTCTTCCCAAGCAGTCTGCACACACTAATCAGGCTAGCAGCCCTATAACCCACTTACACCGCTGAAACCCTGATTAGCCCTCTGTGAGACCAAAGACCCGAACTGGGCCCAACGTCTGAAACTTGCCCTCTCTTTCTTTCGGGGCCCTTATCCAGCTTTTCCAATAAACTGAAAAGGTTCTGACAAAACAAATCATTTTCCTAATACAGGTAAGACAAGAACCTGGGACAAATATACCTGCCCTCAAACACTATTCCAGTGTTCTTGCCACACTTTACAATACCACTGTATTTTTACAGCACACAAGACAGGGCCAGTGTACCTTTACAACACCCCTGTATTTTTTACAGCATACAGGACAAAACCAGCACCCCTGTATTTTCACAGCACCACTGTATTTTTACAGCATAGAAGACAGGGACAGTGTACCTTTACTATCACAGCACCCCTGTACTTTTACAGCATACAAGACAGGGCCAATGTACCTTTACAACACCCTTGCATTTTATACAGCATACAGGATAGAACCAGCATCCCTGTATTTTTACAGGATGCAGGACAGGGCCAGCACCCTTGTATTTTAACAACACCCTTGTAATTTTACAGCATGCAAGACAGTGCCCCTGTACAGCACTGTGACAGGACAGCAACACCAATGTACAGCAACCCTAAAAGCACAGGTCACCACAGTGACAGGACAGAAACCCTAACAGCACAGGACACCACAGTGAAAGGATAGCACCCCTAACAGCACACAGGACAGCACCCCTAAAGAGCTCACACTGACCCCACCCAATGCCACCACCTAAAGAGAGACAGAGGTCTGTCACCCTCACTCTCCAAGTCCAGAGTGAAAATGGTGGTGTCGCGCAGCTTCTTATATGGAATCCAAAACCCACGAGAATCTGACAGCAGGATGATGACGTTTTGCCTCGTTCTGGGATCAGAGTCTGTCAGGAAGTCCCAAGCCAGACTCGGACACTGAAGTCTGGGGGATTCTGGAGGGGTTCGGATCTTGGAGATCCGAACCCCCTCATCTCTAATTCTTATACATTCTTATATACTGTTTAACTGATCTTTTTGTGTGATGCTTTGCTGCATGTTTGTTCCACTTAAAATACAATTATTCCCTTTGCATACTATTAAGTTTTGCTTTTCCTTACTATGGGCCTCTGTTTCCACATTTGCTCCCAGGTTGCACATTTTACATGTTACACTTACTTATACTTCATTTGCCTTGCCTGCTCTATTTAAGTACATCTACCTATTGGCAAATTACATTGCGGGTAAAAATGTAGATCCCACACAAGTCCTGCACTTTTATCTTTCAACAGTGACATTGTTTATATAATTGTTCATAATTTCTAGACAGACACAGTCTTAAGCTGGGTACACACTTGTCTAATCATCGGGAGAACCAACTGGGAGTTGGAGTTTTCTAGCACTGGACAAGTATGTGTCCTTTTTTTAAACATGCTTAAAAAGTAGAAGACCTGATCGCTGACTAGCTGACCAATGCTGCAGTGTGTAGGCTGCCGAATCCAGAGCTGGCAACTGACCTCTGGTCACTGCAACTCTGCACACTACCAGCATGGTGGCAGTGCCGGATCCAGAGAGGTGGAGGTGGCAGGCATGGCAGTGGGCTTGGTTCCTGGAAGATCTTGTCAGCCATTACTGCAGAGTTCGGCAGCATTCGTACTAAGGCAGCATTTCAAAAATGATGTCATCACTCCACCCCTTTGTGCTGGGTAATACTAGCCAGAGCAAAACAGTGGGTGTCAATCCAATGGCAGAGCAAGCAAGAGCTTCTGAAGACAAAACACATCAGAAGCCCTCGGGAAACAGAGGCCATACAAGAGAGTTTACAGGTGAAGTTCAAAGAAGAAGATCCTGCCGCAAGCCCTGGGGTGGCAGTGACCATGTGAAAGATCACATAGGCTGTCGCCCCCAGGTGAATATCAAAGAAGACGCAGCAAGTCCTGTGAAGGTGGTGGCCACACAAAAGAGATTAAAGGCCACCACCCCCAAAGTGGAGATCAAAAGAGAAAATTCCCCAAGCCTTGGTGACGCTGCAATCATGCAAAAAGAGCTTAAAGCCATCTTCCCCATGTTAAGGTGCGGTGTAGTAAATTAAAACATTTGGTTTTCTGTCATTATTTTAATATTTTATTTACAGGTTGACAACAGGTGCCAGCAGGCCCAGGGCTGGTTGTTGCTCTGGGGGTGGGGTCCATTTTTTGGGAGGGGGGCATTTTACGAGGAATTATAGTTCTGGGCTGACAAGTTTTGTGGGTGGCAGGGTGATCCCACACTGAGAGTCCCCTTGCTAGGCATTATTCCCCTGACTGGTTCAGCCTAGTGCTGGTTGATGGAGAATAGGGGAAACTCCATGCTAGTTTTCTCCCCTAATTTAGAGTGCATTCGGAAAGTATTCACAGCGCTTCACATTTTCCACATTTTGTAATGTTACAGAGTTATTCCAAAATGGAATTAATAATTTTTTGTCCTCAAAATTCTACACACAATACCCCATAATGACGTGAAAAAAGTTTTGTTTTTTGCTTTTTTTTGCAAATGTATTAAAAATAAAAAACTAAGAAATCACATGTACATAAGTATTCACAGCCTTTGCCATGAAGCTCAAAATTGAGCTCAGGTGCATCTGTTTCCACTGATCATCCTTGAGATGTTCCTATAGATTGACTGGAGGCAACCTGTGGTAAATTCAGTTGATTGGACATGATTTGAAAAGGTACACACCTGTCTATATAAGGTCCCACACTTGACAGTGCATGTCTGAGCACAAACCAAGCATGAAGTGAAAGAAATTGTCTGTAGACCTCCGAGACTGGATTGTATCGAGGCACAAATCTGGGGAAGGGTACAGAAAAATATCTGCTGCTTTGAAGGTCCCAATGAGCACAGTGGCCTCCATCATCCGTAAATGGAAGAAGTTATGAACCACTAGGACTCTTCCTAAAGCTAGCCTGTTGTCTAAACTGAGCGATCGGGGGAGAAGGGTCCTAGTCAGGCAGGTAACCAAGAACCCGATGGTTACTCTGTCAGAGCTACAGTATTCCTCTGTGGAGAGAGGAGAACCTTTCAGAAGGACAACTATCTCTTCAGCAATCCACCAATCAAGCCTGTATGGTAGAGTGGCCAGACAGAAGCCACTCCTTAGTAAAAAAAAAAGCACATGGCAGCCCGTCTGGAGTTTGCCAAAATGCACCTGAAGGACTCTCAGACCATGAGAAACAAATTCTCTAATCTGATGTGACAAAGATTGAACTCTTTGGTGTGAATGGCAGGCGTCATGTTTGGAGGAAACCAGGCACCACTCATCACCAAGCCAATGCCATCCCTATAGTGAAGCATGGTGATGGCAGCATCATGTTGTGGGGATGTTTTTCAGAGGCAGAAACTGGGAGACTAGTCAGGATAGATGGAAAGATGAATGCAGCAATGTACAGAGATATCCTGGATGAAAACCTGCTCCAGAGCGCTCTTGACCTCAGACTGGGGCAACCATTCATCTTTCAGCAGGACAAACGACCCTAAGCACACAGCCAAGATATCAAAGGAGTGGCTTTAGGACAACTCTATGAATGTCCTTGAGTGGCCCAGCCAGAGCCCAGACTTGAATCCGATTGAACATCTCTGGAGAGATCTGAACATGGCTGTGCGCTGATGCTTCCCATCCAACCTGAAGGAGCTTGAGAGGTGCTGCAAAGAGGAATGGGTGAAACTGCCCAAAGATAGGTGTTCCAAGCTTGTGGCATCATATTCAAAAATACCGGAGGCTATAATTGCTGCCAAAGGTGCATCAACAAAGTATTGAGCAGAGGCTGTGAATAGTTATGTACATGTGATTTCAGAGTTTTTTAATTTTAATAAATGTGTAAAAATCTCAAAAAATAATTTTTTTTACATTGTCATTATGGGGTATTGCCCCTCATTCCGAGTTGATCGCTTGCTTGCTGCTTTTAGCAGCAGTGCAAATGCTAAACCGCCGCCCTCTAGGAGTGTATCTAAGCTTAGCAGAAGTGCGAACGAAAGGTTAGCAGAACTGTGTTAAATTTTTTCAAGCAGTTTCAGAGTAGCTGCAGACCTACTCCTTCCTTGCGATCACTTCAGTCTGTTTAGTTCCTGCTTTGATGAACAAACACGCCCTGCGTTCAGCCAGCCACTCCCCCATTTCCCCAGGCACGCCTGCGTTTTTTAGCACACTCCCGGAAAACGGTCAGTTACCACCCAGAAACATCCACTTCCTGTCAATCACTCACCGATCAACAGAGCGACGGAAAAGAGTCGCTCGGCCTTGTGTAAAACTGCATCGTTTTTTGTGAAAGTACGTGGCGCGTGCGCACTGCGGCCCATACGCATGCGCAGAAATGCAGATTTTTAGCCTGATCGCTGCACTGTGAACAACGGCAGCTAACGATCAACTCGGAATGACCCCCATTGTGTGTAGAACTTTGAGAGAAAATTTTAATTTATTCCATTTTGGAATAAGGCTGTAACATAACAAAATGTGGAAATAGTAAAGTGCTGGGAATACTTTCCGGATGCACTGTACATTACCAGATCAGACTTTTGTTTTTTTTACTAATAAAGGAAACATTAAAATCCCTTGTCTAAATCCCCTAAAATAGGCCTTATTCAGAGTTGTATGGAAATGAATTTGCAATTGCAACTTTTTAGGCTATTTAATTGCTATCAAAAGTGAAACTTCCATCCAGAAAAGAAGACAGATGCCCACAGGAGCAATTGCAAACTCATTTGCACCTGTGTACACATATGCAACCCATACACAATAAAGAGGAACGTCGACTGTTAGGGTAGCTCTATGGCTATGCAAACTGGACACAACAGTAGAGACGCAGGATCCATATTTCTCTGTATACATGATCGCAGCTGATGACTTTATACACCCTAAAAATACACGCATTCAATCACTTTCAATCACTCTGCTATGAAAACTCCACTGCATGTGGAATTGCAAAGGCACCTTTACACATACGCACTGTGAGGCTGGTGCATGCACAATCTGCTGATAATCAGTGTCAAAGTCAAAAAATATTCCAGTACACACATTACGTACTAACCATACACACATGCCCGCTGCGCGTGCACTTGTTCCGCTGTGCGTGCACATATCCGCAATTTGCGTATGGTCGCTCCCGCGGTCCTGCGCTTGGTATGGGTATTTACGGCAGAGTTTGTGAATGCATGGAGGGTTATCAAAACATTCCATATTTAATCCAAATAGTGCACATTGTACACATAGCCCCCCTGCACCACATCAGCAAGTATCAACAGTTTAAATGATTCCAGGACTAGGGGATTCACCTTTGCATGATAGGAAAGGACAGACTAAGGTTATAAGGTGATGTCTGTTATCCAGCTGTAGGGTATTTTAAGGGTAACATTCCGGTGTTGGTTAGAGGAAGATCGCATGTTCCTGCGTATAGTTATGTGCAGAAGTAGAATATAGATATAAACTGTATTTACTGTATATTATGTATGCGGCGGGAAACCACAGGAGACCACCCACAAGAGCAGTTGAGACAGACATCGCCCACCTTTTCAAATCAACCTATGACCTCTCCTCTAATGTAAAGATGCATCCCTGTGTCCAATGGACAAAGGGATTACAGTATCCATTGTATTGCTTTTGGAAGTAGTGTATAAAAAGCCTGTTGCTGCCTGGCCGGTCAGAAGACTCTTAACGCTATCTACCTGATTAGCGGAGGACTGGACCATGAAGCGCATGCGAATATTCTCACGTATGTACATTGACTGTAGCCATTTATTCTGTTGTATTGTAGTGTATAAATTGTATTTTTATCCCCTTCCAGATATATACGCTGTGGTGTCGGAGCCCATTGTTTAACTACAAATCGGTGTTGTGTCCTCTTTTCCCTGCTAGAGTTTAAAGCGTATTACATTACCTAACTGTATAAGGTTTAAAAGTGTATTGATAAGTTGTGTACGCGCTGCGGGTACTTTGTACCGTCAGCGCTGCATAAGGTTTAAGGTGTAACATCATTGCAGTGCTTTGCTGCATAAGGTTTAGAGTGTAATAATATCATTGCATTGCATTACTAATAAGGTTTAAAGTATATCAAGAGTGTGTGCGCGCTGTGTGTACTTTGTACCCCCAGCGCAGCGTTTGTACGCTAAGACCGTACACGGTACGGGACTCTGTACGCAAATAGCGTACAAAGTACGTAGAGTGCATATTAAGTCTATCAGCCGCAGCGGCTCCATGGTAAAAGTGTGTTTAAATGTATAGCTTTATGGTTTAAGATAATATCGACATTATGATCAGTCAGTTACAAAAACATAAACATAGCATTGAACTCTGAATCTGGCCCAGTTTTAATAATTTTCAACCTTTCCCCTTCAACATTGTTTATTAAAGGAGATGAGTAAGATCAGTTTTCTGAGTAGTGGCTCAGATTTTACCGCCTTGTTTGGATTCCAAATCATTGCAAAACATCATCATCCTGGCCTCAGATCTGGTTGGTTTTGGATTCTATATATAAATCCAGTGGTGATGAAGAATGGGTGTGTAGAGGAGTCAACACAACATTTTGACATCTAGTTAGGTCTAAAAGAATTGATCAATATTAGTAACACCTCTACCGTAACCCCATTAAATATGGTGAACATCGAAAGAATTATGAAGGATTATTTAAATGTGTACAAATAGACATGTCACAGAGTCACTTTGAATACTGGAAGGAAAAAAAATCTATTTGGAGGCCCTTGTACAAACTGGCTTTGCCTTACTTGAGCTGCCCACTATCCAGTGTGTACTCAGAAAGAGTTTTCAGCACAGCCAGGTACCTTGTCAGCAATCGGTGTAGGAGGCTAGTTCCTCAAAATGTGGAAAAGATGATGTTCATCAAAATGAACTGGAAATTCTATGAGGAAGACCTTTACTGATAAGTACATCAAAGTACAAAAATGTCTGTAATGGTGAATTCCAGTAGGTAGAAATTAAAATTGTGTGAGGATGTTGTACACACTGATAAGGGCGAGGAATCAAATGAGGAGAATGACCTTTCCAACAGTAGAGAGGATTAACAACACTGTTAGCTGACTTTGTTGGTAGCTTGTTTTGTGGGGGTTCAAACAAACCAAACACTTCAGCCACAAAAGTGGCAGCCCCTATTGCTGAAGAGCTTGCTTTGTTAAACTGTGCATGTCCTTTTTAATATCCGACATAAGAGTGGGTGGAAGAGCCCAAGGACAATTCCATCTTGCGCCACTTTTCTTTTCTGACACTGCTGTATGGTTTAATAAATGTGCTATAAACTGCCATGTGTTTGTGCCGCTGCTCTGTCGCTTAGTAACCAGCCAGCTCACTGCATCTTTTTTGCCTAAATTAAAATCAAACAATGAGCTGCAAGGTGGACAAAACTGACTGGAAATTAATGTTATTGGAGTTAATAATACTGTAGTAACAAAAAAGGCCCAAATCATGTGATTTTATCTGTTTATATCAATTTTTGTAAAAAAATACAGAGCCAAAACCAAAACACATGATGGTGGTTTTGGCAGCACCAAAACACAAATGTAGTACAGATCCAAAACATGAGGTCGGCGCACATCTTTAGTTATTAATAAATTCCTTCTGTTCTCCCACCACATTATAATTCCCCCTGAGCTGAATTTGTGTTTTCTACAGATGTAGATTGGAAGTCTACTGAAGAATTGGATGCAAGTGTGTATGCATGGATTTTATAAAACAGCCTGATCTGGAGTCAGATCTCCCCAGGATTGGACAAGTGTACCCAGCTATCTCTTCATGGTAAATTTGTTCTGACTTTCTTTTACCAGGCTAACCTCCCCCATCTTTTCTTGGACTTCAAAGGGTCCTTACCACTTAGCCAAAACTTTGCTTTCAACTATGGGAACCAGAACAAGTACTCTGTCCCCAGGAGCAAAGGTGCATAACAAGGCATTGCAATTGTACAGCTGCAGTTGCGCCTGTTGAGCCTGTTCCAAGTGCTTTCTCACTATTGGCACCACTGCAGCAATCCTCTCCTGCATCTGAGACACATACTCAACAACAGTTTTATATGAACTGGATTGTGTCGTCGTCGACCCCCCCCCCATCCCCCCATGTGTCTTTGACAATGTCCGACAATCCCCTTGGGTGGCATCTGTATAACAAATCAAAAGGTGAAAACCCTCTGGAGGATTGGGGAACCACTCATAATGGCCAGCAATATATAAGGTATTAAATAGTCCCAATCTTTTCCATCTTTATCCACCACTTTCTTTAACACGTTTTGTTAAACCTCTCCACTAACCCATCAGTCTGGGGATGATATACAGAGGTTCTTAACTGAGTAATTTTAAATAGGCAGCATAATTCTTTCATACTTTTTTACATAAATAAGGAAATCCTGACTGATTAAGGTACCTTAGGTATTCTCAATCTGCTAAAGACATGTACTATTTCTCCAGCAATGGTCATTGTTGAAGTATTGCGCAATTGTATTGCTTCCAGGTATCTGGTAGTGTAATCCATTATCATCAAAATATATTGATGATCTCAGGTGAATTTTATTAGAGGCCCAACCAAATTCATAGCTATTCTTTCAAACAGAACCTCAATAATGGGTAATGGAACAAGGGGCTTTTGAGCATGATATTAACATTCAGGACAAGATGCACAATATTCAGATACCTCTTTATGGATCCTAGCCCAGAAAAACATCTGTAAAATTCTCTCAGTGTTTTCATCTACCCCTAGACCTGTCGTTATGTGACAATGAGCTAGGTACACTGTTCTTCTATATACCTAAGGGGACAACCAATTGCTCGACAATATCTTCCCCTTTTTTAATCATTAGAAACAAAAAATCCTGGGGTGCTGCCATGTGATGGTCTAAGGGGTTTAAGTCAATCACTTTTACATTCTTTCTGGCTTTTACAACAGTCGGGTCATTTAACCACTCTATGGCAAAGATCTCTTTTCTGACTTCAAGATCAGGCAGACGACCAACTGGTTCAAAAACATTTTTCTATTTCAGTAGGAGGTATATCATTCTGTGCCCCACTACTGTTCTCATCATTCTCTGGTTCCTGAATCATGCTTGAGAGAGTGCACATTTCAGACTTGGAAGACACTCCCACTGCCACTGAATCAATAACATTCGCAAACGGGTCTAGGTTATTTACTTCTGTAACAAATCGGCTGTCCCACAGCATCCAGAAGTGAACAAAGGACCTAATTCAGACCTGATCGCTAGCAAGCAATTTTTGCACTGCTGCGATCAGATAGTCGCCGCTTACAGGGGGAGGGTATTTCATCTGTGCAAGTGTTCAAATGCATGTGTAGCAGAGCTGTACAAACAGATTTTGTGCAGTTTCTGCACATCTCAGGACTTACTCAGCTGCTGTGATCCCTCAGCCTGTCCAGGACCGGAATTGACGTCAGGAACCCTACCTGCTAGTGCAAGGACATGCCTGCGTTCCAGACACTCCCTGAAAATAGTCAATTGACACCCAGAAACACCCTCTTCCTGTCAATATCCTTGCGATAACCCGTGTGAATGAATCCGTTGCACAAACCCATCGCTGAGTGGCAATCTGCTTTGTACCCGCGCGATGCACCTGCGCATTGTGGTGCATATACATGTGCAGTTTGTGGTTGATCGCCCGCTGTGTGAAAACTCACAGCAGTGATCAGGTCTGAATTACCCCAAAAGTCTCTCCCAATATTGTATCATGCATCAAGCCTAGAACCATACCCACAGAAACTGTAGTGGAACCACACTGCCTTTCTATGTTCACCTCCGCAGTAAATCCCCATGTATGCAAGTCACACCAACAGTTTTCCCCTTACGGTTTAAGGGGATTATCAATTCAGTTTTCATAAGAAAAACCAGGTTACTAGAATCTAACAAAGACTCTACCCGGTTGCCTTCTATAGTGACTATACACATTTGCTAATTTATCTCAGCCTGTCAGTCTGCAGTGCAGGCTAGCTGAGTAAAGAAAGACACTCTGCGATTGACATAAGCAGTATCACATTGCATAGGTTCAGAGGTAAGCGAACAATTAGCAGCAATATTGCCCAAACCACCACAACGAAAACATTGTATCATATATTATAATTAATTTTTTTATGGGATAAGAACCTTCTTTACACTGCTTGCCTACTTTCAAGTGCCAAACCCACAGTTTTAGGTTATTTCCACTGCCCAGCACCATTGCAGGACTAGAGCCTGTGGGGTACTCTTAATAGTTCCTCAGCCACCACATACCTACTGTAACTATAGCTTTAACAATTTGGTCTGCTGTTTTAGGGTCGGTGTGGGTCACCCACTTGCACACAGTTGTAGGTAGAGACCTTACGTATCAATCCATATTGACCTTTTCCACAATATGTGGGTCTGTTAGTGACTCAGACTGTAGCCACTTTGTGGTGAGATGGATGAGGTCATGGATTTGAGAGTGCAGAGGCTTTTCTGTTTGGTATTCCCAGCTGTGAACTCATTGTGCATGTACAAACATTGTGACTCCCAAAGTTACAATTTCTTGTTTTCACTTATCATAGCCTTTGGCATCAGTCAGGCACAAGTCAAAATATGCTTTTTGTGGTTCTCCATACAGGAAGGGTGCCACAAGACTTGCCCACTGATATTTAAGCCAAAACTCTCTCTCACAGCTGTTCTTTCAAAAGTAGTAAGATAAGCTACAACATGTAACTGGCCTGTATGGTGATATGTTAGTTGGAACATCAGTGGAAGCATTTGCAGACCAGCCAGCAAGCTGTTTTATCACTTCTCTTAAGGCCTTGCGGTTTTCCTCTATGGCCACTTGCTGTTGCCTCTTGGCTGCCTCAAAGGCCAAAAGTTGTACCGTGGTGGCTTCTTGCAGAGCCCTGATAGCTGCTTGCTGAATTTTGTTGGTTTCCTGATGAGGGGGATGTAGCCTGTAGCAAGGCCTTAACAATGTTCTCCATGTTATCTTTGGATGTAGGTTTGAAGCAGGATCTGACTTTGCCACCATGGTATATGAGCTGATGTCCAAAACTCCATATTGGTGTCTGTCAATTTTAAATATAAACTTTCCCTATACTGCAATTTTCAGAAGGTTGCATGCTTTCACTTCCACCAATTATTTATTTTATTTATTACAAGTTTCTTATATAGCGCAGCATATTCCATTGAGTTTACAATTGGAACAACAGTAATAGAACAAAATTGGGTAGTAACAGACAGTCATAAAGGTAGCAAGGCACTTGTCGTTAGCTTACATTCAATAGGGAAATAGGCATTGATACACAAGGATAGATAATACATATTGCATGATGGTCCTGCCAGATTGCAAAGGTTCTTAATGGGCTGTGTGATATTGTCACTCAGAGAAATTGACCTAGGGTCAAAATGATGTGAAAGTGAAGAAAAATAAAATATGTGAGGATATGTGACATTGAGTTTGAAGTAATGGAGGATAGCATGCAGGTGTTAAGGTTGTGATCTGAGAGATGGAAAGGAGTGTTAGTGAATTCAGAAACTGAGCATAGTCTGATGATTACAAAATCAAGGTCGTGGCAATCCTGATGAGTAGAGGAGTCGGTTCATTGGGAGAGGCCAAGAGAGGAGGTTAGAGAGAGAGTAGTTTGGAGGCATTGGGAGATTGTGGACTGTCAGTGGCAATATTGAAATCACCCATAATGATTGCGGAGATGTCAGAGAATAAAAAGTGGGGGAGCTAAGTAGAAAAATCTTCCAGAGATTGTTGGGGTTGCCCAGGTGGGCGTTAGATTACAGCAATACATACCACTTGTATGGAGATCAGGCTAGGGGTGCCTACTCCTGAGGTAAATGGGCAGATCCAAATTCACTGCATCTAGTGTGCAAATGATATCAGGGTAAAGTGCCACTAATGAAATATCTGATGGTGTACCCCAAAGTCAGTAATTGCTTACTGTGTGCCTGTTAAAAAAGAAGAAAAGAAAGAAGACTTCTTTGTGGGTGCACTCTTAAAGTATTAAACTACAATGTTACAGTGACAAAATTAAAATGTAACTTTTTATTTGTATGTCTTAAAAAGATATTCTCCTACAACAAACAAACAAACAAACAAACAAACATAAATGCAAGTTAAAAACAGTTGACAGAAGGAATAATAGTAATTAATTATATAATCTATTCCCTATTAATTGGGGGATTTCCAGTGGTAAAATCTCTATCTATGTTTCAATCAGGGCCGGTTCTAGCTCTTTCTGCGCCCCGGGCAGGAAATAGGGGCATGGCTTCATACAGGGGGCGTGGTCAGTTACGCCCCCTGTACAGTAGAGTAGCGCCGCTGAAATGCTGTGCGGTGCGAGATGACGTCATCGCGCACAACACAGCAAAGGTCCTCTCCACGAAGGTAAACTAGACGCTACGTGTCTAGTTCCCTTCACAGCGGGACCAGCGGGGGGCACAGCAGTAGCGGATCTTGCCATGGTGCAGCGCCCTCCGGAAGGCGTCACCCCGGGCAAAAGTCCTGCTTGCCCGTTGCAAGATCCGCTACTGGTTTCAATATTAGGGGTGAATACTCTTTAACCACTATCAGTGCTTATAGCTACAATAATACAGAGTTTTGTAATGAGGCAGCATTGAGGTATTCAAGGCTTTTGGGGTTTAAATGAAGTGTGCCTGAGGTGGCAGAAACAAAAGATAAAGAATAGCGTGAATCTACTGTTAATGTTAGACTGGAGTTGATCCTGTTTCCAAACCTACTGCGCCAAGTATTCCCTGGTGGTCTCCCACCAGGTACTGACTTGGCCCTCTACTGTATAGCTTCGAAGAACGGATGAGATTGGGCATAAGCAGTAAAATATTATAGTAGGTTATGGGTATTTCTGTGCGTCCATCTCCTGAATCATTGATGAGAGTTCAGAAAAATGTAGGGATAGAACAGAGAATACAAGGTATCTGCTTTTGGTGATAGATAGTGGACAGCTATCCCACCAGTTGGAGAACTGCCGTGGAAGAATGAGACCACCAAATCACCAATGAGAGTCCTGAATAGAAAAAATTATAAAAGAAAGGAAGATAAATCCCCCATTTCTATAGAACGTGAATCAGTGTTACAAATGAAAAATAATCACAAATCGGACTAATGCCAGAACAAATCCTTGTTTGCAACATTGTTGCCACTCTATGGTTAGTTGAGCAAAAAATGAACACATTGAGCTTATATGTAACAACACTAGGGTAAGGAGAGATCTTTCACATTAGACCAGACAACATATATTAGCTATTACGAGCAATTCCCATTTGGCTTATCCCAAATTTGAACATATAAAGCCTGTGTTTAGCAGCGCTAGGGTATAAAATATTTTTACAATTGATGAGATACCATGGTTTTGGCCCTTGTGAGTCAGTTTCATTTGGCTTAATCAGAAAGTGAATTTAAAGAGCCTATGAGTAACAGCATTAAAATGTAGATATGGAATAGGCTTTCATATTATGCCACATACCATGTGTTAATCCATTGAGAACAGCTTTCATTTGGCTTATCCCTGAGACATTAATACCGTAATAGTGAAACAATATTTATAATTCTCGCATAATGCACAAAATAGCAACTGTATAACAATTGTATTTCTCCTGCTTCAAATAAATGAAAATGCTGACAGTTTCTAATAAATATTCAGTGGAAAGAACAGAAATGAACAACTTCCAGTGTGTATTCACAGGCACAATAGCACACTGAAATCCTACAGTCGGTAGTCGTAAGATAAGTCTATATGAAGGGTACCGTGCATCACCCTTCCGGTAAAGGGGATGTGTATCTTTAAGACCAGGAGACAATGTGTGTTCAGGACTCCAGACGGAGAAAAATGAAAAGCAGACCCGGCCGCTGCTGTTACCTTATGGAACTCAGAGATGGCCCCCATCTGTGCCGCTGGTGCCTTTGGATACCCTGAGCTGAGACCAAGGAACTGGCGCTAAATGTTTCCCCAATAATAAAAACTGTGGATGGATTTCAATAAAATAACATAAAATTTATTGATTAACTAGACATCACATGCTAAAAGCAGGAAAAAATTCCAATAAACACATGTAGTTAAGGGCATTGATGGAGTTTAAAAATAGTTAATAATGGCTGCTAGTAAGTGTCCACAAAGGATCCCGGACTAAAATATTATGCAGAGTTCCCTGGGGAGAAGAAATGCAAACAGCTGGTGTTACCCTTTGTCGATGGAGACTTCCAGAGATTTGAAATTGCCAGCAGGCAAGCTGTGCTGTTAGTATGAGCACTGGGTCTCTCCAATCGGTGCTGTATAGATGGAATCCCACAGGGAGAGATTTCCAAGGTGGCTTGTTCAAAAGTCCATATCTGGATCCGTTTGAAGAACAGGACACTGATGTAGTAGCAGCATACACACTTAACGCATTTCCCTAGGCTCGGTCACCTAGCTTCATCAGAAGTAAAGCTCAATCTGAATATGGGGTCTATTTAAACCCCATTTGATAGCCTGATGCCCAGCAGGTGTGATAGAAATACCATTTAATTAACCACAGTTTAAATAAAAACAAGAGTTCAATATAATCCATCTACTTACAATGTATAAAGGAGTTAGTAGGAGGCAAACCCTCAAGAAAACAAATATTTATTTCATATACAAACAAGCAAACCTAGTTTTGAGATTAAAAAGGTCAAAGGCCAGTGCAGTCACATGACTCGCCCCCAGCCACCAGATCTATCATCTGGATTTGGATTTATTTTATTTATTAATTGGTCACTTAAAGTCCCCCCCCTCCACCATTTTCGGGGCATAGATACCCCCGCAGCCCATCTTCCTCACAAAGGTACCCGCGATCGGAGGTAGGGAGACAGAGTAACTCCGTGGAGCACTAGACGCTCCTTCCGGGTCACGTGACAGGCGGAGACCAGTTGCAGTCTCCCATCAGAGGTGCCCTGGTTGCTAGGCAACCCCGGCGCGCACCAATGCGGTGCGTGATGACGTCATTCCCCTGTCACATGACCGGGAACCCTGAGTAGCTGCAATTACATGAAAAAGTATGTTTATTCCCAATCGTGGGCAAATAAACATGCACTGAAAAACACACTAAATTGTTTGATATGATAGAACCAATATATACATTAACACTGGGACGCTTAGAGCACTAAAATTCAGACAATTAGCAATTGTTGTTCAAAAGTCACAGGAAAATAGACTGTACATAGTGCAAATCTTTATAGGAGTGCAACATAGATCCTAGCACACAGGACCCTCACATGAACAGTTGGATAATTATCAGTTAACACCACCATATTCTATATACCCTCCTCCTATACTGCTAAGTTAGGATAGGGATCAGTTTATATTTAACTATTAAATAATACACATATAATATGTCTTATGATGACACAAATCACAGTGAAAAATAAACAAGGGATTTCCATGCGAGTGATGATTCATAGGTCAAATTAACATTCAAAAGCCACCTGACCTTAGTCCCACCACCAAAGATGGGTGGTAGCGCAGCCAAGGAGGGACTCCAGTTGGCAGGAGTTGCCTGAACACTCGGATGACCACCGAGTGACTGATTACCCAGGATGTGCTGACAGGGAAAAACCACTGTCCCGTCACGGATAAACGTGGAAGCCTCCAAGGCCACGCATACCACACACAGGTGGCACGGATTTGTCACCTGTACCATCTGGGTGCGTGGGAAAAAGAAAGTGATAGAGAGCTGATTATACAAGAGGATCAAACAGACATTAATAGGACCCTTGTCAGTGGCAATAAACCCCTATGGTCAGTTCCCTTATCTCATTGAGACTCCTCAAAATTTTTTATACCACTACATTCAATTCCATTGTCTCATTTAGACCAGTGGGATATACTGAATTGAACTGGAGCATCCAGTAGATTTCCTTCTTACATAGTAGTGAAAATCTATCCCCCCCCTTGCAGTTGGGGCCACATGTTCCAGTGCCAAGACAGAAAGACACCCAGGATCTTTTTGATGTTTGGAATAACAGTGACGGGACACACTATGTTGTAGAAAACCTTTAGTGATATTTCTTTTGTGTTCCATGAACCTGGTGCGTAATTTTCTGGTGGTACGACCCACGTAATATAAATGACAGCTGCACCAAAGGAGGTAAATGACATATGAGGAATCGCAATTCATAAATGATTTGATGGAATGAACATCTGATTTATTTGGTAACTCTATCGACATTGTTTTCCTGGGTGTGTGTAAACAAACTTGGCATTTATTCTTGCCACAATGAAAGAAGCCTAGTGGCTTATTAGTCAGCCACTCAGATCCTAATTTTTGTTTACTATTAGTATCTTTATTTTCTACTTTTTTCAAAAAGAAACATTTAGCGCCAGTTCCTTTTTCTCTTTACAATTTTCATTGGGACTGACAATCCCTACTGGCAGCTGTGACAGCGCGTCTGGGCTTGTTTTTCTGTTTTGGTTATCTATTGTCTTTACCCAGACGCTGCAGCCATGAGTTGTTTCTCCAATTTTAAAGAGAGGAGTGATAGGAGGCAAACCTATATGACCAATTGGGGTGATTCATTGACAGATAAATCAGGTTCTGAATTGCATGATATGAATAAGGATTTTTATGCTTTAGAAGATCTCCTTAAGAGTGAATCGAGAAATTGGTTAGATAGCACTAACCTACAGAACTATTTAGATAAAGGTATGGTTCCAAGGGGTCTCAGATTATTTAAAAACTCCATTCTGTCTGATTACCCTGAGTTTCAAAAAGAATGGGATTATACGCTGGATAATTGTTCGTTGGCACTTATGAAAATCATTATCAAATTTAGACTATCTAAGGTTCAACAAATAGAGAAAGAAATTGACTCCCTGAAAAAATCAATGGATAAATACATGTCTCGAACAGAATTTAAGGAGAAAGATAGACGTATCAATGAGAGAGTCATAAATTATGAAAAGAATCTGATGGATAACAAGTACATAAAGTTTAAAAGAGACTCTTTTGATTATAAGAATGACCAAATTAGAACCTATAGGAATAATTCAAACAAACCCATAAAACCTGTACCCCCAGAAACAATCAGGGGAGGGAAAGGGAATATCCACGCCAAACACAGGCCGCTAGACGGGGAACATTTGAACACACCAATAGATTTGAAGCCTTTGGTCACTCAGATAATCTGAAGAGGTCACCGAAACAACTGGGAGCTAGAAAGAAGGAATTCACTAACTCTTCGGGACATCACCTAGATCAGTCAGAACCCTCCATTACAGCCTCCTATAGAGGAAGAAAAAGAAGTAGGGAGGATCATTTTTTAGACAGGGAATACAGACACAACAGATGGGAATCACCACCGAAGAGACAGAGAGCAGATTTTCGAAACAAAAGGGTCAGAAATTCAAGCGTAGAGGTACTAGAGGAGGAGGACGTGTGAGACACAGACACCTTCCCGGAAGTAGAATAAACCGTAGGGCAAATTTGGCTGGGAATTCTAAAAAAGTTGTCAATCTATCTTCAAAACAACTGACTGAATCAGAACTGGTTCTCCTTGAAAAGGGACTTAAATTCGCCCCTACAAGTGGACCCAATTTATTTGACTTATATGTTGATTTGAATAAATTTGTTCGCACACTTTGTCGTAAACGATATTTTGCGAACAAACGACTGAAAAGTTTGCAGGACACCTCTATCCATATAGTTCTGGATAGTACAGATACTGCTCTTTTGAACACTTTGGAAAAGCCTTTGGCAGGAAGGTAATATAGAACAAGAAGACCCTATCGGCACTGAAATTAAAATTTATGATATCAAAAACACTGACAGATTTAAGAAAAAAATCAGAATTTTTTCCAATCAGTGCCAAAAGTAGTTCCATTGAAACTTTTTACCGTATTACCTTGGAAGACTTCAAGGATATGTGTCAAAAATATTATGATAAAAAACAACCATCCAATTTAACTAGGAAGGAGAAAGAAGCTCTCAAATCACTGGTAGATGATCCGACCATCATAATAAAAGAAGCAGATAAGGGGGGGGGGGGTTTGGTAATCCTTAACCGTAACGACAACATAGTGGAATCTCTTAGACAATTAAATAATCAGGAACATTATTGTATACTAAAGGGAGATCCGACATTAAAATTTCAGTCAGATTTAAAAAATCTACTTGAAGGCGCATTAGACTCAGGTATCATTTCCAAAGACATATATTATTTCCTTTACCCCACACACCCCCACATTCCGGTTATTTACTATCTTCCTAAAATTCACAAATCCATCACTGCACCTCCTGGGAGACCCATCATTTCAGGTATTGATTCCTTGACTTCAAATCTTTCTTTTTATGTGGATTCCTTTCTTCAATCTAGAGTGTCCTCACTAAGGTCCCATATAAAGGATACCACGGATTTCCTTAATTTAATTAACATTGTCACGTGGAAAGAAACGTATGCATTTCTTACCTTAGATGTATTTGCCTTATATACACACATCCCACTTTCACTGGGCTGTGAAGTGATCAAAAGGAGACTTGATATGGATAATGACCTCAGTGAGGAACAAAAATCTTTTCTCACCACCTCCATCTCTTTTATTTTGTCACATAATTATTTTTTGTTTCTCAGTGTTTTTTATTTACAGGTGATGGGTACGGCCATGGGGACCAGATTCGCGCCCAGCTATGCCAACCTCTACATGGGGGAGTTTGAACAAACCCATGTGTGGAGCAGTGGCTGGGCGTCGAATCTGGTCCTTTATGGCCGGTACATTGATGATCTTTTTATTATTTGGGATGGGGACCTTCACTCTGCCACACAGTTTATTCAATCATTGGCCTGTAATAAATATAACTTGACCTTCACCTCAACTTTTCACACCACCAAAATAAACTTCCTGGATGTTAATCTTGAAATAGTTAATAATAAAATAGTCACGTCTACATTTAGCAAAGAGACCAATACTAACTCGTATCTACACTTCACTAGTTCACACTTTAAACCATGGAAGCAGAATATCCCTAAGGGACAACTTATTCGTCTCAGGAGAAACTGCTCCAGCTTCATCACTTTTAATGAAGGAACAGGCAGACACCCTTCTTACTTCTTTCAGGGAATGTGGGTACCCTGAAAGTGTCTTACAAAAAGCACTTTTGGAGGTTTCAGAGATAGACAGAGATAGCCTTCTACAACATCACTCCAAGAAAGATGAACATGTTGTCAATAAGGATAAGAGCTTTGCTTGCATCTGTAAATTTAATAGTTGTGCGGGCCAGATCCGTAGCATAATAAATTGAAATTTCAAAATCTTGAAACAAGACCGTATCCTGGTGGAAACACTCCCCCATGCCCCAAAAAAAATCTACAGAAAAAATAAGTCTCAAAAAACTCTTTTAGCTCCCAGTTTTTTGAAAAAAGTAGAAAATATAGATACTAATAGTAAACAAAAATTAGGATCTGAGTGGCTGACTAATAAGCCACTAGGCTTCTTTCATTGTGGCAAGAATAAATGCCAAGTTTGTTTACACACACCCAGGAAAACAATGTCGATAGAGTTACCAAATAAATCAGATGTTCATTCCATCAAATCATTTATGAATTGCGATTCCTCATATGTCATTTACCTCCTTTGGTGCAGCTGTCATTTATATTACGTGGGTCGTACCACCAGAAAATTACGCACCAGGTTCATGGAACACAAAAGAAATATCACAAAAGTTTTTCTACAACATAGTGTGTCCCGTCACTTTTATTCCAAACATCAAAAAGATCCTGGGTGTCTTTCTGTCTTGGCACTGGAACATGTGGCCCCAACTGCAAGGGGGGGGGGATAGATTTTCACTATGTAAGAAGGAAATCTACTGGATGCTCCAGTTCAATTCAGTATATCCCACTGGTCTAAATGAGACAATGGAATTGAATGTAGTGGTATAAAACATTTTGAGGAGTCTCAATGAGATAAGGGAACTGACCATAGGGGTTTATAACCACTGACAAGGGTCCTATTAATGTCTGTTTGATCCTCTTGTATAATCAGCTCTCTATCACTTTCTTTTTCCCACGCACCCAGATGGTACAGGTGACAAATCCGTGCCACCTGTGTGTGGTATGCGTGGCCTTGGAGGCTTCCACGTTTATCCGTGACGGGACAGTGGTTTTTCCCTGTCAGCACGTCCTGGGGAATCGGTCACTCTGTGGTCATCCGAGTGTTCAGGCAACACCTGCCAACTGGAGTCCCTCCTTGGCTGCGCTACCACCCATCTTTGGTGGTGGGACTAAGGTCAGGTGGCTTTTGAATGTTAATTTGACCTATGAATCATCACTCGCATGGAAATCCCTTGTTTATTTTTCACTGTGATTTGTGTCATCATAAGACATATTATATGTGTATTATTTAATAGTTAAATATAAACTGATCCCTATTCTAACTTAGCAGTATAGGAGGAGGGTATATAGAATATGGTGGTGTTAACTGATAATTATCCAACTGTTCATGTGAGGGTCCTGTGTGCTAGGATCTATGTTGCACTCCTATAAAGATTTGCACTATGTACAGTCTATTTTCCTGTGACTTTTGAACAATTGCTAATTGTCTGAATTTTAGTGCTCTAAGCGTCCCAGTGTTAATGTATATATTGGTTCTATCATATCAAACAATTTAGTGTGTTTTTCAGTGCATGTTTATTTGCCCACGATTGGGAATAAACATACTTTTTCATGTAATTGCAGCTGCTCAGGGTTCCCGGTCATGTGACAGGGGAATGACATCATCACGCACCGCATCGGTGCGCGCCGGGGTTGCCTAGCAACCAGGGCACCTCTGATGGGAGACTGCAACTGGTCTCCGCCTGTCACGTGACCCGGAAGGAGCGTCTAGTGCTCCACGGAGTTTCTCTGTCTCCCTACCTCCGATCGCGGGTACCTTTGTGAGTAAGATGGGCTGCGGGGGTATATATGCCCCGAAAATGGTGGAGGGGGGGACTTTAAGTGACCAATTAATAAATAAAATAAATCCAAATCCAGATGATAGATCTGGCGGCTGGGGGCGAGTCATGTGACTGCACTGACCTTTGACCTTTTTAATCTCAAAACTAGGTTTGCTTGTTTGTATATGAAATAAATATTTGTTTTCTTGTGGGTTTGCCTCCTACTGACTCCTATATACATTGTAAGTAGATGGATTATATTGAACTCTTGTTTTTATTTAAACTGTGGTTAATTAAATGGTATTTCTATCACACCTGCTGGGCATCAGGCTATCAAATGGGGTTTAAATAGATCCCATATTCAGATTGAGCTTTACTTCTGATGAAGCTAGGTGACCGAGCCTAGGGAAGCGCGTTAAGTGTGTATGCTGCTACTACATCAGTGTCCTGTTCTTCAAACGGATCCAGATATGGACTTTTGAACAAGCCACCTTGGAAATCTCTCCCTGTGGGATTCCATCTATACAGCACCGATTGGAGAGACCCAGTGCTCATACTAACAGCACAGCTTGCCTGCTGGCAATTTCAAATCTCTGGAAGTCTCCATCGACAAAGGGTAACACCAGCTGTTTGCATTTCTTCTCCCCAGGGAACTCTGCATATTATTTCAGTCCGGGATCCTTTGTGGACACTTACTAGCAGCCATTATTAACTATTTTTGAGCTCCATAAATGCCCTTAACTACATGTGTTTATTGGAATTTTTTCCTGCTTTTAGCATGTGATGTCTAGTTAATCAATAAATTTTATGTTATTTTATTGAAATCCATCCACAGTTTTTATTATTGGGGAAACATTTAGCGCCAGTTCCTTTTTCTCTTTACAATTTTCATTGGGACTGACAATCCCTACTGGCAGCTGTGACAGCGCGTCTGGGCTTGTTTTTCTGTTTTCCTGAGCTGAGACCGCTGGAACTGCCGTCACTGCTATGATGGGAGGGGAAAACACATTTCGCCCATAATGACGGGCTTGGTCACTTCCTGCTTGCATCACAGATCAGCGGTGCTGAAGTAGCATCGCCGGGGAAAAATGCTGCTTGTGATTGGTCTGGGTGGGAGGCTGGTAAATCAGTGCCCTCCTGTTAGTATGTCATAGCAGGGGGCTTGGTGGCCTTACCCCCAATACCTAGTATAAAGGGTTTGATTATAAATGTATAGGACACATTTCATGTACCGTCCATAGGGCAGGATATAGAGAATTAACCCTTTCCTGCTATATCCCATAAGTATGCGTAGCCTGGGAATTTATCCAAGGCTGCGTAAAGGGATTAATAATGAGGTTCAGTATATTCAAAGAATGAATAATGATAAATACAGAGGGAAATGAAATTTGGTATATTCATTCATGCTAATGGTATAGAAGCCATAATTCAATAAAATAAAATGATCTTGGATAGGTAGATATGGGTGACCTGGTGGCACTGGAAGAGAAAAAACGGCATAAAGATATAAAAAATATTCAGTATTAGTTATATTAAAAGTATATGTATATAAATTAAAACAAAAATAAATGAAATATTACCGATATACTATGTTCATGTTGTCCTTGAAGTTCCACTGATAAAACCTATTGATTATGTTTTATGCCACTTCACTTTGGAGGATGTTTCCAGAGAACGGAAAAGGGTTGGGTATGCTGAGGGATATTAGTGGAGTAGAAGTCATTGAGTACCGTTAAGGAAATCCAAAAGTGCTAACGATCATTTCTCTTGAAAATATTTTTTTTTATAAGTGTAATGACATCATAGATAATCATTAGAAGGATGTCATGATCCCTTGAGATAATTTGATTATAGAAGGGCCGAACAATGGGGGACAATCCCAAAGGAATTGTTACAAGTTAGAGAAAGAGTCAGGTAAGTGGACAACCAGAGAAAAGGGGGGTGCTCAAAGGGTAAATCCGTCTTATCGTGCTTAACCTTGGCCCCATTTTTGGGGGGCATACTAATAGAGAAGAGACTCTTATGAGAAAGCCATATGATAATGCCATGTGGAGTGTTAGTTAAAGTGTGAAAGACTAATCACATGTGAGTGTATGATAATAAAAATCAAGTATTGTTAGATGTTTAACAAATAATAAACAAAAAGTAAGGTGGGGCAATTTTGTGGCATGGGCTGTGTGACTGTGAAAGTGTAGGTGTGCTGGCGCTGTGGAAGTGATGCTACATGTAAAGTAACACGAGAGTGAGTGACCAATGTACAGGGAAACTCCCCCCCCCCCAAAAAAAAAAAAAGTGAGGTTATTAAATCTGACAATAAAACAAAAGTTAAAAAAGACGATGTCAGGTGTGAGAAGACTTGTGGATAAAAAAAGAGACACATATAAGTGGAACTGTGTGTGGGCCTCCCTAGGTGCAGGTAGATGGTATGAAAGACAGTATATTTCATGTGTAACTATCAGAACGAGGGAGAGGAAGAGGTGGAAAATACTGTGAACTAGGCAGATAATTGTTTGTAATACCGTCCTTCCTGGTCTCTACACTGTCTCCCGGTTATTCCGGGTCAAGGTTAAAATAGATGCTCCCTTGGAGTTCCTAAAAATAAGAGATCAAATTGCAAACCTCAAATAAGAAGAAAGTAGGGGATCCATTCTCAATCCCATGAAAAAGATGGTAGTCTTGGTGCTACTGGTAACATATTAAAGGAAAGATTAGAATTGTGTGAGGGTTACAAATATCAGAGGAAGGTACTGAAGTCGATTGTTTCATTAAGTCCTTCCAGCTTAACCCCCGCTAGACGGAAAATCCACTCACTTTCCTTTTTCAGGAGTTCTCGTGTTATATCACCTCCCCTGATTCCCACATGGATTTGCTCCAATTCGAATATCTTCATGTCCTTGATAGAATCCTGATGCTGCACATGGAAATGGCGAGCCACTGATGTAAGTTTCCTCATCTTACTGAGTTCTAATGTGGCATTTCTTATGTTTCCAGTGTGTTCCAGGATTCTGTGCTTGAATGCCCTGGCCGTCATGCCCAAATATTTTAGTCCGCAGGTGCAAACCAAACAGTGTATCACACTGATGGGGTTGTAGTAAAAGTAGTGCTTAATGGCCCAACTCTTCCCATACTTGTCCTCCACAGTGTTTCTTTTGAGGATGTGTGAGCAAGCTTTGCATGATCCACAGGGAAATGTTCCAGTTGGGGTATCCACACCTCTGGGATGTTTCATGAAATTACTCCTTACTAGATGGTCTCTCAAGTTCTTAGATCTATGCCAGCTCATCTGTACTTTGGGTTCCAACTGTGCAGCTAAGTCTTTGTCCATTTGTAGGATGTATAGATGTTTCTGTATAGTGTCCCTTAACTCTTGCCATTCTTTACAGTAGGTTCCTACAAATCAGAGTTTTGTGTTCTCCTCCCCTTTCTTTGATGTATTGTTGAATATGCGTTTATTTCTGTCTATCTTTGAGACCATTGCTTGTGCCCATTTAAGGAATCTTCTACTGTAACCGCGGTCAATCAGCCAAGTGGTAAGCTCTTTGCTCTGGGTAATGAATGCCTGGTCTTCTGTACAGTTTCTTCTGAGATGGAGGAAATCCCCCTTGGGTATATTCTCCAGGGTGGGTGGGAAGTGGGAGGTAGTCTGGAGTAATATGTTACTAGTTGCCGTCTCCTTACGAAACTGTTCAGTGGCCAGTATGCCATTGGGAGGTGAATAGATGGAAAGATCCAGGAATGATACTCTATCAGAACTGTTCGTATGTGTCAGTCTGATATTGATCGTATTGCTGTTCATTTCTGTTATAAACTCCTTCAAAAGCTCCTTACACCCATCCCACAGGATAAATATATCATCAATATATCGTAGACAAATCAGCACATGCTTAGTATATTTGTCGTTAGCTTCCTGGAAAACAAGTTGCTCCTCCCACCATCCCAAGAAGAGATTAGCATATGTGGGTGCACATGCTGCCCCCATTGCTGTACCCCTAACTTGGAGAAAAAAATTGGTCACAGAAGGTAAAATAATTTTTCTTCAAAACAAATTCCGGAAGTTCCAGTAAAAAATCCTCAAAATCAATGTCATCCCTGCTCCTTAAGAAGTGTCTGGTTGCTGCTAATCCCATCTTGTGATCTATGCTGGTAAACAGCGCTTCTATATTCAAGCTAACTAGTAAATAACTATCCTCCATCTTGATGTCATGGAATTTCTTAAGAACATCTGAGGTGTCATTCAAGTAGGAGGGCAGTGCCAGAACATACTCCCTTAGTCCAGGAACCTGCTAGGTAACTCTAATAGGCCCCCCAATCCTGACACAATTGGCTGCCTTTATTGCTGATCGATGTTCTTATTGATCTTCAGTAGAAGATAGAAGGTAGGAATCTTAGGATTGGTCACCGTCAGATATCAGAGTTCTTGTTTGCTGATGATGCCCTGGGTACAAGTCTCATTGATCTATCTTGTGTATATCCGTGTGAAGTACTCCAAGAGATTTGAGAACAGTTTCCGGTAGCATGTGGTGTTACTCAGTTATGTTTTTGGTTCCAAGATATACATATTTGCTGGCCATAGCACAATGTTACCTCCTTTGTTGGAGGGTTTAATCTCCACATCTTTCCATGTCTGGATTTCACTGAGGGCTTTTCTTTCACCAGATTTCATATTTGATTTCCCACATCTATGTCTGCTGATATTCTTCATGTGTATCCTGTCGAATTCCCATGACACTAGATTGAGGAAGACACTCACTTCAGGGCTCAAATTCTTCTGTGGGGAGAATGTGGATTTCATTTTGCATTTAGACCGTGCAGAACTATTATCCTTGGGTCCTATTGGGGATTCTTCCTTTAGGTATTCAAGATCTTCCAGGGCTTCTAGTTCCTCCCTTATGAGTGAGAGTACTTCTCGTCGGGGTACAGCATCAGCTGATATCCCTTGTTCCCTTGAGAAGAATTTTCTTTTAAGTAATTTTCTGCCGAATAACCAAAGGTCTTTTTCCCAAGTGAATCTATTAAAAGACCTGATGGGAGAGAAGGAAAGGACATACACTGAGACTGGAGGGGGGGAGGTTCAGGGGAAATTTAAGGAAATATTACTTCACAGAAAGGGTAGTGGATAAGTGGAATAGTCTCCCATCAGAGGTGGTAGAGGCTAAGACTGTAGAGCAATTTAAACATGCTTGGGATAGGCATATGAATATCCTTACAAAGAATTAAGGTTCAAAAAGGGTTGAGATTACCTAAAGGATAAAAAAAAGGGCAGACTAGATGGGCCAAGTGGTTCTTATCTGCCGTCAAATTCTATGTTTCTATGTTTCTACGTTACTTACTCAAAACCATCATTTGTTCCTCAGTTAGCACTCATTTGGACAGGTTGATAATTTGAAGGTGTTCCATGTTTAGAGGGTTTACTTGTTCCGAGTGGCTCTTTGAGGATATAGTAATCTTCTTGGGGTTGTTCCACCATTCTGTTTATCGCCCCCCCCCCCACTCCTCGTCGGCCTCTTGTTTTGTGCCTGATTTTGGTACGCTGGCCTCTTCCTAAAAAAGAGATTTTGTTGTATGTATCACCACCTCAATACTGGAATTCAGATGGACCTCCTTATTCATGAGAGGAGTCTTCGCCTCCTGATGACTCAATTTCAGATCAGCTTTACTCTCCCTGTTGTTGCCTGTAAGTATATTGGTGTGGTTGGATGTTCCACTTAAATATGTTGCCTGTGGCAAAGTCTCATTTGTCCCTGATAAATGTATTGCATTTTTGATTTATGATTGATTGTTCATATTGATCTAAATCTTTTCTGTTGCATTCAAATGCTGACTGAAAGGATATATCCTGTTCCCAAAGTTACAATTTTTTACCCAGTTCCTCAATTGTTTTTTTCACATTGATTTAAGATCAAGTTATCATGCTTTATAAGAATCTACATTAAGTCCTGTGAGCATTTGAGTAATGTTGCCTCTCAGTCTGATTTAAGGTTTTCTGTAGCTAGTGGGAATGCCGGAAAGACCTTGGGTCTCAAGCCCCTGGGACTGATCTTGTGCTTAACATAATATCCCAGGAGATTCCTGAACATCTTTGTAAGCAATTCTTGAGTTTATGCAGTACTTCTGTCCAATTAAGATGACTGACCCCTTCTTCCAGTGTGTCATGAAATGGGTCACCCTCTATGTCGACTCGCTAATGTTTATTAATGAACTCATCTTTGAGTGAGAAGGTGCTCATGTGTGTATTCACTGAGCAGAAATGTCGGCATCAGGGTACTCAGATAAGCAGCACAATGTGAAATTATGAGTATAAAAAAGAAATGTAAGATAGGGGACAGATGTCCCTCTGAAAGAGAATGCGACGGGATTAGCAGCAACCAGACACTTCTTAAGGAGCAGGGATGACATCGCTTTTGGGGATTTTTTACTGGAACTTCTGGAATTTGTTTTGAAGAAAAATAATTTTACCTTCTGTGACCAATTTTTTCTCCAAGTTAGGGGGGACAGCAATGGGGTCAGCATGTGCACCCACATATGCTAATCTCTTCTTGGGATGGTAGGAGGAGCAACTTGTTTTCCAGAAAGCTAATGACAAATATACTAAGCACGTGCTGATTTGTCTACGATATATTGATGATATTATCATCCTGTGGAATGGGAGTGAGGAGCTTTTGAAGGAGTTTATAACAGAAGTGTACAGCAATATGATCAATATTAGACTAAACCATACGATCAGATCTGATAGAGTATCATTCCTGGATCTTTCCATATATATATATATATATATATATATATATATATACACTGTTTGGTTTGCACCTGCGGACTAAATTATGTGGGCATGATGACCAGGGCATTCAAGCACAGAATCCTGGAACACATTGGAAACATAAGAAATGCCACATTAGATCTCAGTAAGATGAGGAAACTTACATCAGTGGCTCGCCATTTCCATGTGCAGCATCAGGATTCTATCAAGGACGTGAAGATATTCGAATTGGAGCGACTCCACGTGGGAATCAGGGGAGATGATGTAACATGAGAACTCCTGAAAATGGAAACAAGTGGATTTTCCACCTAGTGGGGGTTAAACCAGAAGGACTTAATGAAACAATCGACTTCAGTACCTTCCTCTGATATTTGTAACCCTCACACAATTCTAATCTTGCCTTTATTATGTTATCAACAGCACCAAGACTACCATCTTTTTCCTGGGATTGAGAATTTATCCCCTACTTTCTTCTTATTTGAGGTTTGCAAACTGATCTCTTATTTTTAGGACCTCCAAGTGAGCATCTATTTTAACCTTGACCTGGAATAACCGGGAGACAGTGTAGAGACCAGGAAGGATGGTATTACAAACAATTATCTGCCCAGTTCACAGTATTTTGCACCTCTTCCTCTCCCATGTTCTAATAGTCACACATAAAATGTAGGGGGTAATTCCAAGTTGATCGCAGCAGGAAATTTTTTAGCAGTTGAGCAAAACCATGTGCACTGCAGGGACGGCAGATATAACATGTGCAGAGAGAGATAGATTTGGGTGTGGTGAGTTCAATCTGCAATCAAAACTGCAGTGTAAAAATAAAGCAGCCAGTATTTATCCTGCACAGAAAGAAAATAACCCACCCAAATCTAACTCTCTCTGCCAATGTTATAACCCACCCAAATCTAACTCTCTCTGCCAATGTTATATCTGCCCCCCCTGCTGCGATCAACTCAGAATTACCCCCATAGTCTTTCATACCATCTACCTGCACCTATGGAGGCCCACTTATATGTGTCTCCTTTTTATCCACAAGTTTTCTCACACCTGACATCGTCCTTTTTCAACTTTTGTTTTATTGTCAGATTTAATAACCTCACTTTTTTGGGGAGGGGGAGTATACCTGTACATTGGTCACCCACTCTCAGGTTACTTTACATGTAGCATCACTTCCACAGCGCCAGCACACCTACACTTTCACAGTCATACAGTCCATGCCAAGAAATTGCCCCACCTTACTTTTTGTTTATTATTTGTTAAACATCTAACAATACTTGATTCTTTATTAGCATACACTCACATGTGATTAGTCTTTCACACTTTAACTAACACTCCACATGGCATTATCATATGGCTTTCCCATAAGAGTCTACTCTCTATTAGTATGCCCCAAAAAATGGGGCCAAGATTAAGCATGATAAGACGGATTTACCCTTTGAGCACCCACTTTTCTCCGGTTGTCCACTTACCTGAGTCTTTCTCCTAACTTGTGGCAATTCCTTTCGGATTGTCGCCCACTGTTCGGCCCTTTTATAATTAAACTATCTCAAGGGATCATGACATTCCTCTAATGATTATCTATGATGTCATTACACTTATACAAAAATATATTTTCAATAGAAATGATCGTTAGCACTTTTGATTTTCCTTAACAGTACTCAGTGACTTCTACTCCCCTATTATCCCTCAGCATACCCAACCCTTTTCCGTTCTATGGCCACATCCTCCAAAGTGAAGTGGCATAAAACATAATCAATAGGTTTTATTAGTGGAACTTTAAGAACAACATGCCCATAGTATATCGGCAATATTTCATTTCTGTTTTAATTTATATACATATACTTTTAACATAACTAATACTGAATATTTTTTTATATCTTTATGCCGTTTTTTCTCTTTTAGTGGCACCGGGTCACCCATATCTACCTATTCAAGATCATTTTATTTTATTGAATTATGGCTTCTATACCATTACCATGAATGAATATACCAAATTTCGTTTCCCTCTGCATTTATCACTATTCATTCTTTGAATATACTGTACCTCATTATTAATCCCTTTACATAGCCATGGATAAATTCTCAGACTATGCATACTAATGGGTTATAGCAGGAAAGGGTTAATTCTCTATATCCTGCCCTACGGACAGTACAGGAAAAGTGTCCTATACATTTATGATCAAACCCTTTATACTAGGTAATAGGTAATAGGTAGGTAATAGGTAATAGGTAATAGGTAATAGGTAAGGCCGCCAAGCCCCCTGCTATGACATACTAACAGGAGGGCGTCAATTTACCAGCCTCCCATAAGGACCAATCACAAGCAGCATTTTTCCCCGGTGACGATACTTCAGCGCAGCTGATCTGATATGCAAGCAGGAAGTGACCAAGCCCGTCAGCATAGGTGAAATGTGTCTTCCCCTCCCATCATAGCGGTGACGGCGGTTCCAGCGGTCTCAGCTCGGGGTATCCTGCGGCACCAGAGGCACCAGCGGCACAGATGGGGGCCATATCTGAGTTCCATAAGGTAACAGCAGCGGCCGGGTGGCTTTTAATTTTTCTCCTTCTGGAGTCCTGAACACACATTGTCTCCCAGTCTTTAAAGATACACATCCCCTTTATTTGAAGGGGGATGCATGGTACCTTTCATACAGCCTTATTGATCAATTATACTCTTACGACTACCAACTGTAAGATTTCAGTGTGCTATTGTGCCCGTGAATATACACTGGAAGTTGTTCATTTCTGTTCATTCCAATAAATATTTATTAGAAACTGTTAGCATCTTTATTTATCTGAAGGAGAAATACAATTGTTATACAGTTGCTATCTTGTGCATTATGCGAGAATTATAAATATTGTTTCACTATTACAGTATTAATGTTTCAGGGATAAGCCAAATTAAAGCTGTTCTCAATGGATTAACACATGGTGTGTGGCTTAATATGAAAGCCTATTCCATATCTACATTTTAATGCTGTTACTCATAAGCTCTTTAAATTCACTTTCTGGATAAGCCAAATGAAACTGACTCACAAGGGCCAAAAACATGGTGTCTGATCAAGTGTAAAAATCTTTTATACCCTAGCGCTGCTAAACACAGGCTTTATATGTTCAAATTTGGGATAAGTCAAATGGGAATTGCTCGTAATAGCTAATATATGTTGTCTGGTCTAATGTGAAAGACCTCTCCTTACCCTAGTGTTGTTACATATAAGCTCAATGTGTTCATTTTTTGCTCAACTAAACACGGAGTGGCAACATTGTTGCACACAAGGGGGTAAATTTACTAAGATGGGAGTTCTATTTAAGATGGGATGTTGCCCATAGCAACCAATCAGTTTCTATTTCTCATTTATCTAGCACCTTCTAGAAGATAATACATGGACTCTGATTGGTTGCTATGGGCAACATCCCATCTTAAATAGAACTCACATCTTAGTAAATTTACCCCAAGGATGTGTTCTGGCATTAGTCCAATTTGTGATTATTTTTCATTTGTAACACTGATTCATGTTCTATAGGAATGGGGGAATTTATTTTCATTTCCCTTATCATTTTTTCCATTCAGGACTGTCATTGGTGATTTGGTGGACTAATTCTTCCACAGAAGTTCTTCAACTGGTGGGACAGCTGTCCACTATCTAACACCAGGGACCAAATGTAACAGAGTGAGAGTTTGAAAAAGTGAGAGAATTGGTAAGGTCTTGCCGTTTTTTTTAAAGTGGCAATCATTTACACAGCAAGATCAACCTGGTTTTGCAGTGTAAATGATTGCCACTTTAAAAACAACTGAAAAACCTCACCAAATCTCTCACTTTCTGAAACTCTCACTCTATTACATTTGGCCGCAAAAGCAGATCCGTTCTATTCTCTTTTCTTATCCTACATTTTTCTGGTATCCTGTCTCTAGGTCGACAAGAACTAGGTCGACACTATCTAGGTCAACCACTATTGGTCGACAGTAAATAGGTCGACAGGGTTTCTATGTCGACAGGGTCTCTATGTCGACGTGTTCTAGGTCAACAGGTCAAAAGGTCGACTTGAGTTTCTCACAGTTTCTTTCTTTTTTTGAACCTTTTCATACTTAACGATCCACGTGGACTACGATTGGAACAGTAATCTGTACCGAGGGAAGTGGTAGCAGAGCGAGGCACCTTGCCCGAAGCATGGCAAGCAAAGCAAGCCATGTGAGGGGACACGGTGCACTAATTGGGGTTCCCGGTCACTCTACAAAGAAAACATCACCAAAAAAAACTAAAAACTCAAGACGACCTTTTGACCTGTCGACCTAGACCATGTCAACCTAAAGACTCTGCCGACCTAGAGACCCTGTCAACCTAGTTACTATCGACCAAAGGATACTGTCGACCTAGTTACTATCTACCTTCCATACCACACCCCATTTTTCTGAACTCTCATCAGGAGACGGACGCACAGAAATACCTATAACCCAGGGACGTGCAGTCAGAGGAGGCAGGGGAGGCTCCCTATCATACTCAGAGTTCTCATTATAAAAATGATTGGAAGAACAAAAAGAAGATATTTATAACTTACAGTATAAGCATCTTCTTTGTATTAATACAATCATCTTTATAGATAAAACTTACCAGAGTTGCAGAGCTCCTGGAATTGCAGAGAGAGACAGAGATGAGGCAGTGGCAGCTCAGCCTCTTCTCTCACACTGTCGGACACTGCCTGTACAGATGTGCGTGGCTACGCAGCTGCCAATCAGACCGCGTAGAACAGAGAAATGTGAGGCATGTCTTACAGTGGGGGCATGTGTGAGCTCTGATAGACAGCTCGGATTGGTCATGTGACCAATCCAGGAAGTGAAGAAAGGCAGACACCGGAGCTGAGCTTCTTGGCAGGGGAGGAGGGAAGTGGGGACCCGCAGTGCCAGCAGCATCCACCTGTGCACAGTGACTGGGGTGAGTAGCTGCCAGTACCTAGACTCTCTGTGTGTGTCTGTGTGTATCTGTAGTGAGTGTGGGGACAGGACTATGTGAGTTGGGGGACAGGAGTGTGTGTGTGTGTGTGTGTGTGTGTGTGTGTGTGTGTGTGTGTGTGTGTGTGTGTGTGTGTGTGTGTGTGATCTGTAGAGGAGTGTGTGTGTGTGTGTGTGTGTGTGTGTGTGTGTGTGTGTGTGATCTGTAGTGAGTGTGGGGACTGGACTCTCTGTGTATGAGTGTGTGTGTGTGTGTGTGTGTGTGTGTGTGTGTGTGTGTGTGTGTGTGTGTGTCATCTGTGGGAAGTGATCTCCCTCCCCAGGTGCTGCTAACAATATCACTGATGATTGTATTGCCCTGTGTAACCTGCTGCACCAGGCCACCAGTTTCTGCACCTCACCACACCAGTTTACTCACAACACTATGGTGAAGGCTGTGACCTGGCTATTACTGTATGTATGTTCTCCCTGTGTTTGCATATATGTAGTGCAGGGACATAACAGTTAAATTGTGTAGGGGGTGAGACAGGCTCCTGGCACTGAGAGCCTCCACCATTTGTGCCTCCCCAATCTCTGACCTCACCGCACGTCACTGCTATAACCTACTATCATACCTCACTGCTCATGCCCTATCTCATCCGATCTTGGAAGCTATACAGTAGAGGGCCGAGTCAGTACCTGGTGGTAGACCACCAGGGAATACTTGGCGCAGTAGGTTTAGAAACAGGATCAACTCCAGTCTAACATTAACAGCAGATTCACGCTATTCTTTATCTTTTGTTTCTGCCATCTCAGGCACACTTCATTTAAACTAGTGATGTGCACCGGACATTTTTCGGGTTTTGTGTTTTGGTTTTGGATTCGGTTCCGCGGCCGTGTTTTGGATTCGGACGCGTTTTAGAAAAACATCCCTGAAAATTTTTTGTCGTATTCGGGTGTGTTTTGGATCCGGGTGTTTTTTTACAAAAACCCCTCAAAAACAGCTTAAATCATAGAATTTGGGGGTCATTTTGATCCCATAGTATTATTAACCTCAATAACCATAATTTCCACTCATTTTCAGTCTATTCTGAACACCTCACACCTCACAATATTATTTTTAGTCCTAAAATTTGCACAGAGGTCGCTGGATGACTAAGCTAAGCGACCCAAGTGGGCGACACAAACACCTGGCCCATCTAGGAGTGGCACTGCAGTGTCAGACAGGATGGCACTTCAAAAAAATAGTCCCCAAACAGCACATGATGCAAAGAAAAAAAGAGGCGCAATGAGGTAGCTGTGTGACTAAGCTAATCGACCCAAGTGGCCGACACAAACACCTGGCCCATCTAGGAGTGGCACTGCAGTGTCAGACAGTATGGCACTTCAAAAAAATAGTCCCCAAACAGCACATGATGCAAAGAAAAAAAGAGGTGCACCAAGGTCGCTGGATGGCTAAGCTAAGCGACACAAGTGGCCGACACAAACACCTGGCCCATCTAAGAGTGGCACTGCAGTGTCAGGCAGGATGGCACTTCAAAAAAATAGTCCCCAAATAGCACATGATGCAAACAAAAATGAAAGTAAAAAGAGGTGCAAGATGGAATTGTCCTTGGGCCCTCCCACCCACCCTTATGTTGTATAAACAGGACATGCACACTTTAACAAACCCATCATTTCAGCGACAGGGTCTGCCACACAACTGTGACTGAAATGACTGGTTGGTTTGGGCTCCCACCAAAAAAGAAGCAATCAATCTCTCCTTGCACAAACTGGCTCTACAGAGGCAAGATGTCCACCTCCTCCTCATCGTCCGATTCCTCACCCCTTTCACTGTGTACATCCCCCTCCTCACAGATTATTAATTCGTCCCCACTGGAATCCACCATCTCAGGTTCCTGTGTACTTTCTGTAGGCAATTGCTGGTGAATGTCTCCACGGAGGAATTGATTATAATTCATTTTGATGAACATCATCTTCTCCACATTTTCTGGAAGTAACCTCGTACGCAGATTGCTGACAAGGTGAGCGGCTGCACTAAACACTCTTTCGGAGTACACACTGGAGGGTGGGCAACTTAGGTAAAATAAAGCCAGTTTCTGCAAGGGCCTCCAAATTGCCTCTTTTTCCTGCCAGTATACGTACGGACTGTCTGATGTGCCTACTTGGATGCGGTCACTCATATAATCCTCCACTATTCTTTCAATGGTGAGAGAATCATATGCAGTGACAGTAGACGACATGTCAGTAATCGTTGGCGGGTCCTTCAGTCCGGACCAGATGTCAGCACTCGCTCCAGACTGCCCTGCATCACCGCCAGCGGGTGGGCTCGGAATTCTTAGCCTTTTCCTTGCACCCCCAGTTGTGGGAGAATGTGAAGGAGGAGCTGTTGATGGGTCACGTTCCACTTGACTTGACAATTTTCTCGCCAGCAGGTCTTTGAACCTCTGCAGACTTGTGTCTGCCGGAAAGAGAGATCCAACGTAGGTTTAAAATCTAGGATCGAGCACGGTGGCCAAAATGTAGTGCTCTGATTTCAACAGATTGACCACCCGTGAATCCTGGTTAAGCGAATTAAGGGCTCCATCCACAAGTCCCACATGCCTAGCGGAATCGCTCTGTTTTAGCTCCTCCTTCAATGTCTCCATCTTCTTCTGCAAAAGCCTGATGAGGGGAATGACCTGACTAAGGCTGGCAGTGTCTGAACTGACTTCACGTGTGGCAAGTTCAAAGGGTTGCAGAACCTTGCACAACGTTGAAATCATTCTCCACTGCGCTTGAGTCAGGTGCATTCCCCCTCCTTTGCCTATATCGTAGGCAGATGTATAGGCTTGAATGGCCTTTTGCTGCTCCTCCATCCTCTGAAGCATATAGAGGGTTGAATTCCACCTCGTTACCACCTCTTGCTTCAGATGATGGCAGGGCAGGTTCAGGACTGACTGCTGGTGCTCCCGTCTTCGGCACGCGTTGCCTGAATGTCGAAAGTGGCCCGCAATTTTTCGGGCCACCGACAGCATCTCTTGCACGCCTCTGTCGGTTTTTAAATAATTCTGCACCACCAAATTCAATGTATGTGCAAAACATGGGACGTGCTGGAATTTGCCCAGATGTAATGCACGCACAATATTGCTGGCGTTGTCCGATGTCACAAATCCCCAGGAGAGTCCATTTGGGGTAAGCCATTCTGCGATGATGTTCCTCAGTTTCCGTAAGAGGTTGTCAGCTGTGTGCATCTTCTGGAAAGCGGTGATACAAAGCGTAGCCTGCCTAGGAATGAGTTGGCGTTTGCGAGATGCTGCTACTGGTGCCGCCGCTGCTGTTCTTGCTGCGGGAGGCAATACATCTACCCAGTGGGCTGTCACAGTCATATAGTCCTGAGTCTGCCCTGCTCCACTTGTCCACATGTCCGTGGTTAAGTGGACATTGGGTACAACTGCATTTTTTAGGACACTGGTGACTCTTTTTCTGAGGTCTGTGTACATTTACGGTATTGCCTGCCTAGAGAAATGGAACCTAGATGGTATTTGGTACCGGGGACACAGTACCTCAATCAAGTCTGTAGTTGCCTGTGAATTAACGGTGGATAACGGAAACACGTTTCTCACCGCCCAGGCTGCCAAGGCCTGAGTTATCCGCTTTGCAGCAGGATGACTGCTGTGATATTTCATCTTCCTCGCAAAGGACTGTTGGACAGTCAATTGCTTATTGGAAGTAGTACAAGTGGTCTTCCAACTTCCCCTCTGGGATGACAATCGACTCCCAGCAGCAACAACAGCAGTGCCAGCAGCAGTAGGCGTTACACTCAAGGATGCATCGGAGGAATCCCAGGCAGGAGAGGACTCATCAGACTTGACAGTGACATGGCCTGCAGGACTATTGGATTTCCTGTGTAAGGAGGAAATTGACACTGAGGGAGTTGGTGGTGTGGTTTGCAGGAGCTTGGTTACAAGAGGAAGGGATTTAGTGGTCAGTCGACTGCTTCCGCTGTCATCCAAAGTTTTTGAACTTGTCACTGACTTATGATGAATGCGCTGCAGGTGACGTATAAGGGAGGATGTTCCGAGGTGGTTAACGTCCTTACCCCTACTTATTACAGCTTGACAAAGGCAACACACGGCTTGACACCTGTTGTCCGCATTTGTGTTAAAATAATTCCACACCGAAGAGGTGATTTTTTTTTTGTAATTTGACCAGGCATGTCAATGGCCATATTCGTCCCACGGACAACAGGTGTCTCCCCGGGTGCCTGACTTAAACAAACCACCTCACCATCAGAATCCTCCTTGTCAATTTCCTCCTCAGTGCCAGCAACACCCATATCCTCATCCTGGTGTACATCAACAGTGACATTTTCAATTTGACTATCAGGAACTGGACTGCGCGTGCTCCTTCCAGCACTAGCAGGGGGCGTGCAAATGGTGGAAGGCGCCACTTCTTCCCGTCCAGTGTTGGGAAGGTCAGGCATCGCAACCGACACAATTGGACTCTCCTTGGGGATTTGTGATTTAGAAGAACACACAGTTCTTTGCTGTGCTTTTGCCAGCTTAAGTCTTTTCATTTTTCTCGCGAGAGGATGAGTGCTTCCATTCTCATGTGAAGCTGAACCACTAGCCATGAACATAGGCCAGGGCCTCAGCCGTTCCTTGCCACTCCGTGTCGTAAATGGCATATTGGCAAGTTTACGCTTCTCCTCAGACGCTTTTAATTTTGATTTTTGGGTCATTTTACTGAACTTTTTTGTTTTGGATTTTACATGCTCTCTACTATGACATTGGGCATCGGCCTTGGCAGACGACGTTGATGGCATTTCATCGTCTCGGCCATGACTAGTGGCAGCAGCTTCAGCCCGAGGTGGAAGTGGATCTTGATCTTTCCCTATTTTACCCTCCACATTTTTGTTCTCCATTTTTGAATGTGTGGAATTATATGCCAGTATCAATAGCAATGGCCTACTACTATATATACTGCGCACAACTGAAATGCACCACAGGTATGGATGGATAGTATACTTGACGACACAGAGGTAGGTAGAGCAGTGGCCTACTGTACCGTACTGCTATATATTATATACTGGTGTTCAGCAAACTGTGCAAAACTGAAATGCACCACAGGTATGGATGGATAGTATACTTGACGACACAGAGGTAGGTAGAGCAGTGGCCTACTATACCGTACTGCTATATATTATATACTGGTGGTCAGCAAACTGTGCAAAACTGAAATGCACCACAGGTATGGATGGATAGTATACTTGACGACACAGAGGTAGGTAGAGCAGTGGCCTACTATACCGTACTGCTATATATTATATACTGGTGGTCAGCAAACTGTGCAAAACTGAAATGCACCACAGGTATGGATGGATAGTATACTTGACGACACAGAGGTAGGTAGAGCAGTGGCCTTCTGTACCGTACTCCTATACATTATATACTGGTGGTCAGCAAAATTATGCACTGTACTCCTACTATATACTACAATGCAGCACAGATATGGAGCGTTTTTCAGGCAGAGAACGTATAATACTGGTGGTCACTGGTCAGCAAAACTCTGCACTGTACTCCTCCTATATAATACTGCTGGTCCCCAGTCCCCACAATAAAGCAGTGTGAGCACAGATATATGCAGCACACTGAGCACAGATATGGAGCGTTTTTCAGGCAGAGAACGTATAATACTGGTGGTCACTGGTCAGCAAAACTCTGCACTGTACTCCTCCTATATAATACTGCTGGTCCCCTGTCCCCACAATAAAGCAGTGTGAGCACAGATATATGCAGCACACTGAGCACAGATATGGAGCGTTTTTCAGGCAGAGAACGTATAATACTGGTGGTCACTGGTCAGAAAACTCTGCACTGTACTCCTCCTATAATACTGCTGGTCCCCAGAATAAAGATATTTGCAGCCCCCTGAAAGTTCTGAAACAAAGTGAGAGGACGCCAGCCACGTCCTCTCACTATCATTTCCAATGCATGAGTGAAAAATGGCGGCGACGCGCGGCTCCTTATATAGAATCCGAATCTCGCGAGAATCCGACAGCGGGATGATGACGTTCGGGCGCGCTCGGGTTAACCGCGCAATACTGGAGTATCCGAGTATGCCTCGGACCCGTGTAAAATGGGTGAAGTTCGGGGGGGTTCGGATTCCGAGGAACCGACCCCGCTCATCACTAATTTAAACCCCAAAAGTCTTGAATACCTCAATGCTGCCTCATTACAAAACTCTGTATTATTGAATCTATAAGCACTGATAGTGGTTAAAGAGTATTCACCCCTAATATTGAAACATAGATAGAGCAATCCCCAATTAATAGGAAATAGATTATATAATAAATTAACATTATTCATTCTGCTAACTGTTTTTAACTTGCATTTATGTTTGTTTGTTTGTTTGTTTGTTTGTTTGTTTTTGTTTGTTTGTTTGTTATAGGAAAATATCTTTTTAAGACATACAAATAAAATTTACATTTTAATTTTGTCACTGTAACATTGTAGTTTAATACTTTAAGAGTGCGCCCACAAAGAAGTCTTCTTCTTTTTCTTCTTTTATAACAGATTTTCTTACCAAGTCAGCTGTGTGTGTGTCTTTGGATCTGATTGCTCAATCGTCACACCAGAGAGAATCCGGTAAGTGGCTCACCATGATCACGGGGCCTGCATAGAACTAAAGTACTGTATTACATACTGTAAACTGCACTTTGCTTTGGGCAGACTATAGGGGGTCATTCCGAGTTGTTCGCTCGCTAGCTGCTTTTAGCAGCATTGCACACGCTAGGCTGCCGACCTCTGGAAGTATATCTTCGCTTAGCAGAATTGTGAATGAAAGAATAGCAGAATTGCGAATAAATAATTCTTAGCAGTTTCTGAGTAGCTCGAGACTTACTCCTACACTGCGATCAGCTCAGCCCGTTTCGTTCCTGGTTTGACGTCACAAACACGCCCTGCGTTCGGTCAGCCACTCCCCTGTTTCTCCAGACACTCCTGCGTTTTATACTGGCACGCCTGCGGAATAACCCCCATAGTGTGTTACATGCTAATTATGCATCCTTCAAGGGCTGGCAACAATTGCTCTAAAATCAAACATTTGGTAACCCCCATTTAGTGACTCAAATGCATAGTATAGAATATGAAGCATGAAGCAATCTCCAGGAATTTGACTGGCTTCCCACATTGTAGTGACACATTTTCTAATTAAAGTATGTTCAATCTATCTGTGCTGCCAAGCTGCACCAACAACCCTTATTTTGTGTTTATTTATCTGTGCTGTTGTTTCTGCATACATTTTAATAGCAAGTATACAAGTTATAATTTCACTGCATGCTCAGGTAGTGCACAGTGGCGGATCCAGGGGGTGGGGGCACCAAGGCACGTGCCCCCCCCCCTGTCGTTTAGAAGAAGATTTTTTTTTTCATTGATAGTGCAGCACACTGAATGGGAAAATGGGACGCTCCAATCTCCGCGGCGGCGGCCCCTGCAGTACGGGGGGAGATGGTGCAGTCCTGTTGCTAGGCTAGACTGCGCTGAAGCCCGCCCCTGTCCGGTCCGCGTCCTGCTGCTGTGAGTGCTGCCGGCATGCTGCTCTCTGCCTGCACCCAGATCTCCAGTTCCTCCGCCCGTCCTGAATGTGACTGCGGCCTGCATCCTGCTGCTGTGACTGTGGCCGACGTCTTGATCCACGCCTGCACCCAGGTCTCCAGCTCCTCCCGCCATCTGGCTGCAGAGTGGACTGCGGCCAGCATCCTGCTGCTCCGTGCCTGCACCCAGATCTCCAGATCTGTTATCAGGTAAAGGTCCGCTCCCCATCCTACCCCTGGTACCTTCCGTCCACTCTTCTCAATGCCAGTACCAGGGAACAGTTTCCATAGCAGGGGGCCATTAACAGTGTAGTGTGGGGGTACAGGGGTGGTATATTAGTGGGTAGGGGTAATTCTTTGTGCGCCCATCGATGTCATTGCCCCCCCACCCAGAACCTACCTGCCAGTTCAGTCACAGGGATCCCCCTGACCCCTTCCCATCCTGCCTAGCATCCCCCACCATCTCACTGACCCCCCCTCCCATCCCAATGTCTCCCACCCTACCAGCCCTGGGTATTCCCTCCCTTATTAAGCCCAGTGTACCCCCTTCTCCAACATAGTGCCACCCCTTCCCACCATGTCACTGCCTCTTTCCCATTCAGCCCAGTGCCCCCTTATATATCATCCACTGCCTCTCCCCGTCAACCTCTACCTGGTGTCATCCATTGCCTCTCCCTGTCACCCTTTTAATGTCACCCACTACCTCTCCCTGTCTACTACTGCCTCTGCCGTCACCTTCTCCCTCTCATCATCCACTTCCTCTCCCTGTCACCCTCTCCTTTCACACACTGCCTTTCCCCTGCATCACTATCTCGACATCCGCCTCTCTCTCCTGTTACCCTCTTCAGAGCATCACCCTCTCCCTCTCCATGTCAACTTTTCCCTGTCACCCACTGTATCTCTGTGTCTACCATTCCTGTCACCCACTAGCTCATGGATACAGCATTCCCTTTGAAGCCACGCTTATTATTGTGGGCCACACCCACTTTCCCAGGAGCGTGCTTGCCTTTGGCGCACAAAGTACCCCCCAAGTCATGGTGCCCCCCCTGTCATTTTTTTCTGGATCCGCCCATGGTTGTGCATGTCTCTGTATACAGTATTGTGTCTTGACTTTCTATTCTTTTTAAAAATGTCTGATAGTGTTATCATTCATAGCTTTGAGTTAAACTAATGATGCCCATACACTTGTGAGATTATCGGTACTAGCCTTCGATTTCGACCACATCTGTGACAGAAATCGGGGGATTGTATGCACATTTAAGGTACCTTTCGATGCGATGCGCGGGCACGCCGGTCGAATCTCACGTCTCAAGATATTATGTGCTGCACTTAATATTTATCGAATCGGGGTGTGATCGCATGCTGTTTTTTACCACTTTCGATTTATCACATCGCGATGTGCGATATGTGAAGACAGGAGACGACTTCCTGGCCACTCCTCTTCTCCTCACTGCGCACATGACTGGAGAGGAGGCTGCAAGCACGCTGCTGAGCTCCGCACAAACACCGCACAAGGTAGGCTATACCACTGGCCACCAATGATTATTCCTTTTTACCAACACTGCCCACCCGCTATGCTGCTCTACCCACATTTATATAGGCCCCTGCCCAAAATGCTGCACCACTGCAAGCCCCAGCCAGCCACGCCCTAAACGCCATTATACAGCGCCACTGACCACCAATAACTACTATTCTTTTTTAACAACACTGCCCACCGTTTCTCCTGCTCTACACATGATTATACAGGCCCCCTGCCCAAAATGCTGCACTACTACAAGCCCCATGTGGCCGCGCCCTAAACACCATTATACTGTGCCACTGACCACCAATGATTATTATTCTTTTTTAACAACACTGCCCACCGTTTCTGCTGCTCTGCCCACATTTATATAGGCCCCCTGCCCAAAATGCTGCGCCACTGCAAGCCCCAGCCAGCCAAGCCCTAAACGCCATTATACTGTGCCACTGACCACCAATGATTATTATTCTTTTTTAACAACACTGCCCACCGTTTCTGCTGCTCTTCCCACATTTATATAGGCCCCTGCCCAAAATGCTGCGCCACTGCAAGCCCCAGCCAGCCGCGCCCTAAACGCCATTATCCAGCACCACTGACCACCAATGACTACTATTTTTTTTAACAACACTGCCCACCGTTTCTGCTGCTCTACCCACGATTATACAGGCCCCCTGCCCAAAATACTGCACTTCTGCATGCCCCATGTGGCCGTGCCCTAAACGCCATTATACTGTGCCACTGACCACCAATGAATATTATTATTTTTTAATAACACTGCCCACCGTTTCTCCTGCTCTACACACGATTATACAGGCCCCCTGCCCAAAATGCTGCACTTCTGCAAGCCCCATGTGGCCGCGCCCTAAACGTCATTATACTGCACCACTGCAACCCAAATCCCACCGTTATGCTGCTGCACCCTGCACACAAATGTATTCTCACTACATATTTCAGATAACTCACACCAGTAACTGGAAAACAAACTTTATTTAACCAAAATAGTTTACTTATTTCATGTTTTTTAATTTTCCTTTTTTTGCATTCTGCAGATGTCCTACGAGAACCGTGAGTTTCTTTCTGGCTTCATCAGCCTGTACCGTGAGGAGGAGTGTCTGTGGCTGACGTCTTCACCGGACTACAGCAACAAGCAGAAGAGGGAGGCTGCTTAATGTGTTCTCTTCTGGGGGTGGACTATTCCACCCTGGGTAATCCTAAGCAGAGCGCCTAAGATGGCTGCCGCACCTGGTACCTTGTGAGGGTGGAATACACAACCCCTGGAGGTTATTACCCAAAATGCTTACACCAACCCTGCATTATGCTTTCTGTCTTTATTGTCTGTGTGGTTTATCTTTTGATGTAATACTTAAATCTTCTGTATTATGTGCATTGTTTGAGTTCTAGTTGGCGCCGCGGATGGCTGCCTCGGTGCTGCTCTGCCAAGCAGCCTTTGTGTTTAGTCCTACGTGTATAATATGTCTAATATGTTGAGTCTATTGTACAGTTGCAATGTGCAGTATCAACTCATACGTGTAATGTGTGTAATGTATGCTATGTTCTTCCCCCTTCGTATGCTATGTATTCCCCCTTCATGTTGCTGCTTGGCGATGCATTGTACCACAAAGAATTCCTAGTGTACGTGAGTACACCTGGCCAATAAAGCTGATTCTGATTCTGATTCTGATTATACACGGATGGCGGAGTACTCCAAGCCCACCTTCTCTGCTGCCTCGGTGTCCTGAGTCCGTACGAAGATCGCCAATCTATGGACAGTCTTTGTCAAAGAAAATCGCAAGGTGGACGAGTCCAAGAGGTCAGGGGCGGTGCAGACAAGGTGTATGTGTCGCAGCTGTGGTACCTTAAAGATTTCAACTTCTTCCTGGAGAAAAGGTCTGCTAAGGAGTCCATGGTGGTGTTGGCCGAGTTCGAGGAGGGAAGTCCGGACGTGGACGAGGCCGAAGGGGTAAGTTGCCTTTTAAATTGTTTTACCTAATACATTCCTCCTGCCATGCCACAGCTCCCTACCCATTGAAGAAGGCATTATATTTTTCCCTGACCTCTTTTGCCCCTGCAGTGCCGCGTATAGTTGATGCAGGTGGTCCCAAGGAGGAAATTGGAGCTGTCACCACAGGCTGGTTGGGATCTTCCGGTCCGGCTGGGAGCAAAGGCATTTGCCTCGTGGCCTTGCGACGGAGCATGTTGTGTAGTATACAACATGCTGTTACTACACAGTCAATTTTGTCCAGCCTCATGTTAATGGGTTTGTGGAAGATCCGGAACCGGTTGCTGAGAATGCCAAATGCATTCTCAACAACCCTGCGGGCCCTATAAAGGCGGTAGTTGAAAATGCACCTACCGTGGTTCAGAACTCTTTGCGGGTAGGGATTCATTATGTGTTCGTGCAGTGTGAAGGCCTCATCTTCCACAAACACAAATCCCAGGCCATTCTTTGTTTGCTCCACAGGCGGCAGATGAATGGAGTTGGTGGTGAGCCTATCATAGAAGCGCGTATTTTTCAAAGATCCATCATCCGAGCAATGACCATTTTTCCCAACATCCAGGAAAATAAACTCATAGTTTGCATTGACCACGGCCATGAGAACAATGCTAAAGTAGCCCTTGTAATTGTAGTAGTCCGACCCGCTGTTGGTGGGTTTGGTGATGCGCACATGTTTCCCGTCTATTGCACCATCACAGTTTGGGTAATTCCAGCGCCTCTCAAAGTCCTCTGCAATAGCTTGACATTCTGCCATGCTTGTAGGGAACTGTAAAAGAAAAAAAAATTGTTAGACTATTTACTAAATATGTTTCTACAGACACCTGAAGAAGACCTCAGCCGGACTCCTGCCCTCATCAATACCTCCTCTGAGGAACCTACCTCTCCGCCGCGACCTACTGGGAAGAGGAAGCCACGGAAAACAAAATTTGTAGAGGACCCTCTCCTAGCGGAGGCATGTTCACAGCTGCTACGTAAACCTGATGAGTTTGACGACTTTGCTGCGTATGTCAGCAAAACAATGCGAAAGGTTTCTGCGCAGCAGCAGGTAGAGTGCCAGTGCCTGGTGTCGCAGGTGTTGTACGAAACACCATCAGGGCATCTGACACCGGAGTGGAGAGTCCATGGCCCAGAACCTAAAGCACCTGCTCCTCATCTCCCATTATCCTTTTGTTCACCACCACCCACCTACCCTACATCTACTACTCCCCATCCCAGCTATCATTCCGGTTATCCGCAACCGCAGGCCCAATCCAACTACCCTTCCTCCACTTTCCATCCTCTTCAAACCCATCCTCATCAATGCACACATGCAGCTTGGGTCCGGTTGATGGTGCTGGGGAGCCTGAAACCGGTCCTACCTGCATGTGTGCATTATGCCCCTGAAAGCGCTGCCACTCAAAAAACAATGTGTATCATACTGCACCGTATATCATACAGCACTTATATATTGCAACAGATGTGCTGCATTTTGATAATACGGCGTTGAATGGCACCGCAGGCAGGGGCACAATGCACACATGCAACTTGGTGCAGGTTGATGGAACAGGGGACCCATCTTCCTACCCCAAGTTGCATGTGTGCATTGTGCCCCTGCCTGCGGTGCCACTCAACGTTGTAGTATCAAAATGCACCACATCTGTTGCAATATATATAGCATTTTTTTTTTTCATTTAATACATGTAATGATGCACATGTGGTGCATCATGAAAACTTAATATTTGCTGACATCTAGTCATGTCGGCCACATATGTCTTGAAATAAAAAGAACATATTTTTTCAAAGCAATTTCATGTGCTTCATCATGAAAACTTTATTCTGTTTGCAAAAGTTCAGCCATGTTGGCTGCATATTTAAAATAAAGTTATAGGCATTTTTATACGTTTCTCAAATGGGAATGCTGACCTTGAGATATATATAGCAACAGATGTGGTGCATTGTGATACTACAACATTGAGTGGCACCGCAGGCAGGGGCACAATGTACACATGCAACTTGGTGCAGGTTGATGGAACCGGGGACCCATCTTCCTACCCCAAGTTGCATGTGTGCATTGTGCCCCTGCCTGCGGTGCCACTCAACAGTGTAGTATCACAATGCACCACATTTGTTGCGATATATAGCATTTTGTTATCATGTCCGAATGCATAATGCATGATGCATAATGAAACCTTTATTTTGTTGTTAAAAAGTTCAGCCATGTTGGCTGCATATGCAATTATGTCTTGAAATAAAAAGCATATATTTTTCTACGCAAATTCAGTTTGCAAAATAAAACATTTTGTTACACGACAAGCAATGTATGGTGTAATTTTCTTACCTTGCAGTACTTATACTGAAGCACTTAGATCAGGGGTGGGCAATTATTTCAGCTGGGGGGCCGCTTAACACTTCCAGCGAATATTCGAGGGCCACACACAAAATACTGAAAAAGAGATCCCTTTTTACACATTACGGCAGACAGCGTCCCCCTTTTTACACATTACGGCAGACAGCGTCCCCCTTTTTACACATTATGGTAGACAGCGTCCCCCTTTTTACACATTATGGCAGACAGCGTCCCCCTTTTTACACATTATGGCAGACAGCGCCCCCCTTTTTACACATTATGGCAGACAGCGTCCCCTTTTTACACATTACGACAGACAGCGTCCCCTTTTTACACATTACAGCAGACAGCGCCCCCGTTTTTACACATTACAGCAGACAGCGTGCCCTTTTTACACATTACGACAGACAGCGTCCCCTTTTTACACATTACGGCAGACAGCGCCCCCATTTTTACACATTACGGCAGACAGCGCCCCCGTTTTTACACATTACGGCAGACAGCGCCCCCGTTTTTACACATTACGGCAGACAGCGCCCCCGTTTTTACACATTACGGCAGACAGCGCCCCCGTTTTTACACATTACGGCAGACAGCGCCCCCGTTTTTACACATTACGGCAGACAGCGTCCCCTTTTTACACATTACGGCAGACAGCGTCCCCTTTTTACACATTACGGCAGATAGCGTCCCTGTTTTGACACATTACGGCTGACAGCGCCCCCGTTTTTACACATTACGGCAGACAGTCCCTACCCCCCTTTCCCCCCCCCTCCACTAAACCCATATTGCAGTTTTTTACTCCCCTCCCTCCCCACCCCTAAACCTATATAGCAGCTAAAGCAGTGATCCAGGGGCTGGCTGGACAGGGGGTTTACCTGTTTGTCACAGTGGCAGACAATCCCCGCTGTCCGATGATCTGCGCTGCTGCCGGCCGGAGTCACTGCTGATGTGGCCTCTCCTGCTCCCGCTCGCTGCCCGCCGCTTCCTCTCCTCACTGGCTTCCGCTTCTCGGCTGCCGCTCCTGCTCACTGCAGTGCCCGCCCCCCGTGCCGCCCAGCGCATGATAACAGAGGAAATCCCGGTCAGCTGACCCTGTGACGTGACCGGGATTTCCTCAGCGGCGCCGCGTCTGAGAACAGTACAATGACAAGCGGCATGTAGGGCCGCTTGTCATTGCACTCTGGTGGGGCACAGCGGGCCAGGCAGGATCGGTCTGCGGGCCGCATCCGGCCCGCGGGCCGCCTGTTGCCCACCCCTAACTTAGATAATAGCCTTTCAGGTTTCAGGTATGATGTGTCCCAAAGCCTGAGCAGAGATACGGGTCCCATACTTCAGGTCCTCAAACGACTGTCCAGTAGCAAGGAACTGCAGGGTAGCCACAAGCCTTTCCTCAGCAGGGATAGCAACCCGCCATTTGGTATCCCGCTTCTGCATGAGGGGGGTCACCAGAGGCAGCAACTCCTGGAAGGTGTCGTCATCCATGCGCAGGAAGTTGCGGTAGTCATCCGGGTTGTTCTCCCTGATCTCATCCAGGAGGGGCATGTAGGAGCAAGTAGGCCGCTTAAGCAGCCACTCCTTGGTCCAGCAAGATCTCTCCCTCCGCCTTTGCTGGGCCCTCTCCCTGTCTGCCCTCACCTTCAGCCCAGAGTAACACATGAGAGCCTGATAGCGAGTAGCAGTGCCGTAACTAGGCATTTTAGCGCTGTGTGCAAGAGACGGCATTGGCGCCCCCCCCACCTTATGTAAAATATGGGCAGTAGGCGCGCGCAAAAAAAATAGGGGCGTGGCTTCATGGGGAAAGGGTGTGGCCACAAAATAATACCAATTCATACTACGGTGCACAGTAGTCTCCATTCAAATTACACCGCACAGTAGCGCCACTACACCAGAGCCCCTTTTACACATTACGGCAGTCAGCGTCCCCTTTTTACACATTATGGCAGACAGCGTCCCCTTTTTACACATTACTGTGTAAAATATATATATATTAATATATTACACATACATACATACATTACACTGTATATACTATACATATTATAGAGATACATATTATATAAACACACATATCTATACACATATACATATGTATATACTACTAATAATTTATAATGAGAATATTATATAGCTAATAATGTAGTGCCCAACCTGCCCTGCAGCTGCATACCTGTATTTGCTATAAGCAGCCATCAGGGGAGATGGACTAGAGACCCTGACGCTGCTGGGCTCATGGAGTCTGTGGCCAGTGGAGTCTAGAGTCACATAGCCTCCAGCCAGGTTACTTCATGTGCGGTGCGGTGCGGGCAGCAGGCGGCGCGTTCGTGATGTCACACTCCATGCGGAACAGGCTTGGGAAGGCTTGGGATGCCTGCCTTCCACTACAGCGCCGTCATAGGTAAAACATACGTGCTGGTGTCAGTCGGGGTCAGGGGGAGGTAGTTTGAGCTGGAGGGGGCGGGGCCTTGATGGCCGCTGGCAGGCTGCTGCAGAACGGAAAAAAATCCTGTCTGCAGCATAGAGTAGTGTATAGATGCATAGCAGGGAGGATCGGTCAACATGCCCCAGCCGCCCGTACAGTGGAGCTGAGGCGCCTTGCGGCTGGGGCGGGCTGCGGCTGGGCAATGGAGCTGTACGGAGCTCTGATGCTCCGTACAGTGTTAAACAGGGCCGTGACTGTGCGCTCCCCAGGGCTCTGCGCTGTGTGCGAGGCCCCTCTCGCACACACCTAGTTACGGCCCTGGCGAGTAGAATCCATCTCTACACACACACACACACACACACACACACACACAGCAGTATAGAAACACTTTGTAATGCCAGGCAGAACAAAGCAGTGCACGGTAGCTAGCAATGTGGAACGAGCAGGCTTGGACTGACCCACAGGGGTACAGGGGAAACCACCGGTGGGCCCGTCTGCCTGGGGGGCCCACCTCCTGATCTAAGGATCAGGTTCCAGACTGTGCACTTGAATTATACATCATACATATGTTACCTTATACTGGACTATGGTGTATTATCTACAGTGCATTGCTGTTATTAATCTGGTACATTATTATGCATGCAGCAGATGAATTTACTGTATATATTTATGAAGGGGCCCAGACGTTGCACTCTCTAATGGTTAGTCAAACCAATGAGGTGACAGGCCACACCCCCTCTGCGGACTGGCCACACCCCTAAACATGGGCCCCTACCGCTGCATTTCCCTGGTGGGCCCAACATGTCCCAGTCCAACACTGGGAACGAGCAGCAGGTATAAACCAGACTTCTCTAGTCACAGAGCAAACAGGAGTGCACAGACTATAAAATGGCTGCTTGTTTATATATCCCCCAGATAGGCCAGCCCATTATTTAAATTTTTCCTAATCGGCAGATAAATCTGGTGTGCTTTTGGTCAGCATGAGATGCGCTCGAATTTGATCATCCGATACCACCCAATTTCCGGTCGTAAGGGGCATGAGATAAATCTCAGGATTGTATGCGCATCGAATGAACTAAAAATGCACTTTCAATGAGATTTGTCTCAAGCTGAGCTTCAAGGGAAATCAGGCCCGATCTCGCATCGAAAGAAATTGCACAAGTGTATGGGTGGCATAAAACTCATTCTGTGTCTTGTAATTACCTACATGATACATGAGAGTTTAGTTCCATTTAAGTCAGCAAACAGGCAGCAGCTTCTCAGAGATTATCAGTATATAAAAAAAAAATGTTTTATAATTTCTTGTGATATGTACAGATTGGTCTTTTGTTTCTAGTTAACTGAAGAGTGATTATCCATGCATAAAAAAAACAATTTCTGCAGCGGGGTACACTGGGTTCCACAGGGAATAACATCGGGGTGTAGAGTAGGATCTTGATCCGAGGCACCAACAGGCTAAAATCTTTGACTGTTCCCAAGATGCTCAGCGCCGCCTTCTCTATAACCCCGCCTCCATGCACAGGAGCTCAGTTTGTAAGTTGGTGCCCTGTAGGCAGGACAGGAGCAGCCCTGAAAATAACTTTTTTAAAAGAAGATAGAAGACTTCAAGGGCTGCAGCAGAGGCACTCTTAGTGCTAGATGTCATTCTGACATCTTCTGCTGCAGCTCCATCACCTCCCCCTGGCAGCGCTGTATACTCCCACGTCCCTGGTTGCCGGATACTTAGAGCAGGAGCTCCAGTTCTTCACCTAGGGCACACACACTTGCCGCAGCTCTCCAGGATCGCGTGGCCGCATCAAGGGAGGAGGTAAGAGGGTCCCCCAGGCGGGACCTGCCGAAAATCACAATCCAGTGTGGCCATTAGGAGGTGGGTTGCGTGCGCTGGCGTGGACACTGTGTTGGTACAGGAACCGCACTAGACCACCAGGGCAGGGGCATAGGTCAGTTATATATATAACCATTTTATTATGGCCCACAGTACCCGGTTGTGAAGTCCAGCATGGGGATAAGGCTCTGACCTTTAGCCCCAGCCCCTGGGCGCCATTTAGAGTAAATGTTCCCGCCCTGGAACTGCATATCTCTGTCTACTTCACTCCCTGTCAGCGTTTGGGTGCCATTACACACATGCTACGCTGACTCTGGGACTGGTGGGTAATGCCTCCTCTGTAATCCCGCCTGCTTCATCAGTGCTGTGCATTTACAGGACACTTAAGTATTCTACATGTCGTCCAGACAGTGGCCCTCATTCCGAGTTGTTCGCTCGCTAGCTGCTTTTAGCAGCATTGCACACGCTAGGCCACCGCCCTCTGGGAGTGTATCTTCGTTTAGCAGAATTGCGAATGAAAGAGTAGCAGAATTGCGAATAAATAATTCTTAGCAGTTTCTGAGTAGCTCGAGACTTACTCCTACACTGCGATAAGCTCAGCCCGTTTCGTTCCTGGTTTGACGTCACAAACATGCCCTGCGTTTGGCCAGCCACTCCTCCGTTTCTCCAGACACTCCTGCGTTTTATCCTGGCATGCCTGCGTTTTTCCGCACACTCCCAGAAAACGGTCAGTTTCCGCCCAGAAACACCCACTTCCTGTCAATCACACTCCGATCACTTCAACGATGAAAATTCTTCTTTCGGACGTGAGTAAATCTACTAAGTTTTGTGCTAAATTACTTAGCGCATGCGCACTGCGTACCATGTGCATGCGCATTTTTGCCTTAATCGCTCCGTTGCGAAAATCAGCAACGAGCGAACAACTCGGAATGACCACCCGTGTTAGTTAAGATCAAGTGCATACATTCAGGGTTATTTAGTACAAGTACCCTGTGACATACATCCAGTCTTTACTGTGCATTGTTTTATAGATAGATAGATAGATAGATAGATAGATAGATAGATAGATAGATAGATAGATAGATAGATAGATAGATTGGACAAAACGATGTACAACGCTGGTGTTTTTCAATTTGATCGTTTGCAGTTCACAGGTGATCACCCCTTGGACTGTTAGCACTGGTGTAACGAACACCGCAGCAATTCTCCAGGAGCTCAGAACCCCCTTGAGCAGAAATGTCTGGAACAAGAATTTTAAGAGAATGCGCCCATAGTGCAGATCATTTTTATTTAATAGATGCATCATTTAAAAACACACATCACAAGTTAAGATATTCTCGTACCGAATTAGACCCACTCTTTGGGCCAGTTCCAGTGGCGGATCCAGGGGGGGGGGGGGGCACCAAGGCACGTGCCCCCCCTGTCGTTTAGAAGATTTTTTTTAATTGATAGTGCTGTGCACGACACTGTAAGGGAAAATGGGACGTGGCGGCGGACCCCTGCAGTACGGGGGGAGATGGTGCAGTCCTGTTGCTAGACTGCACTGAAGTCCCCCTCTGTCCGGTCCGCGTCCTGCTGCTGAGTGCCGTCCTGACACCCGTGCTGCTGCCAGCTGGTGTGCGGCGCTGGCAGCATGAAAAGCCCACTACCCCCCACCCCTCACCTGTGTGTCAGTGGCTCGGTACATATCAAAGGAGGGGGCGGGGCTACATGGACCGGAATGGGCGGAGCTAAACGGGACATAAGGGGCGGAGCTACACGGACCAGGCTGCTGCAGTGCTGTACTGAGGGAGACAGTGGCTTAGGTAAGTGGTGGGTGACAGAAATGTGTGTGTGTGTATATATGGTGGGTGTGTATGTGTGTGTCTATGTGTGTGAATTGTGTGTGTGCGCACACGTTTTATGGACGCTACTACTGGGGGGGTGCATTACGTGTAAGGACGCAACTACAGGGGGGGGGCATTACATATAATGACGCTACTACTACTGGGGGGGCATTACGTATAACGACTTGACTACTACTGGGGGGGCATCACATGTAAGGACGCTACTACTACTGGGGGGGCCATTACGTGTAAGGACGCTACTACTACTGGGGGGGCATTACGTATAAGGACGCTACTAGAGGGGGGGCATTAAGTGTAACGCTACTACTACTGGCGGGCGTTACATGTAAGGACGCTACTACTACTGGGGGGCATTATGATAAGGATGTTACTACTACTGGGGGAGGCATTACGTATAAGGACGCTAATACTACTGGGGGGGCATTATGCATAAGGACGCTACTACTACGGGTGGGGCATTACGTATAAGATAAATAAGATTGTGCTACATTTTGGCGTAAATTTAAATGGGGGTACTATTGTGTTGCCATGCCCCTTACTTGTGAGACCACACCCCTTTTCCCAGCGCGCGCCAAAGGATTATGGTAGGGCGCAAAATTATAGTTTGCAGTGGGGCGCCGAACACCCTAGCACCGGCCCTGCTGCAGCCAGATCTCCATATCTGACATCAGGTAAAGGTCCGCTCCCCATCCTACCCCTGGTACCTTCCGTCCACTCTTCTCAATGCCAGTACCAGGGAACAGTTTCCATAGCAGGGGGCCATCAACAGTGTTAGTGTGGGGGTACAGGGGTGGTATATCAGTGGGTAGGGGTAATTCTTTGTGTTCCCCCCACCAGCCCACTGCGCCCATCGATGTCATTGCCCCCCCACCTAGAACCTACCTGCCAGTTCAGTCACAGGGATCCCCCTGCCCCCTTCCCATCCTGCCTAGCGTCCCCCACCATCTCACTGGCCCCCCTCCCATCCCAATGTCTCCCATCCTACCAGCCCTGGGTATTCCCTCCCTTATTAAGCCCAGTGTACCCCCTTCTCCAACATAGTGCCACCCCTTCCCACCATGTCAGTGCCTATTTCCCATTCAGCCCAGTGCCCCCCTATATTCATCCACTGCCTCTCCCCATCAACCTCTATCTGGTGTCATCCATTGTCTCTCCCTGTCACCCTTTTAATGTCACCCACTACCTTTCCCTGTCTCCTACTGCCTCTGCCGTCACCTTCTCCCTCTCATCATCCACTTCCTCTCCCTGTCACCCTCTCCTTTCACACACTGCCTTTCCCCTGCATCACTATCTCGACATCCGCCTCTCTCTCCTGTTACCCTCTTCAAAGCAAAAAGGATTAATTTGGTGCCGCACAGGACTAAAATTAATCTTTTTGTAAAGGGCTCTTTATGAAATTTGTCCCTTGTGACCAACAGTGCATTTACATAAGAGATGCCTGTAAACGGTATTCAAGGAGTTTGTTGTGGTTGTGGTGCACCCAGAGTCAATAGTACATAGTAATGTTTAAGGAGGGAAAGAGAGACTCTGTGTTGGGGCACGCTTAAATAAAACTTAACTTTTATTTAGAATAGGATAAAAATGTAGTACCTTGACAGACACACACATATATATATAGTCCTAAAAGAGAAGGACAAAAAAGAATCTGGACCTCTCTCTACTATTATCATAGGAATCTGAGAGTAGATTCTGAAAGAATTTTAATGGTTAAAGATAAAAATGAGAATAATGGTTAAAGATAAAAATGAGAATAAACATTCTTATTTGATGTAATAAATGAGGTGACAGTGACACCTAAGATGAAAATATCAAAATTGGTTTCTACATCAAAAGAGAAAAAGATTTCTGATATAAGTCACAATGGCATAAGATATGACAACAATTTTTAGTAGACTTAGAAGTATAGGTCTATTGACCAATGCCAATTGTGATGAATTTATCCTGGTATCCTAGTAGAAGGTAAATTGCATCACCCTCTCCCTCTCCATGTCAACTTTTCCCTGTCACTCACTGTGTCTCCGTGTCTACCATTCCTGTCACCCACTAGCTCATGGATACAGCATTCCCTTTGAAGCCATGCTTATTATTGTGGGCCACACCCACTTTCCCAGGAGCTTGCTTGCCTTTGGCGCACAAAGTACACCCCAAGTCATGGTGCCCCCCCTGTCATTTTTTTCTGGATCCGCCCATGGCCAGTTCATAAGCATGAAAACATCCACAAGACAAACCTCCACCGCTGTGTGCAGAAGCCGGGACCATACACCGCGCCGGTAAGCCGAACCCGTCTGGCCACTCGCGACGAGCACAGGGAGAGGTGAGAGCCAAGTGAAAGCGAGCACACACGTCTGGCAAGCTCCGCCCCAACGCGTTTCGTGGATACTTCGTCAGGAGGCTGGCTTGTCAGACGTCATCTAGATCCTAATATACCCCATCACAAATGATCACAGGTGGTATAAATAGTTTAGAATAATTCGTAATGAACAGAAAGTGCTTCAACCGGCAATTTACAAACATTTACCGCAATGGGTTAGACAATACTAATAATACCTAATATAATAAAAAATGTACATAATAAAAACAAAATGTATAATCACATATATAATAAAAGAATTACATAAAACTCGTTACACCATTAATTAGTGTTAATAAGAATCATATCATTGACTGCTACATGAATAATCACTTCCACCAGTTCATCAAAGCTTATCACAGTATCCTAGATGTGCATATATTTTGTTTTCCATAGACTTATTCTATACACCATCCATATATATATATATATATATATATATATATATATATATATCTGGATTCATAAAGGATCATGTCAAGAAAGGCAGAATCATAATGTACAAAGACATATATTTGAATGGCCATTTTAGAGCATTTTTTCCTTTTTTCCTTATTTCATTATATCAGGTCCCAAGAGGCATTTATACAATTCTGTAACAGTTGGATTACTATCTATAATTAGAGAGGCTATATGGCTATACTCTAACATAGAAAAAATATATATATACTAGCATAGGAAAAATATACTAGTGATAATGAAAGAGATACACATTTATACCACACCATATGGATTTCACTAAGAGAGCCAATGGTGAGTATCTTGTTCTTATTAAGCATACTCTCAAGCGGCTCTCAAAACATTCTTATGTTAGCCTAATACTACTTTCATCCTTCTATTAGCATCATTACCCACATTGATTATAGATTCGATCAAAACCAGAAAGTATTGTAATAAAATCAACCAATTGTATATATAGATGAAACAAAGGACCCGAGATCCCCTACTGTTCCCTAATGAACGGAGTGATCTCGTAATTCTCATTTAGGCCACGTGGGACCAGTGTGTTCAGAGTCAGAATCCAGAAGGTCTCCCTTCTAAGCAGCTGTTCTTCTCTATTACCACCATCTTTACCTGCCGCTACATGTTCGATACCCGCAAATTTCAGGAGCGATGGATCGGCATTATGTTTCTCTACAAAGTGTCGTGGAACACTATGGTTCATGACACGATTTGACACTATGGTTCATGACTACTGTGCTCCAATATTCGGATCTTTAATACCCGCTTAGTCTTACCGACAAAGCCAAACCCACAGGGACACATTAGCATATAGATGCAGAAGCTGGTATTGCAATTTATAAATGATTGAATAGAAATGGGACGTGTCGCAATCTTCCTCACTATACTTTAGCACCCTTGTCAGCCCAGTTACAGACTTTACAGCTCCCACACTGAAAAAAACCTTTTGTGGGTACCAAGAAATGATCACTTCTATCTATCTGTCTTTTTTGTAACTTACTCTTTGATACCATCGATTTAACCGTTTTTGCCCTTCTATAGATAACTTCTGTTTTTTTCGGGAGTTCCGGACCCAATATAGGATCAAGTTGTAAAATATGCCAGTTTTTTTGGGCTATTTTTTCTTATTCTTTAAAGCCTGTACTGAACTGTGTAACAAAGGGACAGAAGGTTTTCTTAATACCACCCCTGTCATTTTTCTTATAAACCAACAGGGATTCTCTTTGCTTCTCTCTTGCTTTAAGCATTGCATTTTCAGTAAGTTCCTTTGGGTAACCCCTCTCCACAAACCTATCTGTATAAACCTCTGCTTGTTCGTCGAATTTTGAGAGGTCTGTGCAGTTCCTCCGTAATCTAGTATACTGAGAGTAGGGTATGTTCTCTTTCCACTGAGGGAGATGACAGCTCTTAAATTCCAGATAGCTGTTACTATCGACTTTCTTAAAGAACGTGTACGTTTCTATCTCTCCCGTTTCCTTAAACTTTTCAGTTGATATTACTAGATCAAGGAATTCCAGCTTATTAATACTAAAAGTACCCGTGAATTTTAGATTGTAAGTATTCACATTTAGACTACCCAAGAACTCATTCCATTCTTGTTCGTTCCCGTTCCATACAATAATCAAATCATCTATGTATCTTTTATACATGATTATCTTGGACCTCATCTCTCCTTTCAGGGTTTCCATTTCCCATTGTCCCATGTAAATGTTGGCCAAGCTCGGGGCACATATACTGCCCATAGCCGACCCACACACCTGCTGGTACTACTCCTCTAAAAATGTGAAGTAGTTATATTTAAGAACGAATTCTAAGCATTGACAGATAAATTTAGACTTTGTGTCACTAACCTCAGGATCATTTCTTAGTTGGGCCTCAACAGCTGCGATTCCCTTATTATGTGGGATAGATGTATAAAGTGATTGTACATCTATAGAACACCACCTATAAGATTCCTTCCATTCTAACTGTTTTAGTATATGTAAAACCGAGGTGGAGTCCTGGATGTATGATTCCAAACACGGAACATATTTCTTTACATAACAGTCTACAAATTCTGACATCCTAGAGGTCAGAGACCCAATGCCACTAATAATAGGTCTCCCTGGGGGGTGGGATAGATTCTTATGGATTTTTGGAATATGATAAAACGTGGCTATCCGTGGATGCTGGTTAAATAAATAATTGAATTCAGTAATGGAAATACTGTTGGTGGACAACCCTTCCTTCAGTATTCCTTCTAATATGGTTAGGAATCCAATAGTTGGATCATCCCTAAGCTTCAAATAGAATTCTGAATCATTAAGTAATCTATGTGCTTCTTCGACATAATATTCCCTATCCATAAGAACTATCCCACCCCCCTTGTCAGCATTTTTTATCACCACGTCCTCATTCGTGGCCAGAGTTTTAAGGGCCTGATATTCAGCCTTACTCAGATTATTATTTTTCTTAGTTGGAATTTCTAAGGTTTCTAAGTCCTTTTTCATCATTTCATTGAACATCTCTATATAAGGACCTCTGGATTCCAGGGGATAATAAGTTGATTTAAGTTTAAGGCCCGATCCACTTTTGGGCTCATCCCAATTTCTAACAGGAGCATCATTTTTTCTAAGAAAATGCCTTTTTAACGTGAGGTTCCTTATATAGAGGTTCAAGTCTATGTAGGTATTAACTTTATTCAGGCTGGATGAAGGGGCATAAGAAAATCCTTTGGACAAAACCCTTTTTTCAATCGGATTCAGAGCATATTTTCGTAAATATTTTTAGATAAAACTATTAATCTATATATTAAGTCTCACTGAGTCATTTATTCTTCATGACAGACCACACATATATAATTTATAGAGTGTTTCTGAGCGCAGAGTAATTTCTATTTGTCTTACTAGTTTTTTGTTGTGCAGCCTAGCAAGCTGTTTTTATTCAGCAGCTTTAAAGAAATATTGGTTTTTAATTAAACATAATTAATCAGCGCCGGTTTATCTGGTTTTGAGACTATTGTCTCTAACCATTTGTCTTTTCCATTGAAATCACTAAATCCTTATCTAAGGGAGTTCAAGTTCAAAATGGAGTCTCTGAGCGGTGATCTCAGGTCTGGAGGAGGGGGAATTCTGGTATCCCTGGATATTAAGGATGCGTACCTCCACATTCCAATTTTGCCGCCGCACCAGGCTTATCTCAGATTTGCACTGTTAGACAGTCACTATCGGTTTCTGGCACTGCCATTTGGTCTCTCCACAGCACCGAGGGTGTTAACCAAGGTGATGGCGGAGATGATGGTTCTCCTCCGCAGACGGGGAGAGAACATAATTCCATATCTGGACGATCTGCTGATAAAGGCATCATCCAAGGAGAAGCTATTGCAGTCCATTGCTCTCCCGACTCCTCTGCTCAGGGACCATGGTTGGATCCTGAACCTTCCAAAGTCACATTTGGAGCCGACAAGGAGATTGTCTTTCCTGGGGATGATCCTCGAGATGGAAGTGCAGAGGGTGTTTCTACTGGTGGAGAAAGCATTGGTGATACAAGCAATGGTCCGGGATGTTATGAAGCGAGCCCGGGTATCGATTCATCAGTGCATATTCTGGGGAAGATGGTTGCCTCTTACGAGGCTCTACAGTTCAGAAGATTTCATGCTTGATCCTTCCAACTGGATCTCCTAGACAAGTGGTCGGGTTAGACAAGTGGTCGGGTTCTCATCTACATATGCACCTGAGGATACGTCTGTCACTGAAAGCAAGGATTTCACTCCACTGGTGGCTACAAATGCCTCACCTTCCGGAGGGCTGCAGGTTCAGGGTTCAGGACTGGTTACTTCTAACCATGGATGCAAGTCTCCGGGGATGGGGCACAGTCATTCAAGGGGAAACCTTCCAAGGAAGGTGGTCAAATCTGGAATCCAGTCTTCCAATAAACATTCTGGAACTAAGAGCCGTGTATAACGGTCTTCTATAAGCGATACACCTTCTGCGAGATCGGGCCATTCAAGTACAGTCGATCAATGTGACGACGGTAGCCTACATAAACCAACAGGGTGGAATGAAGAGCAGAACTGCAATGTCAGAGGTAACAAGAATCATCCTCTGGGCAGAAAAGCATGCGGTGGCACTGTCAGCAATCTTCATTCCGGGAGTGGACACCTAGGAAGCGGACTTCCTCAGCAGACATGATCTCCATCCAGGAGAGTGGGGCCTCCATCCTGAGGTGTTCACGGAGGTGACAGATCTTTGGGGTGTACCTCAAATAGACATGATGGCCTCCCCGTCTCAACAAGAAGCTTCAGAGGTATTGTTCCAGGTCAAGAGACTCACAAGCGGTGGACGCCCTGCTAACTCCGTGGGTGTTCCAGTCAGTGTACGTGTTTCCTCCACTTCCACTCATTCCAAGGATTCTAAAGCTCATAAGGAGATCAAGAATTCAGGCAATCCTCATTGCTCTGGACTGGCCAAGAAAGGCTTGGTACGCGGATCTTCTGTATCTACTGTTGGAAGATCCGAGGCCTCTTCCTCTTCGGGAGTATCTGCTGCAGCAGGGGCCATTCGCTTATCAAGACTTACCGCGGCTACGTTTGACGGCATGGAGGTTGAACGCCAGATATTAGCTCGGATGGGCATTCCGAACAAGGTTATTCCTACCCTGATACAGGCTAGGAAAGGAGTAACGTCTACACATTACCATCGCATTTGGAAAAAGTATGTATCTTGGTGTGAATCCAAGAAGTTTCCTACGGTGGAGTTTCAACTGGGACGGTTTCTCCTCTTCCTGCAAGCAGGTGTGGATATGGGCCTGAGGTTGGGATCCGTGAAGGTCCAGATTTCGGCCTTATCCAGTTTCTTCCAGAAACAGCTGGCTTCCCTCCCTGAGGTTCAGACTTTCTTGAAAGGGGTTCTGCATATCCAGCCTCCCTTTGTGCCACCTACGGCACCCTGGGATCTTAACGTGGAGTTACAGTTCCTCCAATCGGATTGGTTCGAGCCTCTACAGGAGGTTGAGGTCAAGTTTCTCATGTGGAAAGTTGTCACTTTGTTGGCCTTAGCTTCTGCTAGATGTGTGTCGGAGTTGGGGGGCTTTGTCTTGTAAAAGCCCCTACTTGGTCTTCCATGAAGATACAGCTGAGCTCCAGACACGTCAGCAGTTCCTTCCGAGGTTGTGTCAGCATTTCATATCAACCAACCTATTGTGGTGCCAGTTGCTACTGACTCCGCAATGTCATCAAAGCCCTTGGATGTTGTAAGGGCTCTGGAAATCTATGTGAAGAGGACTGCTCATCACAGAAAATTGGACTCTCTGTTTGTCCTGTACGATCCCAAGAAACTTGGGTATCCTGCTTCTAAGCAGACAATATCTCGCTGGATCAGGTTCACTATCCAGCATGCATATTCTACAGCAAGATTGCCGTGTCCAAAATCTGTTAAGGCCCACTCTACTCGTAAGGTGGTTCTTCCTGGGCGGCTGCCTGGGGTGTCTCAGCTTTACAGCTTTGCCGAGCGGCTACTTGGTCTGGGTCAAACATGTTTGCTAAGTTTTACAAGTTCGATACTTTGGCCTCTGAGGACCTAAACTTTGGTCAATCCGTTATGCAGGAGCCTCCGCGCTCTCCCTCCCATTCTGGGAGCTTTGGTACATCCCCATGGTACTAATGTGGACCCCAGCATCCTCTGGGACGTTAGAGAAAATAGGATTTTAATTACCTACCAGTAAATCCTTTTCTCGTAGTCCGTAGAGGATGCTGGGCACCCGCCCAGCGCTTCGTTATCCTGCAGTGGTTACTTGGTTCAGTACTGCTTTGTTCTTAGTTAAGTACTGCGTTATTACTTGGTTCAGTAATGTTATTCAGCTGTTGCTGAGTTTTCAAGCTAGTTAGCTTGGTTTGCCTTGTTTGTGTGAGCTGCTGTGAATCTCGCCACTATCTGTGTAAAATCCTTCTCTCTAAGTTGTCCGTCTCCTTGGGCACAGTTTCTAGACTGAGTCTGTTAGGAGGGGCATAGAGGGAGGAGCCAGCCCACACTATTAAACTCTTAAAGTGCCAGTGTCTCCTAGTGGACCCATCTATACCACATGGTACTAATGTGGGCCCCAGCATCCTCTATGGACTACGAGAAAAGGATTTACCGGTAGGTAATTAAAATCCTATTTTTCCTGACACTCCTAGTAAACAGTCAGTTACCACCCACAAATGGCCTCTTTCTGTCAAACACCCGTGCGATCGGAATTTTCACACTATCCTGTCACTGAACGGCGATGCCCATTGTTGTTGGTCAACGCGCGTGCGCATTGAAGTGCATACACATGCGCAGTTATTACCTGATCGCCTGCTGTAAAAACGCACAGCAGCAATCAGGTCTCAATCACCCCCTTTGTTTGGATGACACAGCTAAATATCCATGGGCTGGTATTCAAACAATGAATATAGATTTTTTTTCTATTTTCAATTTGGTTTCCATTCACTGGATGTTGGTTCAATTGATGTAGGTTCTCCAAAACAAACTGAAGTTTATTAAGGAGTTCGAAGTCATTTTCTGATAGAAACTGCCATTACTGCTGAGGTAGCCAAGCCTCAGTATTTTATCCTTTTGTCATTGGATTTAAAATGTATTTGTGTTTTCAATATTTTAATGGAGTGTTCTTGTAGGTTACAATGGAGGTAGATAATTCCCAGTTGCAGCATTTCACATAAGCCACTGTATCCTCAGGATTCAGTTGTTACCCTGACGGTTCCTGGTGTGCAGAGCCTTGGCTCAAGAACTTTTGATGAGGACCTCCATCTTCTCAATCTTTTTCCAGTCATGGGGGTAATTCAGACCTGATTGCTCGCTAGTGTTTTTTGCAGAACTGCGTATGCACCACAAAGCCCAGGCACGTCGCACAGGTACAAAGCGGATCGCCGCTCAGTGATGGGTTTGTGCAAATAATCCTTTCGCACGGGGCGATCGCAAGGAGATTGACAGGAAGAAGGCATTTGTTGGTGGCAACTGACCGTTTTCTGGAGTGGTTGGAAAAACGCAGGCATGTTCAAGCATTTGCAGGGAGGGTTTCTGTCGTCAATTCCAGTCCCGGACAGGCTGAAGTGATCGCAGCGACTGAGTAACTCCTGGGCTACTCAGAGATTGCACAAGTTTTGTTCGTACAGCTCTGCTACACATGCATTCGCACACTTGCAAAGCGAAAATACACTCCCTTATGGCCAGCGACTATCTGTTAGAAGCAGTGCAAAAAAAACCCTAGCGAGCGATCAGGTCTGAATCAGGCCCATGGAGCGAACATCTGAGCAATCATAGTATAGTGCTGTAGTGTGACAACCTTGGCATGTACACACTATTAATCATCAGCAGGCTTTATCTGTGCCATAGTGTTTGGATTGGTATTGAGGTGCTTTCATTGAAAATTTGTTTGGGTTTCTGTAGGCTAGATTTAGTTTGCTGGCACCTGAAGCTGATGAGGTTGGTAAGGTATACTTTTCTTATGTTGGGCAGGTGATCGATCCAGCATGGCGTGAATAGCTGGAAGGTCTTTGGCCCCCAACATTTTTTACACCTATCAAAGAGCTTGGGAGTCTTAGAATTTTGTCACATAATTAGAGGTAAGAGTTGGCATTATTTATTAAGTTCTTTTATTTGGAAACGCTATGTTGCTGACTGGTCCATAAAATCATTTTCATAGGTTCTAGATGATTTTTCCTTTTTTTTTTTTTTTCATTTAATGGCATAACTGGCCTAATTAAAAGCTTTCTTGTCATGAAGGATTTAAAAAGTTGGGGTCCAATTAGTCTAGGAATAGCTGATAGGAAACATTTACTTGTCTATTTGCTTATGGCAGTTGCAGATGAAGTATTTTATAATTTCAAAACATGTTTATTTCAGATACCTTTTGCAATGGCCTTATTGGCAGATGCCTACACATTGTTACGTGTGTACCAAAAGGGTACAAGGAGGTTAGTCTACACATTGACTCCAAACCAGAGTAGGTTTATGGAAGATAACAGGATACAAGTGATAGAAGATAAACAGAAGTCAATTTGCTAAGGTTTCAATCTCTCCTGGGCTAAGTACTGTACAATTGTACAACACTGTGATGCTCCAATAACACAGTGATAGGCATGGACATATGCAGACCCTTTTATAGAGCCCCATAAACAGCATACGCATGAAATCTAATCTGATCTTGACTCAGACATGTGATATTATTGTGGCTGATGAGTCATGACAATAACACTCAGTTAAAAGACAGCTTGTAGCATTTAGCCATCATCAGTTTTGTTAGTACAGTATTTATGTCAGGTCTCCCTTGTCTAATACCATTCGGGGCACTGCTACTTACCACTTTCAACATTGGGAGCCTTGGAATAATTTAATTGTTGCCTGACTACACAACATAATTCTAGCAAATTGGCTTAATTTGAGGTACTATGGGGGTCATTCCGAGTTGTTCGCTCGTTATTTTTTTCTCGCAACGGAGCGATTAGTCGCTAATGCGCATGCGCAATGTCCGCAGTGCGACTGCGCCAAGTAAATTTACTATGCAGTTAGGTTTTTTACTCACGGCATTACGAGGTTTTTTCTTCGTTCTGGTGATCGTAATGTGATTGACAGGAAGTGGGTATTTCTGGGCGGAAACTGGCCGTTTTATGGGTGTGTGCGAAAAAACGCTACCGTTTCTGGGAAAAACGCGGGAGTGGCTGGAGAAACGGAGGAGTGTCTGGGCGAACGCTGGGTGTGTTTGTGACGTCAAACCAGGAACGACAAGCACTGAACTGATCGCACTGGCAGAGTAAGTTTCGAGCTACTCAGAAACTGCTAAGAAGTGTCTATTCGCAATTCTGCTAATCTTTCGTTCGCAATTTTGAGAAGCTAAGATTCACTCCCAGTAGGCGGCGGCTTAGCGTGTGCAAAGCTGCTAAAAGCAGCTTGCGAGCGAACAACTCGGAATGACCACCTATATTATAATAGCAGCAGCACACGGGTAATTGACAAATACATTGGGAAGTGGCAGATTTGTATAGATGCATATACAGTATATAAAAACAGTACACACACACACACATATATATATATATATATATATTTTCCAGTATGTACAGACAGCGGCACTCAGAGACTTTTATACATATATATATATACAGTATTTCACATCACAAATAAATCCCAGGGATTTCTTTGTGATGTGAAATATATACTTTTCATTTAAAAGTCTCTATGTGCCGCTGTCTGTATATACTGGAGAATATAATACTGTCCTAGAGGGCACCGTAGTGGAGTAATTCCACTGAGGGAGGAATGCCAGTCCGCTTGTGAGGGTTTATATATATATATATATATATATATATATATATATATAATATTGCAGACTGTCCCACACTCTCACCCAACCTACACAGATGCTGGGGTGCCAAGTCAGAGTTCAATCCATGATAGCACTCTCCAGAGTTTCAAATCCAATAGTCACATGAGTTTAATAGAAAAAATCAAACAGTCCCGCAATTAAGGATGCTCACCAACGTTTCGGTCCCCGTCTGGGACCTTTTTCAATACAGCAAGATAACAGCGTCAAACAATTTAGTCAGAGTCAAAGAAACCTCAAAGACATATACAGCATGCAACTGTAGACTATGCCTCACAGGCCCCTGTTAAATACCTAATGATAGCTGAAAATGGGCGCTAAGCCCGCCCCATTGAGCTGTTTGGTGCGTTCCATAGCCCGGAATGCAATTGTCACTTCCGGTAAACCCGGAAGTGTCAGGGTGGCATATACATAAATATATAATCCTGCATTAACGTATATAGTATTGTACAGCCTTACTACAAATATATACAAACTGGGAAGCGAGCGGATGGGGAGCATCAGGCTTCCGATTGTTCAGGCCTGTGCGCTCCACCACCCTGAGTCACAGATGTCACTTCCTGCTGGGACCAGAAGCACGTCACGAGCTTCTATGGTAACCTAGTAACGAGTGTATGCTGTACCAGGTCCGCCAGTAATACTAGTGACCAGGGGTTAAAGTGGGGGGGGACGAGGTGGAACTGAGTTCCACCACCTGTAATGGTAGGGGGAACTAGTTCCACCACCTCCATTTCCCTGCACAGTAATTACAGCAGAAAAACCTGCTCCATCACCTACATCAATAGATGATGCATGTGGCGCTAGTGTTACTGATGAACTGCAGCCACCTCCCCCTTCCTCAGGTCCTGGTGGCTCCATGGTCCTCCTCCATCTACAGCACACCCCTCCTGGTACTCGCACGCGCTGTGTCTGTTGGACAGCATTCATCCTACTGTGGTCATTAGGTGTAAGGGGCACTACTACTGTGGGAATTGTGTATAAGGGACACTACTTTGGGTAATGTATATAAGGGGCACTACTGTGTGGCATAACATGTATAGAGGGTACCATTGTGTAGTGCAATGTGACTAAAGTGATATAACCTGAATAAGGGGTATTACTACAGTATGTTGTGTTATATAAATCAGGGGCACTACATGCAGTGTAATGTGAATAAGATTGTGCTACTGTGTGGTGTAATTTGAACTGAGGGTACTATTATGTGACCACGCAGTTTCTTTGTGAGATCAATGTCCCTTTATAAAGTATGGGAAGTAGGGCACTAATTTATAGTTTGCAGGGGTTTGCCAAAAACACTAGCACTGGTCCTGGCTCCACTTAATATGGGGGAGGAAGGGGGTGTTTAATGAGTTCCACTACCTCTCCAGTGCCACTTTAAGCCCTACTAGTGACAGACAAAATGCAGCATATTAAGCAACGCAGGCAACATCTGTTTAAAAGGCAATAAGGACTGTCACTCTCATAAGTGACGCAACCGGGAGTGCACAGATAAAGTGCGCTCATCAACAAAAAACAAATCAATATTAATACACAGTACAACAAAAAAGCGGGTATAACAAGAGTCTGGGAGGAGAAATAACCAGAATACAAAAATACATGCAAAATCGTTTACATCAACATATTAATGCAGAATTACCAGGGTTGAAGTCTACACAAGATCTAGGAGTATGAAGTGAAATATAATGCATGAAACCAAATTAGGGGTGATCTATGGACACAGACTAAGTATTAAGGATAACAAATCAAAACATTAATTATAATATTAATAGCCAGATTAGGTAAATGAGCTATTCTGCTGTTTTAGTCCCCATATTCCAAAATATACCACCCAATACCTGAAAACTTCAGGAGAAAGGTAAGTATCAGTCAGGGAAAAGCTTGTATGAGATTATTGAAATGGAAGTTAATAGCAAAATTAATAACACAAAGGTCTGCACAAGAGATATAATATACTAATAATGATCCCTTACGGAGTTATCCTATTTAAGAAAAATAGATAGCAGATTATTCTCATTCATGCCACTTGGGGTCAGGGCTGCCATCAGAAATTCTGTGGGCCGGGACTCGCAAAATAGGCAGCCCCCCCAAAAAACAAAAAATAATTTTATATATATATATATATAGTTCCAATATGACCGGCACTCCAAACAAAAGTTTAAATACCTGGGTGCCCTCCACGGTCCAGACGGAGCAAACACAGAGAGAGAAATACTGGCGGCACTCCACGGGTTTTCAAGAAGAGACAGCTACACAAGCTTAATGTCAACGTTTCAGGTGCTATTTAATCACACCTTTCGTCAGGATACATACAAATCAAATAAACATACCTTATATAGATCCCAGTGCTCACACACCCCTCACCAACACCGCCTACTTCCGGTCGCAGGTGCCGTCACAGTGTAAAGCCGTCCACACCTGCCCGGAAAATTAGTTAACCTGGCAACGATAAACAATTCAAGACACCTCCGTGCACCAAGATTGCCACCCCCGTCACGCCTACCAGAGGCGCGTCGATACGCATCCACCTACGGGAAGGCCGTCGCCAGGGCAACCGTGTACCAATCGGGAAACACCACTCCGTGGTCTATGTCCTTCAACCAACCCACCGGAAACACGTCAACGCGTGTCCGCCAATGGGCTGGCGGGACAGACGGAACCCGTCACCAAGGTAACCAGTAAACAGTAACAGGAAAACACCGCACAGTGCACAAACCCTGCTAGTGTATCACAACATCATCATTATAAGGATGTAGCACTACTTAATATGCAGTATAGCTGATGATTAATAAACGGAGAACTATGAGCATTTTAAAACTGAAGCTAAATCAATCTAATACTGCAGCTCAATATGGACATCGTTTAGTAAAAAACTGATTGGTGCTTATTTAGCTGGGGCACATCATTGACTAGACAAACACCAATACAGGCGTTTAAACATAAATATGTTATAGAACATCCTAGATGACACAGATTATTCACAAAGACCAGAGGCCAGACAGTGTTATAATCATAAATCTACCATGCCCATAACAGATAGATTGTAGAATGATAGGAAGAAATGCAGCAATTAGCCCAATTAACTCGACATATGTGTCAATCTAAATTATAGTTCTCAAAATTAATACTGACAACACAGATCCGAAAAGGATCATCTGAAAATAACAGAGATTCATAGGAAGCATAGGAGGGACAAGTTCTCATTAAGGCCCCTTGGAGAGACAGTGTTGAGGTCATATATCCACCGTGCTTCCAACTGCAGTAGTCTCTTATTCCGATCCCCTCCTCTTGACATCGGGGGGACATGGTCGACCAACTTATAACGCAAGGTAGCCATACTATGGCCTACTTCCTTGAAATGACGTGCTACTGGCTGCTCGGTAATTTTACCCTCAAGGGCCAATCTAATAGCAGATCTATGCTGTGCAGCCCGCTCCCGGAAAGTACATACAGTTTTACTGATGTAGGCTAGACCGCAGTGACATTTAATGATGTAGATTACAAATTTTGAGGTACACGTCAACACATGCTTAATTGGAATCTTTTTGCCGGATTGGGGGTGAAGCACTGTAGGTCCTGTTTCCAAGAACCTGCATGTCGTGCACCCCGTGCATTTGTAGGAGCCCGGTGGTTTACTTTAAAAGTGTGATCTAAGTTCCCTCTGTGGAGAGGCTATATCAGAATGGACCAACCAGTCCTTCAAATTTCGTCCTCGACGGTGACATTTCAATAGATCACTATTATGAAGTGCTGGAATGGATTTATCAGAACTTATAATTGGCCAAAATGTATTTGCAGTTCTCCTGATGGTCGGACTGGCCGTCGTATAGGTGGTCACCAAGGGTACTATCTTCCGTACTGATTTCGTTTTCCTGAGTAAACACTGTTCACGTGACAACGCCAAAGCTTTATTTTTGGCTTTAATCAGTTCATGTCTTCTGTATCCTCGTTGGAGGAATTTTTCCATCATGCCATTTATTTCTCTCTCTGCCTCCATGCTATTACTTGATATCCGCTTTGCTCTTAAAAATTGGGAGTAAGGGAGGCCTTTTTTCATTGCTTCTGGATGGAAGCTTCTTGCATGGAGTAATGTGTTTTTATCAGTGTGTTTGTGGTATATTGATGTCGACAGCTCCGGTCCGGTTCTTGTAATTTGGACATCCAAGTAGTGGATTGTGTCAGTACTAACATCATAGGTAAATTTGATGTTCTCATCCATTTGATTGATGAGGGTCATATGTGCCACAAAGTCCTTTTGTTTACCAGACCAGATAATGATGAGGTCATCAATATAGCGTAAAAACAAAATGATGTTATTGGCAAAAGGAAAATTTTCCAAAAAGAGTTTCCTTTCAATAGATAGCATGTATGCGTTTGCGAACGCTGGGGCCACGTTGCTCCCCATTGCGCACCCCAAGCGCTGCAAGTAAAACAGCCCATCAAATAAGAAAAAAATTCGAGTAAGAGTTTTCTCAAGCAACAGCAGGAAAAAATCTATATCTGGGCCCTTGTAGTGTGGATTGCCTACCAAGAGCTGTCTCATTGAAGAAATTCCCTCCTGGTGGGGTATATTCGTATACAGACTGACCACATCTATACTTGCTAATACACACTCATCAGGTAGTGCAGTGCAATTCTGGAGATGGAGTAGAAGTTGTGTGGTATCCATAAGAACAGATGGTTCAGCTTGGATTACCGGCTGCAGATAATGATCGAGATACCTAGAGATTGTATTGTAGAGTGATCCACGTGCCGAGATTATCGGTCGTCCAGGGGGGGCAGATAAGCTCTTATGCACTTTTGGCAGCGTATAAAGGATTGGAGTAATTGGGTGATCCACCGTTAGTGCTTTCAAGGTGGTTTTATCAATAACTTTATTCTGGTGTGCATTTAATAAGATGGCATCAATCTCTTTCTTAAATGGTATTGAGGGATTTCCACCCAATTTCTCATAAACCACCTCATCACTAAGTTGACGGTAGATTTCTTCCAAATATTGGTCACGGTCTTGCAACACGATGGCTCCACCTTTATCTGCCGCACGTATCACCAGCCCTTTGTTTTCACTTAGCATTCTCATAGCTTCAAATGTCAAGAGGAGGGGATCGGAATAAGAGACTACTGCAGTTGGAAGCACGGTGGATATATGACCTCAACACTGTCTCTCCAAGGGGCCTTAATGAGAACTTGTCCCTCCTATGCTTCCTATGAATCTCTGTTATTTTCAGATGATCCTTTTCGGATCTGTGTTGTCAGTATTAATTTTGAGAACTATAATTTAGATTGACACATATGTCGAGTTAATTGGGCTAATTGCTGCATTTCTTCCTATCATTCTACAATCTATCTGTTATGGGCATGGTAGATTTATGATTATAACACTGTCTGGCCTCTGGTCTGTGTGAATAATCTGTGTCATCTAGGATGTTCTATAACATATTTATGTTTAAACGCCTGTATTGGTGTTTGTCTAGTCAATGATGTGCCCCAGCTAAATAAGCACTAATCAGTTTTTTACTAAACGATGTCCATATTGAGCTGCAGTATTAGATTGATTTAGCTTCAGTTTTAAAATGCTCATAGTTCTCCGTTTATTAATCATCAGCTATACTGCATATTAAGTAGTGCTACATCCTTATAATGATGATGTTGTGATACACTAGCAGGGTTTGTGCACTGTGCGGTGTTTTCCTGTTACTGTTTACTGGTTACCTTGGTGACGGGTTCCGTCTGTCCCGCCAGCCCATTGGCGGTCACGCGTTGACGTGTTTCCGGTGGGTTGGTTGAAGGACATAGACCACGGAGTGGTGTTTCCCGATTGGTACACGGTTGCCCTGGCGACGGCCTTCCCGTAGGTGGACGCGTATCGACGCGCCTCTGGTAGGCGTGACGGGGGTGGCAATCTTGGTGCACGGAGGTGTCTTGAATTGTTTACCGTTGCCAGGTTAACTAATTTTCCGGGCAGGTGTGGACGGCTTTACACTGTGACGGCACCTGCGACCGGAAGTAGGCGGTGTTGGTGAGGGGTGTGTGAGCACTGGGATCTATATAAGGTATGTTTATTTGATTTGTATGTATCCTGACGAAAGGTGTGATTAAATAGCACCTGAAACGTTGACATTAAGCTTGTGTAGCTGTCTCTTCTTGAAAACCCGTGGAGTGCCGCCAGTATTTCACTCTCTCTCTCTATATATATATATATATATATATATATATACATACAAAGCAGTCCTTAACAAGCAGCGGCACTCAGAGACTGGAACAGGGTAGATATAAAAGAAAAACAGTGTACTTTAATGTATCACATCACATCAAAAGAAAGCATCCTACATTTCGGGGTGCTGATGCCCCTTTGTCAAGGTAAACAAAACAGAGCGTCACCTTGACAAAGGGGAGTCAGCACCCTGAAACGTTGGATGATTTCTTTTGATGTGATGTGATACATTAAAGTACACCGGGTTTTTTTTTTACATCCACCCTGTTCCAGTCTCTGAGTGCCGCTGCTTGTTAAGGACTGCTCTGTAAGTAATTTTTCTCTGGAGGGCACCAGAGTACTTTTACATTTATGGAAGGGAGAGTGAAAATCCATTTGCAAACTGTATATATGTGTATGCATATATATATATATATATATATAAACTAGGTGATTCATCGTGCCCTACGGGCGCTCTTCACACCGTCGTAAGGGGCTATGCCACCTTAACCCTTGCTTACCCTCGTGGAGTGCAATATGTGTATTATATGGAGTATTACCTCCAATCATAATGGTGTGAGTGGTTAAATATTGCATGGACAAAGGGCGTGCGATGGTTAAGGGGCCATAGCCCCTTGCAATGGCGTGAACAGCGCATGCAGGGCCTGATGAATCACCTACTAGGTGCTGTGGTTGGGGGAGTGGCGGATGCGGGGGAGACCTGGATGGGGGAGGGAGTCTGGGGGTCAATGTGGAAGCACCATGGGGACATTTAAAAACTCTGTGTTAATGATATTATATTGCTCAGGAAGAGTTTTTAAACACCTAGACCATGAGGCCTTAGGTGTCCAAATTTGTTTTACTAACCCTAGTGCTCATGAGTAGCAAGACACCAATTATTATCTTATCAAGTGTTGTCAGGGATAGAGTGGAATTTTTCAGGAACTAGTCCAAGTGCAAGAACTCCTGAAAGAGAAAAGGTTAAATGCTCTCTCCTTTCAACATACTTTAGTTATTAAGGAACATATTTTTCTGTTTTGATAATGACACATAAAGAGCCAGAGTAGAACCTTTACATTATGAGATAAACTGTGATTCTGATTTTTCGTTAATCTACTTTATTATATAAAATATGTATAAAGCTGTGCCTCTGTATCACATAGAGTAATATCTGAGTTAATTGGATATATTTATACTGCAATAATTAACTTCTTACAGTTGTTCTATAACCTACAATTCTCAAGTTCATTTTAACAGGTTTATGAAAACTCCTTGAAGGCATCTGGATCTGAACTTTAATTAGATTTTACTTCATTGATTGTCTGAATAATTTTTGTGTAGTAGGACATTTTCATTTTTGAAGCTGGCTTCTGATGAAACCAAATAGTATAGAGCGCATGGCCTACACATATCCTCCTGGAAACCAAAAATTACAATTAATTCTGCTCTCAATCTTCTCATAATGGTAATTATTCATCATATGCCACCTCTTTTATACAAGCCTGCTTAATTATTTGTTTAGCTTTCAGACCAGCTACACTTTGTGTTTAAATTACTATTTAGACTTTTATTCTCTCTGGGATTATTTTCATTTTAGAATGTTTGAATTTATGGTTGTAACCAAAGAGAAAGCATTGAAGACTGTTTAACAATAATTATTTTCTTAGACTTTCTGTTATATGGTTTCAATTTATTGCTTATAATGTTGAAGGCTTTTAAAATAATTTTGCTGAAGAATTTGAGTGCCAGTAAAGAGACTAGGTTTTAATTTAGCTTTTGCAGTGCAGAAAGATCTCAAAAAGGGAAATTCTATACCTATAAAAGTCACTTGCACTATTGACACATTAGATAAATAGAAGGCTTTATACAGTACAGGTTGAGTATCCCTTATCCAAAATGCTTGGGACCAGAGGTATTTTGGATATCGGATTTTTCCGTATTTTGGAATAATTTCATACCATAATGAGATATCATGGCGATGGGACCTAAATCTAAGCACAGAATGCATTTATGTTTCATATACACCTTATACACACAGCCTGGAGGTCATTTTAGCCAATATTTTTTATAACTTTGTGCATTAAACAAAGTGTGTCTACATTCACACAATTCATTTATGTTTCATATACACCTTATACACACAGCCTAAAGGTCATTTAATACAATATTTTTAATAACTTTGTGTATTAAACAAAGGTTGTGTACATTGAGCCATCAAAAAACAAAGGTTTCACTATTTCACTCTCACTCAAAAAAAACCCGTATTTCGGAATATTCTGTATTTCGGAATATTTGGAAATGGGATACTCAACCTGTATATGCATATATTTGAAACAAAAAAATTGTCCTTGCTCTGAGTATTAGAGCATGCATAAAACATTAAAAGCGATATTCAATTGCTTATCGCACCTGATTGGGGGGGATTAGGGGGGCATATTCAATTGTGCTTTTATTATCATTCTTGTAACACCCAGAGAGATGGGGTTTAACTTCGTAAAGCAGCTAACCTGATCAAAGTAATGGGAGCGAAACGAAAATCCAGTTTGAGCGCTGAACTGGGTCAGTTTTTGCTAATTTCAGATCACCAGCCCCTGGTGCAAGTTTTGATGTTGTGACCGATGGTGGCATCTTAAGATGCCCCAAGCATGATTGTAGCATCTAGATACACTTACAGAGAGGGCATCTCAGTCCTTGCACATTCATACACATAAATGTACACAAGGAAATGAATTTTAGTGGTTCTAGCATAAAGTTGCATAGGTGCGACCGACATGGGATCTTAATCTGGTTTTATCTAGGTGCTCCAACTACATAAACCAGTCCAAAAAAATTCAAGTGAGTTAATTCTCGTTCCACCAAATTGTCTAGGGGAGCCGATCCGATCCTCACGGGAACGCGCATCGGATCGGAAACACATCCAAAATGCCCGATTTCACCTGATATATCGTCCTGAATGTGCGAAATTGGATGAAATCGGGCATTATCGTTCTAGTATATGGGGCCCTTATGATTTCAGATTGAACACACCCCACCCAAATCTAACTCTCTCTGCACATGTTACATCTGCCCCCCACTGCAGTGCACATGGTTTTGCCTAACTGCTAACAAACTTGCTGCTGCAATCAACTCTGAATTAGGCCCCTTGCCATTAGGAATTTTACAGCATTCCTATGAAATCATTGGTATTTACTAAAAATAGCCAGAAGATCAGTAGCCTATCAAGTTCCATGTACAGTACACTTAAAAAAAAACAAGTGTACCATCCTGTGTAAGAAATTGTATCATTCACAGCTGGTATATTAGTCATTCCAAATGTTGATGACTTTCACATTTAAATTAATTCCCAACAAAAAACAAAAAGTATATCAAAAATTTATAGTTGGAATTCAAATGTTTGAAAATCAGTTGGGTGTCTGTTTTTTCTTGTCTATTAGATAGGAAAAAACAAACACCCAACTGACTTTTTAAACATTTGAATTCCCCCCATAGTCTCCTTCACCGTCATTAAGGTGCATGAAACAATATCTTTATTACCAAAATATAGGAGCAAATTTATACAGCTTATAATGCACATCGAATGCGAGAGTGCTTGTAAAATGCCACAGGGTATGTTAGAAAAACTAGTAGTGTAATTAAATTGATGAACACACACATTGTAAAGCAATATCAGACAGAACAATTTAGATACCAATACTGCATAATTATTGCCTACTTTGTTCAAGCTAATATAGCATCTGCTTGCTTCTCTGCGGCTTGGCTTTAAACCTCACAAAATCCATACCTAAAATATTCTAACAAATAAAAAGAGTTTCAAGGATATATTCATTATGGAGCAAAACATTTAGAATTATCTGACATACATAAATAAGGATGGATGTGTTACAAAGAAAGGTTATCAACATTGCAGAATGAACAAGATAAATAATTGTTCGTCTAAAAAAATGGATCGAACATGGAAGTATGAACTTAAAGCGAAAACATTCAGTTTTAATTCATGTCATATAATTTCTCTGCTCGCTAATCATGACCTCAGTAGAATTATGCACAACATGTTCAGCGATAACATTAAATTGTAAGGTTTTTTCGCATTGAAATTGTCTCAATATTTCCAGTTATATTAAGCAGAAAATCACCTTTGTCATATTAAATGCAACTAAAGGTCAAAAGCAGATTAAATTTAAATTTAGAGGCATAAATGAGTTATGATAGCATTTTTGCTAAATGACAACACCTGACCGTATTAATAATGTAGATGGAAAGAGAAATTATTAGGAAACTAAAATACTATACTGCAACTTTTTTTTTCATTAGGGATTTGCAATGTGCTGCCTTCGTCATCAACTGGTTCATAATCAACAGCAACACCTGTCACAATGTGATAAAGTATGTGCAGGTTGTTCATATTCATTAACCTTTAACAGAATTATAAAACTCTGGTCACTAAAAATGTAAGCATAACATAGACTCAGCATTTACACAGAATTGCAATTGATATAAAAACACTAACAATTTGAATAGTTACTTTGGGGCAGGCTGTATGCATCAACGCATGGACAGAGATAAAGTCTGAACCAATAAGCTCCTAACTGTCACTTTACAGGATGTGTTTGAAAAATGACAGAAGCGGATTGGTTGGTAGTTTGTCTCTATCCACATTATCTCTCTCCTAGCATTGATGCATATGCCCCTTTATAGTAAATCATGCTGAACTTAGAAATGCTCGATTCTACAGTATGTTTTTATTGCATTGCAAATTGAGTGTAATTTACCATGATAGTTCCTGCATGCAGAAGAGATTTGGACACTGCGCCAGGGCCTTTGTGACAGGGTCGGTTTAAGAGAGAAGAGGGCCTGTGTACATGCACCACTTGGGATTTCTCCTGCTTCTGAGTGGGTGTGCATCAGGGTGTAAACTGTGAGTTCAAATTAGTGATGTGCACCGGACATTTTTCGGGTTTTGTGCTTTGGTTTTGGATTCGGTTCCGCGGCCGTGTTTTGGATTCGGACGCGTTTTGGAAAAACCTCACCGAAAATTTTTTGGCGGATTCGGGTGTGTGTTTTAGATTCGGGTGTTTTTTTCAAAAAACCCTAAAAAACAGCTTAAATCATAGAATTTGGGGGTCATTTTGATCCCATAGTATTATTAACCTCAATAACCATAATTTCCACTCATTTCCAGTCTATTCTGAACACCTCACACCTCACAATATTATTTTTAGTCCTAAAATTTGCACCGAGGTCGCTGGATGGCTAAGCTAAGCGACACAAGTGGCCGACACAAACACCTGGCCCATCTAGGAGTGGCACTGCAGTGTCAGGCAGGATGGCACTTCAAAAAAATAGTCCCCAAACAGCACATGATGCAAAGAAAAAAAGAGGCGCACCAAGGTCGCTGTGTGACTAAGCTAAGTGACACAAGTGGCAGACACAAACACCTGGCCCATCTAGGAGTGGCACTGCAGTGTCAGACAGGATGGCACTTCAAAAAAATTGTCCCCAAACAGCACATGATGCAAAGAAAAAAAGAGGCGCACCAAGGTCGCTGTGTGACTAAGCTAAGCGACACAAGTGGCCGACACAAACACCTGGCCCATCTAGGAGTGGCACTGCAGTGTCAGACAGGATGGCACTTCAAAAAAATTGTCCCCAAACAGCACATGATGCAAAGAAAAAAAGAGGCGCACCAAGGTCGCTGTGTGACTAAGATAAGCGACACAAGTGGCCGACACAAACACCTGGCCCATCTAGGAGTGGCACTGCAGTGTCAGACAGGATGGCACTTCAAAAAAATAGTCCCCAAACAGCACATGATGCAAAGAAAAAAAGAGGCGCACCAAGGTCGCTGTGTGACTAAGCTTAGCGACACAAGTGGCCGACACAAACACCTGGCCCATCTAGGAGTGGCACTGCAGTGTCAGACAGGATGGCACTTCAAAAAAATTGTCCCCAAACAGCACATGATGCAAATAAAAAAAGAGGCGCACCAAGGTCGCTGTGTGACTAAGCTAAGCGACACAAGTGGCCGACACAAACACCTGGCCCATCTAGGAGTGGCACTGCAGTGTCAGACAGGATGGCACTTCAAAAAAATTGTCCCCAAACAGCACATGATGCAAAGAAAAAAAGAGGCGCACCAAGGTCGCTGAGTGACTAAGCTAAGCGACACAAGTGGCCGACACAAAGACCTGGCCCATCTAGAAGTGGCACTGCAGTGTCAGACAGGATGGCACTTCAAAAAAATTGTCCCCAAACAGCACATGATGCAAAGAAAAAAAGAGGCGCACCAAGGTCGCTGTGTGACTAAGCTAAGCGACACAAGTGGCCGACACAAACACCTGGCCCATCTAGGAGTGGCACTGCAGTGTCAGACAGGATGGCACTTCAAAAAAATTGTCCACAAACAGCACATGATGCAAAGAAAAATTAAAGAAAAAAGAGGTGCAAGATGGAATTGTCCTTGGGCCCGGGCCCTCCCACCCACCCTTATGTTGTATAAACAGGACATGCACACTTTAACAAACCCATCATTTCAGCGTCAAGGTCTGCCACACGACTATGACTGAAATGACTGGTTCAAAAAAGAAGCAATCAATCTCTCCTTGCACAAACTGGCTCTACAGAGGCAAGATGTCCTCCTCATCATCATCCTCCGTTTCCTCACCCCTTTCACTGTGTACATCCCCCTCCTCACAGATTATTAATTCGTCCTCACTGGAATCTACAAAGATATAGAGGAGAAAAAAAGGGTCCCCAGTGGTATGCCAATCCCACTCTCCCGGCGCTGCTCAATAAACTTCTATAAATGTAAAAAGAAATTATTGCTATAATTTTTTTTTCGTATAGATAAACAGCAGCGTATGTTTTGAGACTGCAGCGCATTCATCATAAGTCAGTGACAAGTTCAAAAACTTTGGGTGACAGCGGAAGCAGTCCACTGACCACTAAATCCCTTCCTCTTGTAACCAAGCTCCTGCAAACCACACCACCAACTCCCTCAGTGTCAGATGAATGTAGATGGATAGTAAACTTAATGATGACACAGAGGTAGGTACAGCAGTGGCCTTCCGTACCGTACTGCTATATATAGTATACTGGTTGTCACTGTGTCAGCAAACTGCAAAACTAAAATGCACCACAGGTATAGAATGTAGATGGATAGTATATTTAATGACGACACAGAGGTAGGTACAGCAGTGGCCTTCCGTACCGTACTGCTATATATAGTATACTGGTGGTCACTGTGTCAGCAAACTGCAAAACTAAAATGCACCACAGGTATAGAATGTAGATGGATAGTATACTTAATGATGACACAGAGGTAGGTACAGCAGTGGCCTTCCGTACCGTACTGCTATATATAGTATACTGGTGGTCACTGTGTCAGCAAACTGCAAAACTAAAATGCACCACAGGTATAGAATGTAGATGGATAGTATACTTAATGACGACACAGAGGTAGGTACAGCAGTGGCCTTCCGTACCGTACTGCTATATATAGTATACTGGTGGTCACTGTGTCAGCAAACTGCAAAACTAAAATGCACCACAGGTATAGAATGTAGATGGATAGTAAACTTAATGACGACACAGAGGTAGGTACAGCAGTGGTCTTCCGTACCGTACTGCTATATATAGTATACTGGTGGTCACTGTGTCAGCAAACTGCAAAACTAAAATGCACCACAGGTATAGAATGTAGATGGATAGTATACTTAATGACGACACAGAGGTAGGTACAGCAGTGGCCTTCCGTACCGTACTGCTATATATACTAGTGGTCACTGTCTCAGCAAACTGCACAACTGAAATGCACCACAGGTATAGAATCTAGATGGATAGTATACTTAATGACGACACAGAGGTAGGTACAGCAGTGGCCTACTGTACTGTAATGCTATATATTATATACTGGTGGTCACTGGTCAGCAAAACTCTGCACTGTACTCCTCCTATATAATATTATACTGGTGGTCCCCAGTCCCCACAATAAAGCAGCACACTGAGCACAGATATGGAGTGTTTTTCAGGCAGACAACGTATACTGGTGGTCACTGTCAGCAAAACTCTGCACTGTACTCCTGCTATATAATACAGCTGCTCCCCAGTCCCCACAATTAAGCAGTGTGAGAACAGATATATGCAGCACACTGAGCACAGATATGGAGTGTTTTTCAGGCAGACAACGTATTACTGGTGGTCACTGTCAGCAAAACTCTGCACTGTACTCCTCCTATATACAGCTGCTCCCCAGTCCCCACAATTAAGTAATAAGCAAGCACAAAATATTTGCAATGCATCAACATAAACGGAGAGGACGCCAGCCACGTCCTCTCCCTAACATTTCCAATGCACGAGTGAAAATGGTGGCGACGCGCGGCTGCTTATATAGAATCCGAATCTCGCGAGAATCCGACAGCGGCATGATGACGTTCGGGCGCACTCGGGTTAACCGAGCCATACGGGAGAATCCGAGTATGGCTCGGACCCGTGTAAAAAGGGTGAAGTTCGGGGAGGTTCGGTTTCCGAGAAACCGAACCCGCTCATCACTAGTTCAAATGTTGTCTAAGGTTTTGAGGGTGTGCTGTGGGCATGTTATAGGAACTGTAGGCAATTCAGAGGAGAACATGTATAGAGATAAGTCTGGATGGATCTCTAGTACAAAGCATACGGATACTGTAAGTTCACCCTGATAATGATATGGATAGGGCAATGCAGCTGCGTAGTATTTTATATATACAGTTGTGCTCATAAGTTTACATACCCTAGCAGAAGTTGTGATTTTCTGGCCATTTGTCAGAGAATATGAATGATAACTCACAAACTTTTCTTTCACTCATGGTTAGTGATTGGGTGAAGCCATTTATTGTCAAACAACTGTGTTTACTCTTTATAAATCATAATGACAACAGAAACTACCCAAATGACCCTGATCAAAAGTTTACATACCCCAGTTCTTAATACCGTGTATTGCCCCCTTTAACATTAATGACAGCTTGAAGTCTTTTGTGGTAGTTGTGGATGAGGCTCTTTATTTTCTCAGATGGTAAAGCTGCCCATTCTTCTTGGCAAAAAGCCTCCAGTTCCTGTAAATTCTTGGGCTGTCTTGCATGAACTGCACGTTTGAGATCTCCCCAGAGTGGCTCAATGATATTGAGGTCAGGAGACTGAGATGGCCACTCCAGAACCTTCACTTTATTCTGCTGTAGCCAATGACAGGTCGACTTGACCTTGTGTTTTGGATCATTGTCATGTTGGAACGTCCAAGTACGTCCCATGTGCAGCTTCCGGGCTGATGAGTGCAAATTTTCCTCCAGTATTTTCTGATAACATGCTGCATTCATCTTGTCATCAATTTTGACCAAGTTTCCAGTGCCTTTGCAGCTCACACATGCCCCAAAACATCAGCGATCCACCTCCGTGTTTCATAGTAGGAATGGTGTACCTTTTATCATAGGCCTTGTTGACTCCTCTCCAAATGTAACGTTTATGGTTGTGGCCAAAAACTTTAATTTTGGTCTCATCACTCCAAATGACTTTGTTCCAGAAGTTTTGAGGCTTATCTCTGTGCTGTTTGGAGTATTGTAAGCGGGATGCGTTGTGGCATTTACGTAGTAATGGCTTTCTTCTGGTGACTCGGCCATGCAGCCCATTTTTCTTCAAATGCCTCCTTATTGTGCATCTTGAAACAACCACACCGCTTTTTTTCAGAGAGTCCTGTATTTCAGTTGAAGTTATTTGTGGATTTTTCTTTGCATCCCGAACAATTTTCCTGGCAGTTGTGGCTGAAATTTTTGTTGGTCTAACTGACCGTGATTTGGTTTCCACAGAATCCCTCATTTTCCACTTCTTAATTAGAGTTTGAACACTGCTGATTGGCATTCTCAATTGCTTGGATATCTTTTTATATCCCTTTCCTGTTTTATACAGTTTAATTACCTTTTCCCACAGATCCTTTGACAATTCTTTTGCTTTCCCCATGACTCAGGATCCAGACACGTCAGTGCAGCACTGGATGAAAGATGCAAGGGTCTTTCAGGAGTCCAGAAACTCACTGACCTTTTATACACACACACACTGATTACAAGCAAACAGATCACAGGTGAGGATGGTTACCTTTAGCAGCCATTCAAACCCGTTTGTGTCAATTTGTGTGCATGTTATCAGGCCAAAATCTCCAGGGTATGTAAACTTTTGATCAGGCTCATTCGGGTAGTTTCTGTTGTCATTATGATTTAAAAAGAGTAAACACAGTTGTTTGACAATAAATGGCTTCACCCAACCACAAACCATGAGTGAAAGAAAAGTTTGTGAGTTATCATTCATATTCTCTGACATGGCCAGAAAATCACAAATTCTGCTAGGGTATGTAAACATATGAGCACAACTTTTTCAAAGATGTGGACACTAATAGTTTTATACCATCTACAAGTTGTCACCATCGAAATTGGATTGAGAATGTCCCCTATGCACAATTCCTGAGGCTTCGGAAAAATTGTAGTAATGTCAACGACTTTCTGGTTCAAACGGAGATTCTAAAAGAACGCTTCCTGTCAAGAGGTTACAATGCTTTAAAAATAGAGGAGGCGATTGATAGAGCATTGAAACAAGATAGACCGAGTCTCCTATCGAATAATACTAGAAAGAAAGTAGAAAAACACTTTCAATGTCGACCATTCATTACTCAATATAACAAAGAAAATTGGATGGTGAAAAAAACATTGGAGAAACATTGGAATATCCTGTTAAAGGATCCAGTGTTGGGACCCTCTCTCCCTCCAAAACCTCTAGTTATTTTCAGAAGGGCAAAGAATTTGAAAAGCATTCTGGCCCCAAGCAAACTTAAATCTACTAAAGTATCCACATCTGGGCCAGATACATTTCTTTCACTGAAGAAAAAGGGAGGTTGTTTTCCATGTGGACATTGCATTTGCTGCAAACACATGGAAAAGAAACCGTTTGTGTGGCTATTGGATAATGGCTTGGAATACAAACTGAAAGAGGTGGTTAACTGTAACTCACAGTATGTCATTTATAGAATTACTTGTCCATGCAATTTGTCCTACATTGGCAAGACGAAGCGGTTAGTAAAACTTAGAATCCAAGAACATATGCGTAGCATTAAAAATAAGGTAACAAGTCATAACCTGCCGAGGCATTTCTTGGAATGTCATAATTCGAATTTAAAAGGATTTTCATTTACAATCCTTGAGTGCGTACGGCTAGGAGATAGAGGAGGAGATAGGGACCTTCTTCTATCAAAAAGGGAAACGTATTGGATCTATAATTTAAACACGTTGGTACCAGGGGGACTTAATGAGAACATTGATATAGTATCTTTCCTATGAGATCTATAGTTTCCCATCATTTTATAGATTCTTCTTTCCAACTAAGATCCAGATCATATTCCCTCCCTTTCATTCTTTTTTTTTTTTTCCAATTTTACATGGGGCTATTTTGAAAACTATGTATGTAAAATAACACTATGATGTGAAAATAGATGCAATATAAAAAAAAAAAAAAAAAGTTTTATTACGGAGTATACGATCACTGTGTCTTTAAAAGCATGTTAGAATATGTGGATAAATGTACCAGCCTTGGACTCTGCATTCGAATACTTATTTTATGTGTATATGTATATATACATATGGTACAATTTGTTGCAAAAAAGAATAGTTTATCTAGTGCTCCACCTAGATTAGTGGTAAAATATATTTTGAACACAAACAATTTGTTTTTTGACACTTTTTTTCTAGCAAATTATAAATAAGATATAGGATTTAAATTCTTTTTCAATACCAATCTTAGATATTTACTATGGAGATATAAAGATTAGCGGTAATAGGCATATTGAACACAAACACTTGCTTTTTTGCATTAGCAATATATAAATGGAGTATAGGATTTAACCTTTTTTTTTTTTTTTTTTTCTCCTTACATATGCGTTCCAGCCTTTGCTGAGTGGAACACATGCAGGAAATCAGTATCCACACACCTGATAGTTAGTTCAGACACTTTTAAGTTGTTTTTAAGCACAATTCACTTTTTTCTTTCAAATTAAAAAGATCACCTAAATCTAGGGATTATTCTAATCCTTTTAAGTGTGGAATTATGTTTAGAATAGGAGCAGTATCCAGGAAAAACTAATAATTAGAGCCACTAATTACAGGAAGTGAGACTTGCACTGAGATGAATAAATAGCAGTCTCAGTGCTGTGCCAGTTCATTTTTGGATGTGGCTGTTACTTGTGTCTCTTTCCTGGTGGCTGCAGTAAGTATTTGGAATGCATTGTACTGGACTGTATTTGTCTAATATGTAAGACTTGTATGTTTAAATTGTAATCACTGATATTGTGATCTAAGTGAGCACCTGATTTTTTGTATTATCATGTATTACAATTATGAATGGAATGAATATTAAATAGATATTATGAAAACGAGTTAGATATGATGCAACTATGTGGTATTGAAAGAAACACAATTGTAATGAGATTGGATACCATTATTAGTATTATATATGAAATTAGCTCTATGCTATAGAAATCGACACTGAGTGGTGCAGTTATTCACTATATGTAAATTTATTGAACACCGTTTATTATTCACTTTTTGGAGTTTGTGATATAATTGCACTTTAAAGTATATGTAGCTGAAATGTTGTTAAATATTCTTTAGGGTTCAAATTTAACAGACCCTGCATAAAAACTGAAAAGAGTCTGCAACCAGGTTCATTAACTAGCTGAGTACCCTTAAAGGCGTATGCGTTTATGCTTGGTATGTATAAAATTATATGATAAGACACCACACCTGATAGCACCCAGTAAAAATATGTCCGAATATTAAAATGATGGTCTTCTAACCAATTAATAAAATCCATAGGTTTTACCATCCTACAACCATTCTGGGTGAATTATCCATCTCTATTAAAAGTTGGTCCTATATATATGGGCTATGGATGTTTTATATCCATGAAGGCCTTTGTTCCTTCCTTTTTTTTGGTATGTATATATTTTCTTCTCCATTTTCCTTCCCTATGTGTATATGCATATATGTGTGTATATAAAAATTATCCTAGAAATTTTAAAGGACCATCCAATCACCCATTTTATGTTTTAGTGATACCATACAGAAACCCCTGATGAAGTCGTTCTGACGAAACGCGTTGGGTCGAATCCGTTACGGTCTCTCATCTAGTTCATTAATACACCCTACAGAATATACACCTATAAGGGTGAGGGTGTTCTTTAAAGGCTTGAACAGAAAACCTATTGACTGTATCTGGATGGTTTTTTTTTTAAGAATGTTTATATGAATGTATGGAACCTTTTATCTGTAAAAAAATGTTCATATGAATTTATGGAATTCTATGTTTTTTAATAAAAACAAATTGGTATCATATCTAATTTAGGCCATTCTGGCCGTCTTTTTGTTCGGGTGTGTTCTCTGGTGTGAGGGTATACTTGCAGGTGATACCAGTTATAAGAATCCACACCGTGGAAGAACAGCTACTGGAAATACTAAAATCTGAGTGTTTTAAAGTTATACCAAGCGCAATTGGTTATTGTTTTTGTTTATGTTATTCTTTGAAAGTTCACTAACAGGGACTTTCTCCATATTGCTGCTGGTGGGTTGAGCGCGGGGTGAAAGACATTTTTTTGTATATTTTTATATATATATATATATATAGATAGATATATAGATGTGTCCTCAAACATCATTGCTCATAGCAAACTATTTAGGGTCCTGAGTCATGAGTTGTAAATAACGTTACGGCTTGTGTTGAGTCCCATGCCATGTGATACAGTCTAACCACTGGGTGGTGAATGCCCCACGTTAGGACTACAGTGCTGAATACAATGCTGTGGCAGTAGGCAGTAATCTGTGAGAGGCTAGCCAATCATGTTCTTCCCTTTATAAAAAAAGTACCCTTCTACAAAATACAATGCCATGCTGCCGCCCTGTTCACAAATTCATTTTGTCATTACATTGTGTACTAAATCCTGGATTTTATTAGCATAAACAGCATTATTATCTTGGAAAGAATCTGAGGTTTAGTTGCTATCAAATGGCAAGAAATATGTAACACACTGGGTCCCTATCTCATTAATATGAATTCCAGATGGTCTCCATTGCTGTGCCACCACACTTGGCGAGTTCAATGTGACATTTTTTTAAACTCAAATCAGACAAAACACATCACATATGCACCAGGGGTGCTTACACTAACCACGGTTGGCTGTGGCCTAACGAATACAGTGTCTGCTTGTAATGCATGCACCCTGGGGTTCGATACCCAGGGTGCACAATTTTTTTTTTTTCTTTTATATGTATTTATTATTTTTTCATTAAATAAAGATATTTGGTGTGTCGCTTATTCCCTTTGTATATCCTCTCTAATATATATATGTGTGTGTATATATGTATGGTATGTAGGCGGCACTCGTGGACTTAATTCAAATAAGAAACCCGGACACTCCTGGGTTGAATACAACGTTTCGGATTTATTATCCTTCGTCAGGTATATAACAAATGCAAGAAATCAAGCTTACCTTTATGCAGTTAAGAAACACCAAGTGAAAGTAAGTGCAAAAACACTCCCCATGCTGCTGCTGCTGACGTCATCACCAATAGACGGCGCCTGAGCAGTGACTGGGACAAAGTGAAAATGAAAGTGAAAGTAAAAACCGTTACCATGGTTACAATGATACATTGTACAAACGGACATTACTACAAATGATCTTACAGCAATACTACAAAAAATAGCAACATAACCATTATAAGAAACAATTAAAGGAAATAATTTCATTCAGTCCATGCGGGGAAACGGTATTCAAAAGATGTATCCATTTAATTTCTAACTGCAGAAGGATCTTTCCTCTATCACCCCCCCTGATATCTTCCTTGACATGGTCCAACATCATGTAGCGTAATGAGGAGAGACTGCTTGCAAGTTTTAAAATGTTTGGCAACAGGCTGATCTACGTTTTTCCCTTCCAATATCTGCTTAATGGCACTGCGGTGTTGTGCCATTCTTTCTTTGAACTGGCACACCGTTTTGCCTATGTAATATAAGCTGCAAGGGCACCTAATGCAGTAGATCACATATTTGCTGGTGCAAGTAAAAACATGTTTTAATTTGATCTGTTTACCACTATGTGGATGCCTGATATAATTGCCGGTGTCCAGATAGGTGCAAGTAGTGCAACCTAAGCACCTGTAGTTTCCTGGTTTTTTAGTCATGAAGTGTTTAGGATATGTGGGTGACATGTTAGCAATGTCAACATGTATCACATGGTCCCCGATGTTTTTACCCCTTGTATAACAAGGTAGTAACGCACTTTCAGACAATTCTGCAAGGTCTGGGTCTGCTTGGACTACTGGCCAAACCCTTTTAGCGGTACTGACAATGGTCTTAGTAGATACCGTGTAATTGTTGACCCAAATCATGGTAGTGTCTATTTTATTAGGTTTGGGACAGGTGATATTCTTTACTTTAGGTGCTTTGAGTGCCTTAATTTTAGCTGATTGTAAATCCTTGTTGCTGTACCCCCTTTCTAGAAATTTTTTAGTCATAAGTTCCATTTTATTCACCTCATCAACAGGATCACTGCAAATGCGGTGAACCCGTAAGAATTGCGAATAGGGGAGACCTCTTTTAAGGGAGCTCGGATGGTGGCTGGAGGCATGCAGCATATTGTTGCAATCAGTGGGTTTCTGGTAAATAGATGTACTGAAGTCAACACCACGTATTTTTACCTCTACATCTAAAAAATGTATGTTTTCCAGTTCAAAGAAAGAATGGCACAACACCGCAGTGCCATTAAGCAGATATTGGAAGGGAAAAACGTAGATCAGCCTGTTGCCAAACATTTTAAAACTTGCAAGCACAGTCTCTCCTCATTACGCTACATGATGTTGGACCATGTCAAGGAAGATATCAGGGGGGGTGATAGAGGAAAGATCCTTCTGCAGTTAGAAATTAAATGGATACATCTTTTGAATACCGTTTCCCCGCATGGACTGAATGAAATGATTTCCTTTAATTGTTTCTTATAATGGTTATGTTGCTATTTTTTGTAGTATTGCTGTAAGATCATTTGTAGTAATGTCCGTTTGTACAATGTATCATTGTAACCATGGTAACGGTTTTTACTTTCACTTTCATTTTCACTTTGTCCCAGTCACTGCTCAGGCGCCGTCTATTGGTGATGACGTCAGCAGCAGCAGCATGGGGAGTGTTTTTGCACTTACTTTCACTTTCACTTGGTGTTTCTTAACTGCATAAAGGTAAGCTTGATTTCTTGCATTTGTTATATACCTGACGAAGGATAATAAATCCGAAACGTTGTATTCAACCCAGGAGTGTCCGGGTTTCTTATTTGAATTAAGTCCACGAGTGCCGCCTACATACCATACTTATATCAAACTCAGAAGGAAGGCACCGGGCAAGATGTCTACATTTATTTGGCGGAGTGCCGAGTGTATCTTTACTATATATATATATATATATATATATATATATATATATATATATATATATATATATATATATATTCCATTTATTCTCCTTTAACAAAATGCAAATGAAATTGTAGCTCAAGTATCCTATATGCACACAGAAATGAGGAGTGGACCGGGACTAGGGTATTTAATAGCCAATGAAATTATTATTTTTTATCTCTCTATTTATGATGGTAGAAGACAAGTAGATAATTTTTTTACAAGACACCAATGCAATTATTTGAATTTAAACATTATTATTCAATGAAAGAGACAGAAGAGATTGTAAAAGAAAATGGAAAAAAAATAAAAGACTTATTGCAAGACAATAAAACAATACATCAAGGTTAATAATAGAACAAAAGCACTTTTCATTAGAGATGAGCGGGTTCGGTTCCCTGAGAACCGAACCCCCCCACCCCGAACTTCACTACCTGAACCCGGATCCGAGTCATGCTCGGGTTTTCCCGCCTGACTCGTAAACCAAAATGAGGAAAAACTTCATCATCCCGCTGTCGGTTTCTCGCCACCATTTTCACTCCGGCATTGGAGAGTGTAGCGAGAGGACATGTCTCCGTCCTCAGTGTCCTTCAGTGACCTGCATCAGTACAGTGGTAGTGTATTGTGCTGCATAAGTCCACTCACAGTGGTGGTGTCCTCTGCTGCCTTATGTCCAGTGCTGCTGTATAAGTCCAGTCCAGTGGTGCTGTGTTGTGCTGCATCAGTTCATTGGTGGTGTATTGTGCTGCATCGGTACAGTCACAGTGGTGATGACCTCTGCTGCCATATGTCCAGTGCTGCTGTATAAGTCCAGTCCATTGCAGTGGTGCTGTGTTGTCCTGCATCAGTACAGTAATAGTGTCTTGTACTGCATCAGTCCAGTCATAGAGGTGGTTTCCTCTGCTGCCATATGTCCAGTGCTGCTGTATAAGTCCAGTCCATTGCAGTGGTGCTGTTTTGTCCTGCATAAGTCCAGTGGCGGTGTTCCTGTGCTGCTGTATATGTCCAGTGGTACTGCCATATATGTCCAGTGATACTGCCGTATATATGTATAGTGATACATCCGTATATGTCCAGCGGTACTGCCTTATCAATCCAGTGATACTGCCGTATATGTCCAGTGGTACTGCCACATAATTCCAGTGATACTGCTGTTTATGTCCAGTGGTACTGCTGTATAAATTCAGTGGTACTGGCGTATAAATCCAATGATGACGAGTTTTTATGGTAAGAACTTACCTTTATTAAAACTCTTTCTGCGAGGTACACTGGGCTCCACAAGGAGTGGACAATGGGGTGTAGAGTAGGATCTTGATCCGAGGCAACAACAGGCTCAAAGCTTTGACTGTTCCCAGAATGCATAGCGCCGCCTCCTATATCATCCCGACTCCCTGCACACGATCTCAGTTTTTAGTTAACCAGTCCAATGCAGTAGCAGTAAAAAAAGAGAAGACAACGGTTAGTAGCCACAACACCGCATTCTCACGACAGGAGACATGTCAGAGGCTAATGCCATACCAACCCAAAGAAGCTAAGTGCGTCAGGGTGGGTGCCTTGTGGAGCCCAGTGTACCTCGCAGAAAGAGTTTTAACAAAGGTAAGTTCTTACCATAAAACTCGTTTTCTGCTGCGGGGTACACTGGGCTCCACAAGAAATAGACAATGGGGATGTCCTAAACCAGTTCCTTTTGGGAGGGGATGCACTGTAGCAGGCACAAGAACCCAGCGTCCAAAGGAAGCATCCTGGGAAGCGGCAGTATCGAAGGCATAGAACCTTATGAACGTTTTCACAGAGGACCACGTAGCCGCCTTGCACAATTGTTCAAGGGTCGCACCACGTTGGGCCACCCAAGAAGGTCCAACAGACCGAGTAGAATGGGCCTTAATGTGATCAGGAGCAGAGAGACCAGCCTTCACACAAGCATGTGCAATCACCATTCTAATCCATCTGGCCAGAGTTTGCTTGTGAGCAGGCCAGCCCCGTTTGTGAAACCCAAACACAACAAAAAGAGAATCAGATTTCCTAATAGGAGCAGTTCTCTTCACATAGATACGGAGAGCCCGTACCACATCCAAAGACCACTCTTTGGAAGACAGATCAGGAGAAACAAGTGCCGGAACTACAATCTCCTGATTAAGGTGCAACGAAGAAACCACCTTAGGTAGATAGCCGGGACAAGTCCTAAGAACCGCCCGGTCACGGTGAAATATCAGATATGGGGAACTACAGTACAATGCACCCAAATCCAACACTCTTCTAGCTGAAGCAATAGCCAGCAGAAACACCACCTTAATGGAAAGCCACTTAAGATCAGCTGAACCAAGAGGTTCAAACGGAGACTCTTGTAACGCCTCCAAAACCACCGACAAGTCCCAAGGAGCCACAGGCGGGACATAGGGAGGTTGGATACGCAACACGCCCTGAATAAAGGTATGCACATCAGGTAAGGTCGCAATTTTTCTCTGAAACCACACCGACAAGCAGATATTTGAACCTTGAGGGAGGCCAGACGTAGGCCTAAGTCCAGGCTCTGCTGAAGAAAAGCCAATAACTTGGCTATACTAAACTTGGAAGCGTCATAATCGTTAGATGCGCACCAAACAAAGTAAGAATGCCAGACCCTATAGTAAAACTGAGCCGAAGCCGGTTTCCGGGCCCGCAACATAGTTTGAATGACCGCCTCAGAAAACCCTTTAGCCCTCAAGACGGAAGCTTCAAGAGCCACGCCGTCAAAGACAGCCGGGCTAGGTCCTGGTAGACACAGGGGCCCTGAACGAGGAGGTCTGGGCGTTGTGGAAGTAGACTTGGACGCTCTGAGGATAGGCCTTGCAGGTCTGAGAACCAGTGCCGTCTGGGCCACGCTGGAGCTATGAGAAGCAGAATTCCTTTTTCTTGCTTGAACTTCCGAATTACCCTGGGCAGGAGTGACACCAGAGGGAACACGTACGGCAGCCGAAACCTCCACGGTACCGCCAGCGCATCCACGAATGCTGCTTGAGGATCCCTTGTCCTTGCTCCGAAGACCGGAACCTTGTGATTGTGTCGAGACGCCATCAGATCTACGTCTGGAAGGCCCCACCTTTCCACTAGGAGTTGAAACACTTCTGGATGGAGGCCCCACTCGCCGGCATGCACGTCCTGACGAATGAGAAAGTCCGCTTCCCAATTCAGGACTCCCGGAATGAATATTGCCGATATGGCCGGTAGATGGCATTCTGCCCACTGTAGAATCCGTGAGACTTCCTTCATTGCTAGGTGGCTTCGAGTGCCGCCTTGATGATTTATGTAAGCCACTGTAGTGGCGTTGTCCGACTACTTGAACAGGACGGTTCTGAATTAAATGCTGGGCTAGGTTAAAGGCATTCAAGACCGCCCCGCAACTCCAGAATATTGATCGAGAGGAGGGACTCCTCCTTGGTCCACCGCCCCTGAAGGGACTGTTGCTCCAGCACCACACCCCAACCTCTTAGACTGGCATCTGTTGTCAACAGGACCCAGTCGGATATCCAGAACGGACGGCCCCTGCACAGTTGTTGGTCCCGAAGCCACCAGAGCAGCGACAGACGGACCTCCGGAGTCAATGAGATAATTTGAGACCTGATCCGGTGAGGAAGGCCATCCCATTTGGCCAGAATCAGCCTCTGGAAAGGGCGGGAGTGAAATTGAGCATGTCGAATGCTGATACCATGAGGCCCAGCACCTGCATCGCCGAATGTATCGACACTTGCGGATGAGATAGGAAGCAACGAATCCTGTTCTGAAGTTTCAGGACTTTGTCCTGAGATAGGAACAACCGCTGGTTGTGAGTGTCCAATAGTGCTCCCAGATGCACCATGCTCTGAACAGGGATCAGGGATGACTTCTTCCAGTTGATGAGCCACCCGTGGGCTTGCAGATACCGGACCGTCACATCTAGATGACGCAGGAGAAGTTCTGGGGAATTTGCCAGGATTAACAAGTCGTCCACATACGGCAGTACCACAGCGGAGTACCACAGTCATTTCGCCATGACTTTTGTAAAGATTCGCGGAGCCGCTGTTAAACCAAAAGGTAACGCTCGAAACTGGTAATGGCAGTTGCCAATCACAAATCTCAGGTATTGCTGATGAGACACTGCTATAGGAATATGCAGGTAAGCATCCTGTATATCCAGGGAGACCATGAAGTCCCCAGGTTCCAAGGCCAGAACTATAGAGTGAAGGGTTTCCATCCGGAACTTGGAAACCTTCACAGACCTGTTCAATGCCTTGAGGTTGAGAATGGGCCGGGAGGACCCATTCGGTTTCGGGACTAGAAACAGCGGAGAATAGTACCCCCGGCCTGCCTGCGCAAGAGACACCTGTACTACGACTCCTGTATCCAGGAGGGTCTGTACCACCGAATGTAGAGTGTTTGCCTTTGTCTTGTCCAACAGGACATCTGTCTGGCAAAATCGATGAGGGGGTCGGATTTTGAAGGCTATGGCGTAACCTTGAGTGACGACTTCCCGTACCCAGACATCTGAAGTGGTCTTCAACCATTCCTGGGTATACCCTAGAAGCCAGCCCCCCACCCTGGGATACCCCAGAGGGAGGCCCGCCCCGTCATGCGGCAGGCTTATCTGTCTTGGAAGTTGGCTGACGGGCCGCCCAGGCTCTTTTGGGCTTAGGCTTACCAGGTTTGGAAGTGAGGGCCTGCTTTTTGTACGCCTGACCGTTTGCTTTACCTGAAGGATGAAAGGGGCGAAAGGAAGTACCTTTAGCCTTCGACACAGAAGGAGCGGTACTTGGCAGACAGGCATTTTTGGCAGTAGCCAAGTCAGCCACTATCTTATTTAAGTCCTCCCCAAACAGAATATCTCCCTTGAAAGGGAGTACCACCAGGGTTTTTCTAGAGTCCAGATCCACAGACCAGGATCTCAGCCACAATATCCTGCGAGCCAGGACTGACGTAGTAGATGCCTTGAAAAGAAAGGGGGAATGTTCCTGCACAACCTATTGTAAAATGTAACTCAACAGTTTCACAATATGTATAATACGCCAGCAATATGGAAAATAATCAATGGAAATGTTCCAGACTTAATTAGCCTATTGGTGGTGCTCCCCGAGGTAAATGACAAATGAATCACTAAGACAAGTTGTTCCTAGAAAGGGATCAGGGAACCAAGAAGTAAACCTCTTTGTGGGGGCACTCTTTATTTAGTGTTATTATTATTAAAAATGTAACTTTTATTCTTATCAGATAAAATATAATGTTTATCCTTTCCCTAGCAGGGTTTTTTTGAGATTTATTTGAGATTTTTTTTTTTTTGTGTTTTTATTTTTTTAAAATACTAAGAAAAATAAGTTCAAAAACAAAAAGGTAGATATCTTAAATCCCTAAATAGAGGTTCTATATCTTAATGTTTCAGACCTCTATATGCGGATTACCCACGGGTGAAAATATAAGAGACTGTGTAATAGATAGAAAATTACAACCAATCAAAAGCAATAGAAAAATTCGTATTTGTAAAAAAAAGTGGTCAAGAGATAATATTTTGACCACAGTGGCACTTTAGTGATCCAAAACGGGGCAACCTGCCTACAGCATACTTCCAAAGAGTATAAACAGAAAGAATTATATTGTTCGTATCTAAGGAGTGGGAAAGCTAGGTACACCAATTGATATTAATGTCGAAGTATCTATCTCATCTTAGTTTCCAAAATTGTCATAAAGTACCTTTATTAATCAATTTAATTACAGACATAAGACATGAATGCTGCTAGCAATAATCATGTATTTCCCAGAGTAGGACAACAATTATGTTCATAATTTCTGTTTGGAAGAGAAAAAAAGAGGGAAGAAGACCCCACAAGAGTGTGTAATATTCATACGTATTGCAAGCAATTATTTCCAATTTCCTGTAAATAAAACAGGCTAACAGAGGATATATAATCAATCGGTATTCCAGCTGGAGATAAAGCAACACAGAATGAAAACAGATGGATATAACCTTCCTATAAACAGGAGATCTTATAATATGAGCATATGGCAAATAGTTAGAGGTTTCTCTATAAATATCTGTTTCCTATTGGGAAGAAAAAGGAAAGCTCTGCGTAGATTAGTACACTTGATTTGTGGCCACAGATGTATCAAGGTTGTTTCATTCTGTAACCTAAAAAATGTTCATTGAAAACGTAAACATAATTGTTACAAAATCAAGTGCCAGGGTGAACTTGATCCTCCTGTAAATGAAATAACCTATAACACAAACGTATTGCTGGTGGCTGGACAATTTGTTCATTGGAAATGTGACATAATTGTTACAAAATCAAATGCCAGGGTGAACTTGATCTTCCTTTAAATGAAATAACCTACAGTATAACACAAACGTATTGCTGGTGGCTGGAAAGTTCTCATGCTGGAAGTCCATGATAATTAAGTACAACAGTAACCGTGGGGTTATATTTAGCATATATAATTTTTAAGAATTCTCTGTAGATAGTAAGTAGCCCGTCCCGTGTGTCTGGCTAACTTCTGCTGCCTTCCCATGTGCGTGCTAGCACATAGTGAATGGGAGGTGAGAGGGTTAACCAGATGGCAACGGGCTAAAGAAAGAAAGAAGTGTTTCTACTGTCGTCTGCTACGGCACCCTGCTGCCCTCTTAACAGAGTGTCATCGCAGGGCTTGGCAGGTACCGCCGTGCAGACGATGAGAGCACACAGAATACCTAGCGGGGAGAGAGTGTCCCCGTGTGAAGCAGCCATGGCAGGCGTCTCCGTCAGTGCCAATGGTCCGGTCCCAGTGACGTATTGCGGGATTTCCGGAAGTAGCGTCATATGACGCTCAAGAACAGGTGCTGGACGTACGTTTCACCCTCTACACTGGCTTAATCACCATCTGCCTGTCTGGTATTCCCCTTCATGGGGATTTTATACAATCAGCCCGATCCTGATTAGTTTAGATTTGGAGTGACAGTGAATCTGCCCAATGAAGAGATGATTATTTAATTATACACAATAGAGCTACCAAATCCTAAAAGTGCAATATAGGAACCTAACTATTAAATTGGAGTTTGTTACACGGAATTCCTATAAATAAATAAATAGAATAGATAAATAAAAATAATTAAATATAAAAAAGAAGAAATAGTAGTAACAAAATAAAGAAAAAATAGAGAAAAAATAATAAAAATAAATATAAATAAAAATAAATATGAAAATAAAATTAAAAATAAATATGGTGCATTATAACAATTGGAATGCGGATTAATGGGATTTAGTAGAAAGAAAAAGGGGACAAATGGGAATGAATTGATTGTATAGAAAAGTAATTGAATATAATTAAATTAATCTGAGGCTGAAAAAAGTTTTTCTACCGATGAATAAATAATAAAACTTTTAAAAGACAGCGGGTTTCGAACCAATGACCCAGCAATGATAGTCTATCCTGTGGGTGAGAAACCTAACCACATGGCTACAGAGCCGCGCTCTTTGTAGTTATCCCATGAATTGTGCATGGATTGATTGTATTAGGTTTCCCGTACACATACAAACCATTTCAGGGAATCTCACTATATATAATAAATTAAATGTTACTAATGTTTGAAATGGAGGGGTAATTTTCAAGATAAACAACTATAGTGTTGCATGTTCTAGCTAGCATTATTATTATATGCATGTGCACAAAAACTAGCATTCATATACACACATGTATGTATGCACACATGCATGTGTAAATCAGGGACCAAAAAGGTATAAGCTTAGGTGGTAGAGGAAAAGATTGATGAATGGAATTAACTCATATTTAGTACTTAATGAAATATAGACAGGGAGGGAGGAAAGGGGGTGATAATAATGATGGAAAAAAGGGATTTATTTATGTATTTAGAAAGGCACTGTAATTGATGTTTTCGTTAAGGCCCATTGGGGATATTGAGCCCAACCTGAAGATCCATTGGCTTTCCCGTCTAAGGAGCTCCTTCTGAAGGTCACCCCCTCTTATGCCTAAATTAATTTTCTCAAGTCCAAAAACTCGTAGGCTCTCCGAGGAGTTCCCATGCACATTATAGAAATGCCTGGCCACCATCGTTAATGGTTTAAGTTTATGACTGTCGGCTTCTGCATTTCTTATTGTCCCGATGTGTTCCAGGATGCGTTGTTTAAGCATCCTGGAGGTCATCCCGACATAGTAAATGTTGCACGTGCACGTAATGCAATAGATAACATTTTTAGTCCTGCAATTGAAAAAGTCTGTAATGGTATGTTCTAGACCATATTTGTCCTGTATGGTGGTTTGTAAATGGATATGTTTACAGACTTTGCATGACCCACATGGAAAACTACCTTGAGTTGATGATTGTCTGGGGCATTTTTCCTCAAAATGACTCTTCACCAATCTATCTTTAAGGTTTAGTGATCTCCTCCAACTCATGGAGACTCGCTCCTTTAGAACCTTTTCCAGATCGTTGTCTAGGCATAATACAGGCCAATGTTTCTGAATAATTTGTTTAATTTCTTGCCACTCAGTACAAAAATTACCAACAAATCTTAATTCCATATCCCCCTTCTGTTTTTTCTTCTCTCTTAAGATCAGACTTTCTCTGTCTGTGTGTTCCACTTCTCTTCTAGCTCTCTTTATGAGTCTGTGACTGTATCCCCTCTCATTGAGTCTACTGGTTAGTTCGACGCTTTGTTCTTGAAAGATACGCTGGTCTGAACAGTTTCTTTTAAGCCTCAAGAATTCACCCTTGGGGATATTTTTCACAGTCGGTGGAAAGTGGGAACTGGATTGATGAAGTAGTGAGTTTGTGGATGTAGGTTTCCGAAAAAGTTCTGTGGCGATGTAACCTCGATCTGTACGGTATATGGATAAATCCAGGAAGGAGACTCTGTCCTTGTTAGTTACATATGTGAATTTCAAATTCAAGTCATTTTTATGCAGGTCTTTAACAAAATCCTCAAATGTTTTCTCGTCTCCATCCCAGATGACCAAAATGTCATCTAAATACCGTAACCACATCAACACTCTTTTAGTGTGATGGTCGTTGCCATCAGAAAAAACCTTCTCACGTTCCCACCATCCAAGAAATAAATTTGCGTACGTAGGAGCACAAGCTGCCCCCATAGGTGTGCCCCTTGTTTGTACGTAAAATCTGTTATTGAATGTAAAGTAATTGTTATGTAAAACAAAGTGTAAAAGGTCAAGAAAGAAACGGAATTCACTGGTTCCCTCTATGTCCAAGAAGTATTTAATGGCATTGATTCCTTTCTGATGATCAATTGATATGTATAGTGATTCCACATCCATACTTATCAGAAGTTGGGTATTCTCTAGTCGTACATCATGGATCTTTTTCAAGACGTCAGTAGTGTCTTGTACATAAGAGGGTAAGGCATCCACATGATGTCTGAGATGAATGTCAATAAATATACTAGCTTGCTCCAGAAGACCTCCAATCCCAGAGACAATTGGCCTACCAGGGGGATGGGTAAGGCTCTTGTGCATCTTCGGGAGAAGATAGAATGTCGGTACCTTAGGGTTTATTACTCTTAGGTATTCATGTTCAATTTTAGTGATCGTACCTTCCCTAAATGCTTTCTCAATCAATCTAATGTATAGAGTTAGGAGGTTCTCTGTGGGGTTAAAGATGGATCTTCTGTAGCAGTCTGTGTCATTTAGTTGCCTCATGGATTCTCTGACATAAAGTTGTTTTCCCCAGATCACTACATTACCTCCTTTATCAGATGGTTTAACCACCACATCTTCCCACGACTCGATTTCAGTAATGGCTGTCCTTTCCCTATATTTCAAATTGCGTTGGAAAAATCCCTTCCGTCTCCGATGTAGACTATCAAGCTCTTGAGAAACAAGGTGTATAAAAACCTTAACCTCTGGACATATATTATCCTGCGGGAAGAAGTTGCTTATTTTTTTGCATATTGGTCTGTTAGTAGATGAATCATCCTGTGTCTCCACATCATCTTGGAGTTCTTCTAACATAATAATCGCCCTTCTATCATCCTCCGATGTTAATTCTTGTTGGGCAATACTGTCTAATTCAGGGCTCAATGAGTGGCTCGTATGTACCTCTTGGTGTCCTCCTATGATTGAGGCATCGAGTCTATTTTTGTTGGCAAAACATTTTTTTAGAAGCAATTTTCTCAAGAAGAGATTTAAATCCTTTTCCCATTGGAAACGATCAAATCTCTTTGTGGGCGCAAATGTGAGGCCTTTGGATAGAACATTCCTATGATCGTCTGTAATAATATTTTCTGATAAGTTGATGACTGTAAGACTTGTTGGCCCAGCTAGTACTTCCTCCGATTTCATATTGAATAATGGGATGGGGGTGGGGAGTCCCATCTTCGCTCCCCTCTTCCTTTTTCTGCCGACGTTCCTTGACTTCCTCTTGGACGTTCTCTTTTAGGTCTCTGTTTTTCTAAAAAAGAGGAAGAAGAAGGGTGTTGTACCTGATAGTTGTCAGTTTCGTCTCTATAATGGGGGTAGGTTTCCCCTAGGTCTTCGTCAGTTCCTGATGAGTCAATCTCTGACGAGGAGGGGTACCTCTGATGATTTTGTGATCTTTCCCTCCTTGGCGGTCTGTTCCACTTAAAAATTTTGCCCAGAGAGAAATCCTGTTTGTCAAGTTGAAATTTTGAGTTTTTACGTTCTGTAATAACTTCCTTATATTCTTGTAGAGCTTTCTTCTCCAATTCAAATCTAGTTTGGAAGGGAATCTCGTTCTCAAACACTTCCAATTTTAGAGCAATATTATCGATTTCTTTACCTACTTCCTCCAAAATCAAATTATTATATTTGATTAATATCAATATCAGATCATTGGAACACTTCAGTAGGCAAGTTTCCCAATCTGGTTTCAAACTCTCAGTGGCAAGTGGATAAGTTGGAAAGACCTTTGGACGCAAACCTTGTGGTACTATCTTGTGTGTTAGGTAGTTTTCCAAGCTTATCAGGTCCCAATTTACCCTTGTTTGTCTCTGTCTTAACAGTTTCAATTTGTGCATATCATCATTCCAACCTATGGAAGATGTTGTAGATGTACTAGAATCTGAAAAAATACCCCCAAAGTTTTCAGTCCTCCGTTTATTAATCAATTCATTCCTCAAGCTAAAACTTGACATGTTTGTCAAGAATTGGATCAGGAAACAGGCAGTTTGTAAGCCAAAAAAACCCAAGAAAAGGGGGGGGGGAATATATATTTTTTAATAGGCCTAGTGTGTAAATATGGCAAAGAATGTGGTGTGCTAGGAAGGGAACTGAGGTGACCTCAGTAAACTAAGTATGGAAAGAAATGTGAATGTTCCTGCACAACCTATTGTAAAATGTAACTCAACAGTTTCACAATATGTATAATACGCCAGCAATATGGAAAATAATCAATGGAAATGTTCCAGACTTAATTAGCCTGCTGGTGGTGCTCCCCGAGGTAAGTGACAAATAAATCACTAAGACAAGTTCCTAGAAAGGGATCAGGGAACCAAGAAGTAAACCTCTTTGTGGGGGCACTCTTTATTTAATAATATTATTATTTAAAACTTAACTTTTATTCTAATCAGATAAAATATAATGTTTATCCTTTCCCTAGCAGGGTTTTTTTTTAGATTTATTTGAGATTTTTTTGTTTTTTATTTTTTTAAAATACTAAGAAAAATAAGTTCAAAAACAAAAAGGTAGATATCTTAAATCCCTAAATAGAGGTTCTATATCTTAATGTTTCAGACCTCTATATGCGGATTAGCCACGGGTGAAAATATAAGAGACTGTGTAAAACCTACATCCACAAACTCACTACTTCATCAATCCAGTTCCCACTTTCCACCGACTGTGAAAAATATCCCCAAGGGTGAATTCTTGAGGCTTAAAAGAAACTGTTCAGACCAGCGTATCTTTCAAGAACAAAGCGTCGAACTAACCAGTAGACTCAATGAGAGGGGATACAGTCACAGACTCATAAAGAGAGCTAGAAGAGAAGTGGAACACACAGACAGAGAAAGTCTGATCTTAAGAGAGAAGAAAAAACAGAAGGGGGGATATGGAATTAAGATTTGTTGGTAATTTTTGTACTGAGTGGCAAGAAATTAAACAAATTATTCAGAAACATTGGCCTGTATTATGCCTAGACAACGATCTGGAAAAGGTTCTAAAGGAGCGAGTCTCCATGAGTTGGAGGAGATCACTAAACCTTAAAGATAGATTGGTGAAGAGTCATTTTGAGGAAAAATGCCCCAGACAATCATCAACTCAAGGTAGTTTTCCATGTGGGTCATGCAAAGTCTGTAAACATATCCATTTACAAACCACCATACAGGACAAATATGGTCTAGAACATACCATTACAGACTTTTTCAATTGCAGGACTAAAAATGTTATCCATTGCATTACGTGCACGTGCAACATTTACTATGTCGGGATGACCTCCAGGATGCTTAAACAATGCATCCTGGAACACATCGGGACAATAAGAAATGCAGAAGCCGACAGTCATAAACTTAAACCATTAACGACGGTGGCCAGGCATTTCTATAATGTGCATGGGAACTCCTCGGAGAGCCTACGAGTTTTTGGACTTGAGAAAATTAATTTAGGCATAAGAGGGGGTGACCTCCAGAAGGAGCTCCTTAGACGGGAAAGCCAATGGATCTTCAGGTTGGGCTCAATATCCCCAATGGGCCTTAACGAAAACATCAATTACAGTGCCTTTCTAAATACATAAATAAATCAATTTTTTCCATCATTATTATCACCCCCTTTCCTCCCTTCCTGTCTATCTTTCATTAAGTACTAAATATGAGTTAATTCCATTCATCAATCTTTTCCTCTACCACCTAAGCTTATACCTTTTTGGTCCCTGATTTACACATGCATGTGTGCATACATACATGTGTGTATATGAATGCTAGTTTTTGTGCACATGCATATAATATAATGCTAGCTAGAACATGCAACACTATAGTTGTTTATCTTGAAAATTACCCCTCCATTTCAAACATTAGTAACATTTAATTTATTATATATAGTGAGATTCCCTGAAATGGTTTGTATGTGTACGGGAAACCTAATACAATCAATCCACGAACAATTCATGGGATAACTACAAAGAGGCGGCTCTGTAGCCA